>NC_057350.1:87153667-87485056 GCF_016509475.1 Prionailurus bengalensis | reverse complement strand
TGGGCAGATTTTCCAATTGTTTCACTCAGTGAATGGGACCAGTCTTGGGAGGAATTCTACGGCAGTGAAAGCGAATGGATTGGGATATTCGGTTTACTCTTTTATATCACCTGGTCTCTTACTCATGTTGAAGGAAGCAGCCACTTTTTTCAGAAATTCTGTATCAGCTGAGATTGGTTTGCAATCTTTCAGGGCCTTTGCTCAGTTACTTCACATAGAACTGGTATTGTAGTGTATGTGTCCAGGCTACCATATAAGATTGTATAATTTTACTGACTAGCTCAGAATAGTACTTTCCCCCACAGGTTCTGGTCTAGCCATGAGATATGTTCTACCATCACCTTCTTCAAGAATCAATACTGTTTAGGATTAATAATCTCCATTTTTTATCACCTTTAGAGTAATCTACTGAATTGATAGAGTAAGATAAAACTGCACCTACTCTGTTTCGCAGGTACTAATTTGTGGTACAGATTAGTACTACATCAGAATTTAAATAGTCATATAATATATTCCAAACAACAACAACACTATCTCTGTGGCTTGACTAACATGAAATTAATCAGTTTTTCTGACCCCAAAGCCGCTTCTCCTTACATCTTCCCTATCCCAATGAATAAAACTACCATTCATCTAATTTTTCAGGCCCAAAACACAAGCATGTCTTTGATTCCTATTCCTTCCCAACTACCTCTCTTCTAATAATTTACCAGGTACTGTTAATTTTATCTCAATTGACTCCAATTCATCCAGAGCCTTTGGATACCACCATTTTAAGAAGGCCCCCAATTGTTCTCTTCCAGTCCATCCTTACTTGTTGTAATTTGCTTCCTACACTGCAGCCAAAGTGACCTTTTCAAGATGTAAATCTAATCGTCTATTTCACTATTTAAACCTTCTTGGCTGCCTTCAGGTAAAGACTCTATGGCTTAACATGGAGCTTATAAGGCTTATATGGTCCTTTGGGATGATACCTGCCTACCTCCCAATCTCATTTCTTACCAATTTTTGGGGGGGGCCATTCTGAACTATATTCAGATTTTAGAATAATGTCATTCTCTTTCCCTAATCTTTGGCTCTTTGAAAAAATTCTTCCCTCTGGAATTTTCTTCCATCTGTTTTCCACCTGGCTAATTTATGAGAACATTCCAAGTCTTACTGGGATATTACTTTGTGTAGGATGACTTCTCTGATCCCTAATCTTGGTTTAGAAGCCCCCTTTGGAGTAGTACTAACCCTACCAATTATTAGTACTTATTATATCAAATTGTAATTGTCTACTTTTACTTACTTATATTGCAAACTGCAATGCATTAGACAATACATTCTTCAGGCTGGAATTATCTTTGTTTTTATCTTGTACTTAGCACAATGGCAGGCAAATAATATGCCTAAATATTCACTAAATGCTAAGCTTTCACTGACTGACTAAATGAATGAATAAACTGGAATAGATCTTGGCTAGGTATATTTACAGAGAGTGCAGTCTATCTAGAACCACACTGTGCCAAACTTGGGCTATCATAGGCTAATATTAATATAAATAATCTTTTATAGATACTAAGAAGATTGGAATATTTTCAACAGTTAAAATTGCTAAATACATATTTGAACTAATAGAAAAGAAATATTAGTGGCAAAATTCCTTTTACTAAACAGATGCCATTCATATTGCTATGAGCAGTTAGTGAGTGCTAGCAATGTGTGAACCTCTAGGCAGAATGTTGTGTTAGACGAAGTTTCTATTTGGGAACTAAATTTGACAGACAGACAACATGCAAACACAGTACAAGCCTGGATTGTGCTCAATAGAAGGAGGAGTCACAAGACTCCAGTTTGCATGTAAGCTTCTCCCCAACTGGATATTAAATTTAATATTTTAAAGAAAAAAATGTTTGGGGATATGTTTTGCTTGAAATTGTGGGGGTTACCAGCCTGGGCCCAGGAGTCAAGACAGATTTAAGTCCAATTCTGGCTCTTTTATTTACTACTTAGAAGAGGTCTTTAATGATGCTTAACCTCAAGTTTTCAAGGATGTAATGGGATAATAATAATAATATCTGCCTACGTCATAGTTAACTTTATGTGTGACTTGAGTAGACTAAGGGATACACAGATAGCTGGTGATAACTTAAGAAGTAGATCTGTGAGGGTATGTCCAAGATGAGATTAGCGTTTGAAACAGTAGACTGAGTAAAGCAGATTGTTCTCTCCAATGCAGGTGCGAGTTATCCAATCCACTGGAGGCCTAAATAGAACAAAAAGGAGTAAGAAGGGCTAATTCACTCTGTCTTTTATTGATTTGGGATGTCCATATTCTTCTGCCCTCCAACAGTGGAAATCCTGGTTCTTGGGCCTTTGGACTCTGGGACTTATACTAGCAGCCACCTCTCCTCCTGATTCTCAGGACTCTTGCATTGTACTGAATTACACCATCAGCTTTCCTAGTTTCCCAGCTTGCAGACAGTTTATCATGGGACTTATTGGCCTCCATAACCACAAGAGCAAATTCTCATACTAAATCTCCTCTTGTATATCTAAATATGTCCCATTGGTTCTTTTTCTCTGGAGAACATTGAAAAATAGTCTCATAGACATATTACTGTGAAGATTAAATAACATTAAATACATAAAATTCCTGGCATAATAACACGTACATACAAAGTGCTTAGTAATTATTACATACTAAAATTCTTTAGTCTAACCTCATCATTTTACAGATTGTGAAACCAAGGCACCAAAGATATTAAATGAAATTACCAGTGGTCTTACAGCTTGTTAGTAAAAGGTAGAGAACTACAAGCAAGATCTTCTGATTCCTCAATCTCTCTCCTGATGTTTGAATATAGTACATGGATGCAAACTGAGGAGGCATCATAACATATGGTATCCATGGTGACAATTTTCTTATGAAATATAAACATTGTTTAATTTGTAGCCACTCTTGTCCATCCTCTCTGTTGGTTATGAACAGTAATAAGGAGAAAAGAACATGGAGAATTATGCAAAAAAAGAAAATTCCATGATCTGAAGAAAAAATGATGAGATTAGTAAGACTGTTAGCTGCATAGACTTGTTCTTTTGTGCTATAAGTGTAGTATCAAGGCAGTAAGTATGTATTTGATTAAATGTAGTGTCAAGGTGGTACATATATATTTAATATCAGTAATGAGCTTGCCATATGCAAAGTTTACGGCAAAAATGAGAGGGGGCAATTTGAGGATCAAAAGGATCATTCTTTGTCCATTAATTTTTTATTAGCTAGTGGAGATGCATGAAATTTTAAATATTTTTTTTATTTTCTAACTTTTCTACTTTTTTTCAATATCAAAAATGATATTTCACATTTATTTACCATGAAGAGACTTCCAGATATTAGTGTTATGTAATATATTTTAGCAGTACTATTTTTATAGAAACAGGAGGAGCATTTCTTTGAAAGAATTCAGGTTCTAAAGCAGATGACATGAACAAAGCAAAGATCATTAATTACTAATGGAAGAGCTCATCATTAGGCTAGATCAGGTAGATTTTTTTTCTTAGTCAATGTAGTTTAAGTTTGTCAATTTTGTTGATTATCATTTCAAAGAACCTACTTTGGCTTCATTGATTTTCTGTATTATTTTTGTATTCAGGCTTTACTTCAAAGGATGTTTTCAAAATGCAAATATACTAATATGTTAATAAGGATTTGATCTAAAGCATTTTTCTAGTAAAAGGGACACATGACAGGTGGATGAGTTTGTGTAAGAGGTTGCCCCGAGGATGGAGATAATTAGCAAAGCATACTTTTAAAAAAATTTCCTGATTTTGCCAAAATTCATTTATTTATTTATTGTTTCAAAGTTGGCTGAACTGATAAGAACAGATACTACACTTAGTCTTGGCCAAAAGGCCAAGATGCAATAGACTTTCACATCTAGCCATGACTAAGATATTGGTTTTGTACTTGCCCTGACATATATATATACAACCATAAAACTGGACAAAATAAATGAGGTAACTGTTTCCAGGCATAGATAAACAGGCAGTGCAAGACTATAATCCTTGAAAGAAGGGAAACACATGTGATGAGCTCTATGTTAACCCCAACTTTCTGCCCTGAGGCATTTTTCTGAATGAACCCAGACAGAAACTAGACATCTGCCTCTTATGAGACAGTGATCATAGTTTAGGGTTGCAGAAATGGTTGGAATTTGTGTAGCAGAGACTGGAAACAGAAAGCTGGGTTTGGGTGTACATGTGGGTTTTGCTCATGTTTTTAAATAAGGTCTGGTCTTGACTCCTCAAGGTAAGACAAAAGGGAGCAACACATCAGAACTTATGCAAGGGGTTGAGAAGCAACTGATGTAAGAGAGGTCACAGAATACTAGGAGGTGGAGGTCACCCCATTTAAATTGGAGAAAACTTACTGCCTACCTCAAATATCCAGTGGAAATCCATTAGGGTGCACGTTAGAAGAAAAACACACTCTAGAGTAAGTGCCATGCAGTAGGACTAGGGGTTAAACCCAAATAAACTCATCCTAACAAAGCATAACATAATAGAAATTTTGCAAACCAAAGCAGATTAAGAAAAAAGATTATCAAAGATGTACAGAGACCTAGTAACTCATGGGACAATATCAAGTGATCTAACACATTGTAAAAGGAGCCTCAGTGGGAAAAGATATGGAGAATGGGAAAAAATATATTTTAAGAAAGAATGGCCCCACATTTTTTCCCCTACATATCAACCCAGGGATCCAGGAAATTCAGTGAATCCAAATAGGATAAAGACAAAGGAAGCCACACTAGGTACCTAATTGTTAAACTGCTGAAAATCAAAGATAAGGAAAAAAGTCCTGCAGCTAGAGGTAAAAGAACACAATCATGTATGGGAACCATGATGAGAATGATGGCTCATTTCTTACTAAAAAAACAATAGAAGCTAAAAACAAAAGCATTACATCTTCAAAGTAACTGAACAACAACAACAACAACAACAACAACAACAACAACAACAAAATGCCAGCCAGAAAACTATCTACAATAAAAAGTGAAAGAATATTTTGTTAGAAGTTTTGTGTTACAAAGAATGTTGAGTTTTTTTTTTCAGGTTGAAGAAAAACAAAACAATATCATATGAAAATTGGAATCTACAGAAAGGAATGGAATGCACTGGAAATAATTATTTAGGTGAATGTAAACTACCTTTTACATTTCTTGATTTCTTTAAAAGACAACTTGATTTCTTTACAAGTGAGAGTTTAAGATGAAAATATCACATGTCCTGTTTAGCTTATATATAGAAGGAAAATGTATGACAACAATAACACAAAGGATGGGAGAAGAATAAACAGAACTATAGGATATGTTCTTCCAAGTTTCTTACATTTCATCTGAAGTGCTAAATATTATTTTTAAGTAGGCAATAATAAGTAAAGGATAGATACTGTAATTACTAGGATGGTTACCAAAAATTTATAGTAAGAGATATATAATTAAAAAGTCAATAGGCAAAATTAGATGGAATACTAAAAATATTTAGCTAATCCTTCCAAATAAGGGAGACAGGAAGAAGAAAGGGACAAGAAGAAGAAAAAGGACAAAAATCAGAGTGAACAATTAGAAACCAAATAGACGTAGCGCCAACCATAACAATAATTATACTAAATGGATGGACATAAAGGGTATTATGCCAAGTGAAATAAGTCAAATATCATATGATCATATTAAATAAATCAAATATATGATTTCATTTATATGTGGACTTTAAAAAATGAATAAACAACAACAAAAAAGCAGAATCAGACCTACAAATGCAAAGAGAAGACTGATGGTTGCCAGAGTTGGGTGATAGGTAGGTGGGTAAAAGGGAGTAGGAGATATGGTCTTCTAGTTGCGGAATGACTAGGTCACAGGAATGGGGGCTGCAGCATGAGGAATATCGTCAATGGTATTGTGGTGGCATAGGGTGGTGACAGATCGTTACACTTATGATGAGCATGGCATAATGTGTGGACTTGAGTTACTTTGTTGTGTTCCTAAAACTAGTGTAGCATTGTGTGTCAACTGTGCTCAGATTAAAAAAAAATAATTATACTACATGAAAATGAACTGAACACTTTATTTTACTTATTTTTTAGATGGTTCTTTTTAAAAAATATAATTTATTGCCAATTTGGCTTACATACAACACCCGGTGCTCATCCCAACAATTGCCCTCCTCAGTGGCCATCACTCATTTTCTCCTCTCCCCTATCCCCCTCTTCACTCTAAGTTTGTTCTCTGTACTTATGAGTCTCTTGTGGTTTGCCTCCCTCCCTCCCTCTCTGTAACTATTTTTTCCCCTTCCCTTCCCCCATGGTCTTCCTTAAGTTTCTCAAGATCTACATATGAGAGAAAACATGTGATATCTGTCCTTCTCTGATTGACTTATTTCACTCAGGATAATAGCTTCCAGTGCCATCCCTGTTGCTGTAAATGGCATGATTTCATTCTTTCTCATTCCAAGTAGTATATATAAACCACATCTTTATCCATCCATCAGTTGAAGGGCATTTATATTCTTTCCATAATTTGGCTATTGTTGAAAGCACTGCTATAAACATTGGGGTACATGTGCCCCTATTCATCAGTAGTCCTGTAGCCCTTGGGTAAATTCCTAGCAGTGCTATTGCTGGGTCATAGGGTAGATCTATTTTTAATTTTTTGAGGAACCTCCACACTGTTTTCCAGAGTGGCTGCACCAGTTTGCATTCCCACCAACAGTGCAAGAGGATTCCCATTTCTCCACATCCTCGCCAGCATCTGTAGTTTCCTGATTTGTTCATTTTAGCCACTCTGACTGGTATGAGGTGGTACCTCAGTGTGACTTTGATTTGTATTTCCCTGATGATGAGTGACATTGGTCATCTCGTTGTGTGTCTGTTTGCAATCTGGATGTTTTCTTTGGAAACGTTTCTATTCATGTCTTCTGCCCATTTCTTCACTGGATTATTTGTTTTTCAGGTGTTGAGTTTGGTAATTTCTTTATAGATTTTGGATACTAACCCTTTATCTGATGTGTCACTTGCAAATATCTTTTCCCAATCCGTCGGTTGCCTTTTAGTTTTGTTGATTGTTTCCTTTGCAATGCAGAAGATTTTTATCTTGATGAGGTCCCAATACTTCATTTTTGCTTTTAATTCCCTTGCCTTTGGAGATGTGTCGAGCAAGAAATTGCTGTGGGTGAGGTCAGAGAGTTGTTGCCTGCTTTTTTCTCTAGGTTTTTGATGGTTTCCTCTCTCACATTTAGGTCTTTCATCCATTTAGAGTTTATTTTTGTGTATGGTATAACATAGTGGTCTAGTTTCATTCTTCTGAATGTTGCTGTCCAGTTCTCCCAGAACCATTTGCTAAAGAGACTGTCTTTTCTCCATTGGATGCTCTTTCCTGCTTTGTCAAAGATTAGTTGGCCATTTATATGTGGGTCCAATTCTGGGTTCTCTATTCTATTCCATTGGTCTATGTGTCTGTTTTTGTGTCAATACCATATTGTCTTGGCTATTACAGCTTTTTAGTAGAAGTGAAAATCTGGGATTGTGATGCCTCCTGCTTTGGTTTTCTTTTTCAATGTTACTTTGGATATTTGAGGTCTTTTGTGGTTCTATACAAATTTTAGGATTGTTTGTTCTATCTGTGAGAAGAATTCCAGTGCAATTTTGATTGGGATTGCATTGAATGTGTAGATTTCTTTGGGCAGTATTGATATTTTAACAATATTTATTCTTCCAATCCATGAGCATGGAATGTTTTTCCATTTCTTTGTGTCTTCTTCAATTTCCTTCAGAAGCTTTCTATAGTAAGCTTTCAGCATACAGAGCTTTTACATCTTTGGTTAGATTTATTCCTAGGTATGTTATGGTTCTTGGTGCAATTATAAATGGGATCAGTTTCTTGATTTCTCTTTCTGTTGCTTCATTATTGGTGTATAAAAATGCAACCAATTTCTGTACATTGATTTTGTACCCTGCAACTTTGTTGAATTCATGTATCAGTTCTAGCAGTCTTTTGGTGGAGTCCTTTGGGTTTTTCATGTAGAGTATCATGTCATCTTCAAAAAGTGAGTTTGACTTCTTCTTTGCAAATTTTGATGCCTTTGATTTCATTTTGTTGTCTTATTGCTGATGCTAGGACTTCCAACACTACGTTAAACAACAGTGGTGAGAGTGGACATCCCTGTCATGTTCCTGATCTCAGGGGAAAGCTCTCAGTTTTTCCTCATTGAGGATGATATTAGCTGTGGGCTTTTCATAAATGGATTTTATGATGTTTAAGTATGTTCCTTCTAGCCCGACTTTCTTAAGGGTTTTTATTAAGAAAGGATGCTGTATTTTGTCAAATGCTTTTTCTGAATCTATTTATAGGATCATATGATTCTTATCCTTTCTTTTATTAATGGGATGTATCACATTGATTGATTTGTGAATGTTGAACCAGTCCTGCATCCCAGGAATGGATCCCACTTGCTCATGGTGAATAATTTTTTTATATGCTGTTGAATTCAATTTTCTAGTATCTTGTTGAGAAGTTTTGCATCCATGTTCATTAGGGATATTGGCTGTAATTCTCCTTTTTTTGTGGGGTCTCTGTCTGGTTTGGGAATCAAGGTAATGCTGGCTTCATAGAAAAAGTCCATAAGTTTTCTTTCCATTTCTATTTTTTGGAACAGCTTGAGAAGGATAGGTATTAACTCTGCTTTAAATGTCTGGTAGAATTCCCCAGGGAAGCCGTCTGGTCCTGGACTCTTATTTGTTGGGAGATTTTTGATAACTGACTCAATTTCTTCACTAGTTATGGGTTTATTCAGATTTTCTATTTCTTCCCATTTGAGTTTTGGTAGTGTGTGAGTGTCTAGGAATTTGTCCATTTCTTCCAGGTTGTCCAGTTTGTTGGCATATAATTTTTCATAGTATTCTCTAATAATTGCTTGTATTTCTGAGGGATTGGTTGTGATAAATCCATTTTCATTCATGATTTTATCTATTTGGGTCCTCTACCTTTCTTTTTAAGCAGTCTGGCTAGGGGTTTATCAATTTTGTTTATTTTTTCAAAAAACCAACTCTTAGTTTCATTGATCTGTTTTACTGGGTTTTTTTTTTTTTGGATTCTATATTGTTTATTTCTGCTCCAATCTTTATTATTTCTCTTCTTCTGCTAGTTTTGGAGCTTCTTTGTTGTTCTGCTTCTAGTTCCTTGAGGTGTGCTGTTAGATTTTGTATTTGGGATTTTTCTTGTTTCTTGAGATAGGCCTGGATTGCAATGTATTTTCCTCTTAGGACTGACTTTGCTGCATCCCAAACGTGTTTGGACTGCCATTTTCATTTTCATTTCTTTCTACATATTTTTTAATTTCTTCTTTAATTGCCTGGTTGACCCATTCATTATTTAGTAGGATGCTCTTTAACCTCCATGCATTTGGAAGTTTTCCAAACCTTTTCCTGTGGTTGATTTAAACTTTCATAGCATTGTGATCTGAAAGTGTGCATGGTATGATCTTAATTATTTTGTATTTATTGAAAGCTGTTTTTTGACTCAGTATGTGATCTACCTTGGAGAATGGTCCATGAGCACTCGAGAAGAATGTGTATTCTGCTGCCTTAGGATGAAAAGTTCTAAATATATCTGTCAAGTCCATCTGGTCCAGTGCATTATTCAGGGCCATTGTTTCTTTATTGATTTTCTGCCTAGATGATCTTTCCATTGTTGTAAGTGGAGTATTAAAGTTTCCTGCAATTACCACATTCTTACCAATAAGATTGCTTATGTTTGTGATTAATTGTTTTATATATTTGGGTGCTTTCAAATTCAGTGCATAAACATTTATAATTGTTAGCTCTTGATGGATAGACCCTGTAATTATGATATAATGTTCTTCTTCATCTCTTGTTACAGCCTTTAGTTTAAAATCTAGTTTGTCTGATATAAGTATGGCTACTCCAGCTCTCTTTTGACTTTCAGTAGCATGACAGATGGTTCTCCATCCCCTCACTTGCAATCTGAAAATGTCACCAGGTCTAAAATGGGTCTCTTGTAGACAGTAAATAGATGGGTCTTGTTTTTTATCCATTCTGATACCCTATGTCTTTTGATTGGAACATTTAGTCCATTTACATCCAGTGATGTTATTGAAATATATGGGTTTAGAGTCACTGTGTTATCTGTAGGTTTCATGCTTGTAGTGATGTCTCTAGTCCTTTGTGGTCTTTGCAACATTTCACTCACAGAGTCTCCCTTAGGATCTCTTGTAGGGCTGGTTTAGTGGTGATGAAGTCCTTCTGTTTGTTTGTTTGGGAAAACCTTTACCTCTCCTTCTATTCAGAATGACAGGCTTGCTGGATAAAGGATTCTTGGATGCATATTTTTCCGATTAAGCACATTGAAAATTTCCTGCCAGTCCTGCCTTGGCCTGCCAAGTTTCAGTAGATAGGTCTGCTACTATCCTTATGTGTCTACCCTTGTAGGTTAAGGCCCTTTATCCCTAGCTGCTTTCAGAATTCTTTCTTTATCTTTGTATTTTGCCAGTTTTACTATGATGCATCATGCAGAAGACCAATTCAAGTTATGTCTGAAGGGAGTTCTCTGTGCCTCTTGGATTTCAGTGTCTGTTTCCTTCCCCAGCAATGATTTTTTCATTGCTTTGGCCCCTTTCTCTCTCCTCTTCTTCTTCTGGAACTCCCACGATACAGATATTGTTCTGTTTCATTGAATCACTTAGTTCTCTAATTCTCTCCTCATGGTCCAGAATGTTTTTATCTCTATTTTTCTCAGCTTCATCTTTTTCCATAATTTTATCTTCTGTTTCACTTAATCTTCCCTCTGCCTCTTCATTCCTCACTGTCACTGCCTCTAGTTTATTTTGCACCTCATTCACAACATTTTTAAATTCATCATGACTATATTTCTTAGTTCCTTGATCTTTGCAGCAATAGATTCTCTGCTGTCTTCTATGCTTTTCTTCAAGCCCAGTGATTAATCTTATGACTATTATTTAAATTATTGTTCAGTTACATTGTTCATATCCGTTTTGAGCAATTCTTTAACTGTCATTTCTTCCTGGGATTTCTTTTGAGGAGAATCTTCCGTTTCATCATTTTGACTAGTTTTGTGTCCCTTAAGTGTTTTAAAAGCTTGTTATGTGCCCTGCACCTGCAAGTACTACTATATTAAAGAGGGGTCATACACTGTCCAGGCCCTGGCCCTTCAGGAGATGTTTTTTTGGAGAGTGTAACTTGCTCTCTGTTGTTGTGACTTTGGTTACTTTATCTCCCTACTCGTAGTGATGTTTTGGACCCTCCCAGGTGTGCTTTGATTTGTTCCTTGAAGTAGCCTGAAGCTCCAAGTCCTGGGGAAGAGGGGAAACTGCACTGTAGGTCACTCCAGAACCTCTTCTTCACAAGGCATTATCCTCAAAACCAGAAGATGTAGCTGACTTTCCAATTTGTCATAGACTCTGGGTCTGGAGTTCTCTGTTGTCCAGCAAGAGAACAGATATAGGATTGAAATGCAAGAGAGGGTAATGTCCAGGAGGAGACAAGAGCATGAACACTCCACTTTAAAGACAGGGATTGTCAGACTATATAAAAACATAAGACCCAACTATGTGCTATCTAAAAAAGATGTGTTCCAAAGATAGACTCAGAAATAAAAGGTGAAAAAGACAACCAGATGGCAAACAGACACATGAAAAGATGCTCAACATCACTCATCATCTGGGAAATACAAATCAAAACCATGATGAAATATCACCTCATATGTGTCAGAATGGCTAAAATTAACAACATAGGAAATTATAGATGTTGGTCAGGATGTGGAGAAAGGGGAATCCCCTTGCACTGTTTGTGGGAATGCAAACTGATGCAGCCATACTGGAAAACAGTATGGAGGTTCTTTAAAAAATTAAAAATATAACTACTGTACAATCCAGCAATTGATCTACTAGATTTTTACCCATAGAATACAAAAATACTGATTTGAAGGCCACCTGCACCCCGTTGTTTATAGCAGCATTATCAACAACAGCCAAACTATGGAGAAAGCCCAAGTGTCCATCGACTGATAGATGAATGAATAAAGAAGATGTGGTATATGTATACAATGGAATGTTACTCAGCCATCAAAAAGAATGAAATCTTGGGGCGCCTGGGTGGCTCAGTTGGTTGAGCATCTGACTTCAGCTCAGGTCATGATCTCATGGTTCATGAGTTCAAGTCTCACCTCGGGCTCTGTTGCTGACAGCTCAGAGCCTGGAGCTGCTTCAGATTCTGTGTTTCCCTCTGTCTTTGCCCCTTCCCAATCATGCTGTGCCTCTCTCTCTCAAAAATAAATAATAAAACATTAAAAAAATAATGAAATCTTGCCATTTTTCACTTCTGTTTAACATTGTACCAGATGTCCTATTCAGTGCAACAAGGCAAGAATAAAAGGAATGTGTCTGTAAGCCATCTGTATGTCTTCTTTGGAAAAATGAGTATTCATGTCTTCTTCTCATTTCTTAATTGGATTATTCATTTTTGGGAGGTTGAGTTTTGTAAGTTCTTTATATATTTTAGATGCTAACTCTTTATCAGGTATGTCATTTGCAAATATCTTCTCTCATTCCATAGGTTGCATTTTAGTTTTGCTGCCTGCTCCTTTCCTGTACAGAAGTTTTCATTTTGACAAAGTCCCAATAGTTTATTTTTGCTTTTGTTTCCCTTTTCTCAGGAGACATATCTAGTAAGAAGTTGTTATGGCCAATGTCAAAGAGGTTACTGCCTGTTTTCCTCTAGGATTTTAATGGTTTCATGTCTCACATTGAGGTATTTTATCCATTTTGAATTTATTTTTGTGTATGGTGTGAGAAAGTGGCCCAGTTTCATTCTTTCACATGTTGCTGTCCAGTTTTCCCAACACCATTTGTTGAAGAGACTGTCTTTTTCCCATTGGATGTGGTACATATGTGTGTGTGTGTGTGTGTGTGTGTGTGTGTGTGTACATACATACAATAGAATAGTATTCAGCCATAAAAAAAGAATGAAATTTTGCCATTTGCAATGACATGGATGGAATTAGAGAGTATTATGCTAAGTGGAATAAGTCAGCCAGAGGAAGAAAAATACTACATGGATTCATTCATATGTGGAATTTAAGAAACAAAACAAATGGGCATAGAGAAGAAAGAGAGAGAGGCAAACCAAGAAACAGACTCTTAACTATAGAGAACAAACTTATGGTTACCAGAGGTAAAGTGGGTAGGGGGCTAAACAGTTAATGGAGATCAAGGAGTGTACTTGTTTTGATGAGCACCAGGTATTGTATGGAAGTACTGAATCATTAAATTTTACACCTGAAACTAATATTACCCGTTTGTTACTTATGTGGAATTAAATAAAAACTTAAGGAAAGAATAAAAGGCATGCCTACTGGAAAGGAAGAAATAAATCTATCTTGAGTTGCCAATGACATTACTGGATTTGTAGGAAATCCTCAGAAATCTATAAAACAACTACTAGAACTAATATTTTTTGGAAGATTTCAGAATTTGATTTTGTTCAACATCATAAAATCCTGAAAAAGAAGAATAGAGTTGAAGCACTCTGTACTACCTGATTTTAAAATAATAAAAACTGCAGTACTGGTATAATTCAGACAAGTAGATTATATGAACAGCAGATAATACAGGAAAAAAATCCACATATATACAATAATTAAATTTTGAAAAAGATGCCAAGACAATTTAATGGTGAAAGGATGATGTCAGAACAATTTTATAAACCAGTGGTTCTCAACCAGAGGCAATGCCACCTCCCTCCCACCCCCTCAACTCCCTGGAGATAGAATGGTCAGGAGACATATGGCAATATATGGAAAATTTTTGACTGCCACAATTAGTAGGGACACTAATGGCATCTAGTTAGGTGGTAAAGGCCAGGCATGCTGCTGAGCATCTTACAATGAATAGGGTAGCTTCTCACAACAAAGTATTTTCTGACCCCAAATGTCAGACATCCTGAAATGAAAGTATAGAAAGAAGAATAAGCCTCCATTCTTACTTCAAACTATGTATAAAAATAATCTGAAATCACTCAAAGACCTAAATATTACAGCTAAAATATAAAACTTATGGAATAAAACATAGGAGACTATATCTGTATTACTACCAGCAGATTTCTTAGGCAGGGCAAAAGAAGAGCTATTCATAAAAAAATTGATCAATTAGTCTTCATCAAAACTTAGAAGTTCTGCTCATCAAAAGATATTATTAAGAAAATTAAGTAAGGCAAGTTTGCACAAAAATATTTGCAATACATATGCACAACAAAGGACAACTATCCATAAGATAAAAAATCAATAAAAATGATAACCCATTAAAAATGTCCAAGTATGTAAAAAGACACTTCACAAAAAAAAAAAACATAGGGAATTGGCAATAAGCATGTAAAAGGTGCTCAGTATAATTGTCATCAGTGAAATACAAATTAAAACCAAAATGAGATGCTACTACCTAACCACCAAAATAGCTAAAATGAAAAAGATTAGTAGCATCACAGCAAAGATAACATGTTCTATCTCTGACAGATGGCTGACATTACTGGTAGGAGTATAAAATGTTACAACCACTTTGGAAGATAACTGGTAGTTATTTTTAATAAACATCCACTTAGCAATTTCACTCTTATATTTTTACCTATGGCCAAAAAGTATGTACAAGAATGTTTATAGAAGCTTTATTCATTATTGCTAAAAACTGAAGATCACCTAAATGTCCATCAATAGGAATCTGTAAATATTCATATAGTGGAATAGTACTCTTCAACAAATAAAGAATGAACTTCTGATGCACACAAATATATGGATACATCTCAAATACATATCGAGTGAAAGAGAACATAAAGAAGTACATACTGCATAATTCTAATTATATAAGGTTTAGAAGAGTTAAAACGAATCCATGAGGATAGAAATAAAAATAGTGGTTGCTAATGTGGAATGGGTAATGACTGGAAGTAGGCACTAAGAACTAAGATATTCTATATCTTAAAGAGTATTGGTTACATGGTGTATACATTTATCAAAATTCATTTAACTGTATATTTATGATCTGTGCATTTCACTTAGTGTAAATTTTACTTCTATAAAGAAAAAGTAAGCTCAGGGAAAACATTGATATACTACTATGCACTCTGGTAGGCAGTAGTGATACAGCATGAATAAAACAGATAAAATTCTGACTTAATCAACAATATGTTTAAATTGACAGCATGACAGAAGAGCTAAAAGAAAGTACAAATACCTCTTGGTAATGAAAAGGGTTAGAGGAGAAAATCAAGCAGAGTATGGGGATAGAAGGTGACAAAGGGAATCAGGAAGTACTACTTTAGTTTGGACAACCAGGGATTGTGGTAAAGTTTTATAATATCTAAAGTTGATGTAGTTATTGTAAAATGGTGTATTCATATTTCATGTAAATCATTGGAATAATTGTGAAAAACAGCACATATATGTAGCAACAATCATGTCATTAAATTTGTTCATACCTTTAACACAATAATTCCACTTCTTGGAATTTAAGGAAAGTTTAAAAAGAATGTAAAGTTTCCCACATAAATATGTTTATTACAATGTTACATTAAAACTGAAAAGTAACATCATCTTAAGCATTAGAAACTGGTTAAGTGAAATAGCAAATATCTAATCAATAAATATTATGCAGGCATTGTAATTATGATTATAAAGATTATTTAGCAACACAGAAATATTTATGATATATTGTGCTTAAAACTGGAATGTGACATTCTATATGAATTTTTATTAAACTAGAAAATTTTATGCATGGACAAAGACTGAAGAGAAATAGGAATAAATCAAGTTTCCTGTTTGAATTAATGGCTTTCTTCATGGGGTTAAGATTATGGACAGATATTTCTTTATTTTTGTTTAGTGTTATGTTTCTGTTGTTATGATAGTTGCTTAATAAATATATGTGTATTATAAATATATGTGCTTTGAGAAGAAATAAAAAAATTCTAAAGGCATGTTGATTTTGCACACCATCATAAAATAGGTACTCAGAGAGGAATATAAAGGATAAAGGGAATTAAAAGCCAATAATTTGATTATTTAGTTTCAGTTTTTGATTCCCTTTATAATTCTCTAAGTCTCTTTCTTGACTGTATTACCTCTATCATTCAGTGACAAGTTATTAAAATTATTTTTTTAAACTAAATATTCTTTCTCCTTTGCTCTTGATAATTTTAAATGGATTACTCTTGTTTCAGATATACATTATGGTGGAGATAAATCATTCCCTCCACTTGGTGAGACCATAGACTACAAGTCCTTGAGTCATGTTAATAGGCATCTAAGTTAAGTTGGCCAATTATTGGGGTACTTGTTCAAGCTGTACCACACACAGACTGTACGCTCTAAGTAGGGCCAAACTTTTTACAGAGATTGATGCAGATCCTGGGAGAGAAATGACCTCTTTCCTTCTTATCACATGCAAGGACAATGTGAACCTGGAGTTGGGTAGGACCAGCCATCTTTGCCTCCACTTGAAGGGAGACTTATGGTGAATAAACAGGTGAATATACAGGAAAGTATAGCTGAGAGAATGAGAGAGATGCTTGATGACACCTTGCATCTAGCCTGCTTCTAGACTTTATGTTATGTGAGCTATTACATAGTACCTACTGTCATTTTTTTGTTGCTGTTTATCCATAAGCTAGTGGGAGGGGTTTCTGCCATTTGCAACCAAAGGAGACCTGACTAATATACCAGTACTGCTGTTTTAGGAAGCTTCCCAACCAGAGTTCTGGAAGGAGCCAGCAGGAGGTATTCAATGACCTTACAAAGCAGTAGGAGTTTGATTGACTTTTTGGAAGAATGAAATACTGAACATACCATTCTCATCTTCAAATCTATTGGGGGAAAAGCAGATGGATCCAGCAATTTCCTATAATTGCTTACTTGGCTAAATCACTAAGGACTACAGGGATTTGCTATTTTATGAAATTAAAAGAAAGAACAACAGGGACTATTATCTAACTTCTGGAAAGAAGAATGCCTGCAGGTTTTCAGGCCCAGCAGGAAAGAGGTTATAATCAGTCTATTAGTCTTGCAGTAGTTAAAAGTTGCATGCTTTGTGCCTTGCTATGGTTAGCATCAGTTATTTTCTAGCTTCCACACAAGGGGGTTTTCCACATTCTGTGGGAAAAGAGTTTAGGATCCCAAATGTTCATCTTTTTATTTAGGTCTCTTCAGGGAAGAAAAATAGCTATTCTATAACCATGATTCCAAAGAAATGATGGATCTGAAACTTCTGATTTGGGAGATCTGAAAGACTAAAAGTCATGGCAAAGGGCAGAGGTTAGAATCAGACATCCTGCAGGGAAATCCTTAAGTTAGGCCATCCCAATTTTTAGTTTTAAGAAGATAGCACTGAACAATGACTGAGTGGCATATTGAGTCTGAAAGAGAAATGTCAGGAATTTAAGGATACCAGAGGGTCTCCCGGAAGGCAACCCACCAGGGTGTCCTTACACACCACTTGCTGGGTGTCCTTCAAAGATTACCACCCCCACCCAAATATGAACCAGAAATTTTGGAAAATAAAATACTAAAACCATTCTTCACAATATTTTGTCATACATTCTTTCAGCACTTTTACCTTTATATATGTTCTTTAGGTAGTTATAATAATCACAGTACACATACAGGTTAGCATTGCACTTTTTTTCAACATTATAAGTATTTTAGCATGTTTTTCATAATCTTTGTAATAAGCATTTTTAATGAGTGCATACTATTTTCATCTATAAAAGTAATTCTTATATTTTAGATGAAAAACCCTTTGAGAACTAGATTTAAGTGATGATGCTTCTGTTCCAGTGATTCTCATCCCTTGGTGTGTTCCAGACTAATACAAGGGCTTGCTGCCTAGGCCTCATACTCGGAAATTCAGATTTGCTTAATCAGGAGTGGGTCCAAATCATCAGTATTAAAAAAATAAAAACCCTAGATGATTCGAATGTGTACAGGATTAAGAACCACTGAATGTTCCCAAAATACATATGTCCTCAAAATTTACTGTAAGCAGCAGAATTCATAGATTCTTTGGGTTCAAAGACCCCAGAATGTTATCTATTTTATACAACACAATTTACACAATAATTACCTAATTACTAGACATGTTTTCAGTGTTTCCCCTTTATAAATAGTGTAGCTGTGGACATGTGGATCTATATAACATTTTCCAGAAGTAGGTTTCCATGACAATCTTGTGACTCTTTCTAATATCCTGCCAAATTTCCTCACCTTGGTGATCCTCTTACCACACTCTCTTTCCCTCTCACATATGTGCATATCAGGACTCAGCCAAATACTCAGGGCGGGGGACAGGGGGAAAGCCCTCCACAGATCTCAATCTCTCTCTCTCTCTTCTGTCTAGCTCTCTCCTTTACAATTCTGTTCTCTACAATTTCTAGCCACTATGGCCTTTCTAAACTTCAACCTCTGCCTCCCCAACTCAGCAGGATCAAAGGGCTCTATTTGGGTTCCCTTTTCTTGTGAAACAGGCAGCATAAAAACTATCTCTAGGCAGTAATCTGATGCAATAGTGCATATTTTCCTCCTTTTGGAATCATAGGCCTGCGTTGCTTCTTGTCCAATGTCTGAAAACCATAGTTTCATGTATTTGTTCTGGTTTTCTAGTTGTTTAAAGTGAATAGAGTAAACCTGTTCCTTCTCTTCATTCATCTTGGCTGAAAGCATAAATTAGTCCACTTATATTTAATGTCATTACTAATATATTTAGATTTATTTCTATCAACTTATTCTGTACTTTCATGACTTTCTTTGTTGTTTTTTTCCCCCTGTTCTTCTCTCCTTTCTTGATAGTGTGTTTTACACTATCTTCTAGGATAAGTCATATAAGAAGACCTTAGGGACCATTTTTGGAAGTGTATAGGGGTTTTGAATACCTGTAGGTAGGTGGCCCCATAATATATATAGTTTATAAAAAGAGTACAGTGCAAATAAAAAATGAAAACCAATTACCACAATTATCACAACAATAATTTGTATTGAATTATCTAGTTAATTAGGTAGCCAGTTCTCTTTATCCGTTTAATATTTACTGAACACATGGATATCATGGACAATGCCAATTTGTGTTAGTTCTTTCAGGGAGCTCATGTCTGTAGTATGCTTCAAAGACTTAGTCTAATAATAAAATTTCAGGCATTTTCTTTAGTCTATTATCATATTGGTTTTCAGTGATCATATGTCCTCTGTATTGATCTATATCTATATCTATATCTATATCTATATCTATATCTATCTACATCTACATCTACATCTACATCTACATCTACATCTACATCTACATCTATATCTATCTGTCTGTACCTGTCTCCTTTACTTGGCTTGATGGATGAGACGGTAGAGAGTTAGGTACCAGCATGTGGTAAGTGCTGAAAAAATATTTCATTGAATTGCACAGAATTGTGGAAGTCAAGTTCCAGAACTATTGTCGAAAGGAAACTTTATGGTTCCTCCCCCAATTTTCCAGGCAAAAGTTGACCCTGCTTTTGTTTTATGACTTCATTATTTGTGGTCCCATGAAATCTAGGGCCTCACAGATATTAATATGACTGCATCCATATCATCTCTGTTGAGTGTTATTCTATATTATTTATAAATCTGTTGTTATTTAGATGAATTTTGACTTATCTTCTTATATACTTGGCCTGTTATTATCAAGTGCAGCTCAAGCACTTACATCAGTGTCATCTGCAGTGCTTTTTAATAACACAGATTATTCTAGTTTACACCGAAGAACTATACAATCAGAATCTTTATGGAGGGCTACCTGGAATTTACATTTTAAGCAAGTATCCTAGGTGATTCTATGGTTTGGTAAATACTGACCTAGGCATTTGATCCTGATTTATCAAGGAAAATAGTCCATGGTTATTATTGCTGGAGAAGTTTCCACCAACTCTGTTCTGTGTTCTGATCCTTCTACCCCAGTCTTACTGATTGTTAGAAGTCTCTCCTAGAATACTAATGACTTATCCATTTATGAGTAAGTTCATTTCAGACCGCCTCACCACCCCATATACTACTAGCAAATCAATCTTAATTAAGAATGTCAAATGAAAATGCAGTGCAGTTGTGGGTTCAGCAGCTAAGTGCTTCTCTTACTAATGAGACTAAACTCCCAGGTGTTTTGGAGGACTCTTTAGCATAAAATACATGAGTCAGAAGTCTTTGCCACAACCATATGTCAGCTCAGTCCTCAGAGATAGGCTACAATGCAGCCAGAAACTAAAGAACACTTCTCCTTTGCTTTATTTCTGTGGGCCAACCTGGACCTACTGTATGAATGAAGCCCTATATTCAGTCTGAATAGGCTCTGCATAAAATGAAGGCTAGCTGTGTGCTAAACTGGAATTGGCACTGAATTCATGGCTTGGCTATATCACTTACTGGCTTTACGACCTTGGGCAAGTTTGTTACTTTCACTTGGTTTCAGCTTCTCTGAAAAATAAATATAATCATGCTCTACCTGTTTTAGCAGACTATCATCACAATTCAGGAGATAATACTTCATTGTTGTTTCTATTATCTCAGGATTCAAGAAACAAAAATTTCTTCATATGATCTTGGTGTTTTGTATTCCCTAAATATATCTGTCCCTATCCTATGCTCCTACTGGTCTATATTTTACCATGTATGCGTTGGGGCAAGATGGAAAAACAATGATTTAAGTAGATGTAATGCATGATGAAGTGATAGTCACTCCATTAAGCTAAAACTTTAAGTCAGCAATGATTCATTTATGAATTTTTTCATTAATTTGCTAAATATTTATTGACCTACACCTACTGGTAAATAATATGTATGTGTGTGTGTATATATATATATATATATATATATATTTGTATACATATGTATATAATTTGTATATATGTATATATACATATCTATGTGTATGTATTTGGTATGAGTGAGTAAAAAAATTTTGATTAAGCATAAATCTAATCTGTCAAGAGTCCAAGTATTAGCAATAACTTCATGGCTGAGTGAGGATATGTGGAAATGCTACAGAAGTTGGCCTGCGGAAAGGTTATGTAGCAAGAACAATAAAGCATTTGTTAGAACAACAAAGCATTCTTCAAATTCAAGTTACGCTCAAGGCAAAATCATGCTTGAGTGATGAATGACAGCCTATCAATCAAAGTAAGTTTCAATGTCCAAGGTAGGAGGGAGGGAAATTTCAGCACCTTCTTTCCACATCAGATCTGCCTCTTTTGTCCACCTGTTTGCCTCCTAAAAAAATGAAGAGTTGTGACCTAATTCATGGTGGTCATTTAAGGGATGATCCTGTGTTTTACTTTGAAGTGATAAGCAAGTCTAAACAGAGCCTGGCTCTTGGGTCTGGCTAGGCAAACTAAACTCTCATTTTAACCTCTTCCACACATGCTGCTATTTGGATAAGTTAAGCCCAAGTCTGATTTGCAGACCTGGTAATTTATTTTCCCTTCAGTCCTTCAACTTCAGTATTCATGGTGTGCTAGAGGTGGTGAGATACCAAGATTTAGATTTGGGGGAATTAGTACCTGGCGATCTTTGAGCCTAAATAATGTGGGCTCTACCTTTAACCAGTGCTTGTACAAATTCATATATGTGGTATAATAGGAAATATTATTAATAACTAGAGACAAATGCCAAAAGGCTCTAAGTTATATAACATCTGGGTTATAAAAATCCCGAGTTAGGAACAAAAAATACAGGTATATATTGACTGACAGAATGTTTGAGCTGCAAAAGTCCTTGGATATTATCTAGTCTATTGCTCTTCACTCCTTTGGGGCTTGAACCCTTTGAAAATCTCATGAAAGCTATAGCCCCCCAATTTTTTATATGGTATCATGACATTCCTGTACCCCTCAAAACTGTGTACATAGATTCATGAACACACCTCCTAATCTTGTCCAATATCACCATTTCATGAATCTTGAAAGTGATTCCAGATTTGTTCACAAATATTTACTGATCATCACTTATGTTCCCACTATTTTGCTAGTTGTAGGGAATATCAGGATAAATAATTTCTGCCTTCTTGACTCAGGAAATTCTCCAAAGTTTAAAGTGAATTGCCTATGATGATAAAGACAGTAAGTGATAACATGGAATCTTCTAACTCCAAATCCAATCACAGAGGTAAACAAAACTGAGAGAAAGAAGAGTTCTAGCACATAGTATTTTACCAGATATAGTAAAACTTTGAAGAACATCAGCAAGGGCATTTAGGCCTGGACATGTGGGAGGATTTCTGTAAGGGAGTTAGAGTTATCAAAAGTATATTCCCCAACTTGGGAAGTGAAAATATTCTAAAACTGATATATGATGATGGTTGCACTGCTCAGTAAATTTCTAAAAACATTCAATTGTACATTTGAAATAGGCGAATTTTATAATATGTAAAATACAATTCAATAAGGGTGTTAAAATATGTTTTTTGAGAATGACATGTAAAGAGCTTGGAAGTTGTCACTCCCATGCTTACAACAAGAAAAACACTGAACAAGCTGAAAAGCAGTAACTTTTCTTAGATCCATCAAAGAACTGAAGTTACAGAGCAAATTGCCACACCCAAATCTAGAAAGACTGGTGAATATAGAGAACCACAGCTGAGATCAGTTTATCTGAGGCAGAGGGCACTGTAGACATAAATGGGTAGGAACGCTCACATGATAATTTTGATGAATTTCTGGAGACTGAATATAGACTAGCTTGAGAGTTAGAAACTCCTAGGGCCCAGTCTTAGAGAGACCCCCACATGTTCATGGGTTTAACCTCTAGCAATCTCACCAGATTCTTGCCTTGAAGATGAGAGAAAATTTTCTTTCTGTGGGGAGAGAAAAAGTAACCATTTGAAATACTCCCAGAGCCCCTCTATAGGAAAAACCTACCCTTCAAGGGCAACTACACTATCAGAGTCTTATTTGACCTAAAGAGGCCACTTGGCCACATCAAGTCCCCTTTAGCCTTCCTATCACTGGTAAGGAGGAAAGGAGAAAAACAAAAGGTAAGAAGCACTACTGAAGCCCAGGGACTTATGCTCCCTAGAAAAATGAGATTTTTATCATAAGATTATAGAAAATGTTTCCTCCATAATTCCTTACCATCACATCAGCAGGACCTCAGTATGTCAGTAGATTACAGCTGAGACACCTGTAAGACAGACTCAGTTTAAGAACTTAGTTAAGCACAAAGACAAGGGGAGTAAAAACAAACAAAACAAAGAAACACATGGAAACTAGAGGAAGCTGAAGCAGGGGCGCCTGGGTGGCGCAGTCGGTTAAGCGTCCGACTTCAGCCAGGTCACGATCTCGCGGTCTGTGAGTTCAAGCCCCGCGTCGGGCTCTGGGCTGATGGCTCAGAGCCTGGAGCCTCTTTCCGATTCTGTGTCTCCCTCTCTCTCTCTGCCCCTCCCCCGTTCATGCTCTGTCTCTCTCTGTCCCAAAAATAAATAAATGTTGGAAAAAAAAATTAAAAAAAAAAATAGAGGAAGCTGAAGCCTATGGCACCTACAGCTACAGCAAACATTAAACACAGCCTATCTCCTAGGAGAAATATTATCATACAACCGCACCAAAAATCACATTGCTTCTCGGCCTTTTGGCTAAGATCAAGTGTAAAAATCTCATTACCTGCTCCTATTACCTAATATATCATATCTGGCTTACACCAAAAATTTACCAGCTGTGTTAAAAAAAATACAAAAAACATGTTCTGAAAAGAAAAGCAAACATCAGAAACTAACTCAGATATGGCACATATTTTGGAATTATTAGATAGGGAATTTTAAATAACTCTGATTAATATATTAAAGAATCCAAGGAAAAAAGTAGATAACATATAAGAACAGATGAATAATGTAAGCAAAGATATGGAAAATCTAAAAAAGAATCAAAAGTAAATGCTAGAAAACAGACGATAAGAGAAATGAAAAATGCTTTTAATGGCTCATTTCAAAGACTGGACACTGCTGAGGGAAGAATCTGTGACCTTGAAGACACATCAGCAGAAATTTCCCAAACTCAAATGAAAAGAGAAAAGATTAAAAAAAAAGATAATATCCAAGAACTGTGGGACAATTAGAAAAGGGATAACATAGATGTAATGGGAATACGGGAAAGAGAGGAAAGAAAGGAATGAAAGAAATGTTTGACTATAAATTTTTCAAAATTAATGACGGATACCAAACCATAGATTCAGAAAGCTCATAGAATATCAAATAAGAGTAATACCAAAAAATAATTACACTTATACATATCACATTCAAACTTCAGAAAAGCAAAAGCAAAGAGAAAATCTTGAAAGAAGCCAGATAAAAATAACATTTTACCTGTGAAGAACAAATATAAGAATGACATCAGACTTCTAGTGAAGAACCATGCAAATGTAATGGGAGTAGAGTGATATATTTAAGATTTTTAAAGGAAAACTACCAACATAAAAAAATTGTATAAAAAATTGTATTCAGTGAAATCATGATTCAAATAGGAAGGAGAAATAGACTTTCTCAGACAAACAAAAGCTGAGGGAGTCACCATTACACCTATACTACAAGGTTTGTTAAGAGTTCTTCAGAGAAAAACAAAATGATACAGGTCAGAAACTCAGATCTACATAAAGAAAGGAAGAATACCTGGGAAGAAATAAATGAAGGCAAAGAAAAATAGCTTGTTTTTCTAATTCTTTTCTATTATTGAAGTATAATTGACATACAACTCTCTAATTCTTAATTTATCTAATCAATTACTGTTTCTTCAAAGCAATCATAGCAACAATGTTCTGGGCGATTATAGCATATAGATAGGTGAAATGAATGACAACAATGTTATAAGGGATGGGAGGGAAGAGTTGGAAATACCTTGTTATAAGGTACCTGCACTCTCTATGAAGTAGTATAGTGTTACTTGAAAGTAGAATTTTAAAAAAAAGCAGAATTAGATTACTTGTAAATGTATATTGCAAACTCTAGGGCACCTCTAAAAATATTTAATGCAGTATTTAAAAAATAATTTAAAAAGTGGGGAGCACCTGGGTTGCTGAGTCGATCAAGCGTCTAACTTCAGCTTAGGTCATGATCTCGCGGTTCATGGGTTTGAGCCCCGCATTGGGCTCTATGCTGACAGCTCAGAGCCTGGAGCCTGCTTCAGATTCTGTGTCTCCCTCTCTGTGCCCCTCACTCACTCACCCTCTGTCTCTCTCTGTCTCTCAAAAATGAATGAACATTAATTTTTTTTTAATTTATGCAATTGATATGCTAAAAGAGGATAGAAAATAGAATTAAAATGTTCAACTAAAACCATAGAGGGCAGACAAACAGGAAAAGACAAGAAACAAACAAGAGTGGAAAAAAATAGAAAAGAGTTACAAACATGACAGATATTATTCCAACCATATCAATAACTACTTAAAATGTGAATATGCCAATTAAAAGACAAATTGTTAAAACAGATAAAAAATACACAACTATGTTTTCCACAGGAAGCTCGCTTTAGATAGAAACATGCAGATAGATTAAAAAGTAAAGGAATGGAGAAAGATATACCATGTTAACACTAACAAATGAAAATTGGAATAGTTATTTTCAGGCAAAGCAGACTTCAGAACAAGAAAAATCTTTATCTGATGATAAAGAGGGGTATTGAATAATGAACAAAGGGGTCAAATCTATAAGAAGAAATTAAAATCTTTAATGTGTATGCATCTAACAACACAGTATCAAAATACATGAGGCAAAACCCAATAGAATTGCAAGGAGAAACAGACAAAGCCACTATTGTAGTTGAAAACTTCAACACTCCTCTCTTAATAATTGACAGATCCTGCAGGCAGAAAAGGACTAAGAATACAGTTAACTGAATAGTATCATCAATCAATTAGATCAAATTGGCATGTATAGAAGACTTCATACAACAGCAGACTACACATTCTTCTCAAACTCACAGAGATCATTCACCAAGATAAACTACATTCTGGGTGATAAAACACATGTTAACATATTTAAGATAGTAGAAATCAAATAAAGAATGATCTCAGACAATAGTGTACAGAAAGACAGCTGAAAAATCCCATAACTAGACATTAAACAACACACTTCTAAATAACAAGCGGATGAAAGAAGTCACCAAAGAAATGTTAAAAATATTTCCAACTAAATATCAAAATTTGTGGGATACAGCAAAAACAATGTTTCCAGGGAAATTTATGGCATTGAATAATTATACTAAAAAAGAAGAAAGATCTAAAATCAATAATCTATTTCCACCTAAGGCAATTAGAGTAGGAAGAGCAGTTTAAGTGAAAGCAAGCAGAGGAGAAGAAAATGAGAAGAAATTAATGAATTCGAAAACCAGAAATCAAAGAAACCAAGAGCTGCTTCTTTGAAAAGATCAGCAAAAATGATAAACCTTAGTTAACCTAACCATGAAAAAAAAAGGAAAGGAGACACAAATAAGCATATAAAAAGGTATTCAACATCACATGCGATCAGTGAATTTTAAATTGAAACAGTAATGGGATACCAACTCTAATTCCAAAATAGTAACAACACCAAATGCTGGGAAGGATGCAGAACAACAGGAACTCTCATTCATTGTTGGTGAGAATGCAAAGTGGTATATAGCACTTGGGAAGATGGTTTGGCAGTTTGATATAAAGCTAAACATATGCATACTATATGATCAAACAATTGCACTTGTAAGTATTTACCCAAATAAATTGAACATTTATGTGCACACAAAACCCTACACATAAATATTTGTAGCAGCTTTATTTATAATTGTCCCAAACCAGAAACAACCAAGATGTCCTTCAATAGGTGAATGGATAAATCTATACTGTTACATCCATACAATAGACTATGGTTTAGTGATAAAAATAAATGAACTATCAAGCTACAAAGCAACACAGGAATCTTAAATGCATATTACTAAGTGACAGAAGCCAATCTGGAAAACCTATATCTCTATGATCCCAATTACATGACAGTCTGGAAGTGTGGCTGAATGGATTAAAAAAAAAAGAGAGAGGACTCAAATAAATCAGAAATGAAAGATGTTAAAATCGATACCACAGAAATACAAAGGACAGTAAAAGACTACTAACGGGGTGCCTGGGTGGCTCAGTCAGTTAAGAATCTGATGTCGGCTCTGGTCATGATCTCACTGTTCATGGATTTGAGCCCCACTCCAGGCTCTCTGCTGTTAGTACAGAGCCTTTTTGGATCCTTTGTCCCCCTCTCTATCTGCCCCTCCCCCAATCACATGAGTGCTCTCTCTCTCTCTCTCTCAAAAATAAACATTAAAAAAAAAAGACCACGATGAACAATTGTATGCCAAAAAATTGGGCAGCCTAGAATAAATGGATAAATTCCTAGAAATATGCAACCTATGAGGTTGAATTATGAAGAAATAGAACATCTGAACAGACTGATTACTAGTAAGGAGATTGAATCAGTAATCAAAAACCTCTTAACAAACAAAAATCTAGGATGACATTGCTTCACTGGTGAATTCTATCATATACTCAAAGAAGAATTAATACCAATAATTTTCAAAATAGAAGAAAAAAATAGAAGAGGAGAGAACTTTTTCAAATTCATTTTATGAAGCTAGCAATACCCTGATGCAAAACCAGACAAGGATGCCACAAAAAATATATATATACATGCCAATATATATGCCAATATCCCTGATGAATCTAGATGCGAAATTTCTCAGCAAAATAACAGTAAACAAATTCAACAATAAATTTAAAGAGTCATACACAATGATCAGGCGGGATTTATTCGAAGGATGCGATGTTGGCTCAACATGTGCAAATCAATCAATGTGATACATACCACATTAACAAAATGAAGGATAAAATCATATGATCATCTCAATAGATGCAGAAAAAGAATTTGACAAAATTTAACTTCCGTTTATGATAAAAACTCTCAACAAAGTGGGTTTAGTGGGAATATCAGTCAACATAATAAAGGACATATATGACAAGTCCACAGCTAACATTGTACTGACTGGTGAAAGGGTGAAAGTTTTTCCTCTAAGATGAAGAATAAGACAAGGATGCCCACTCTCTCCACTTCTACCCTGCAGAGTATTGAATAGGAGCCAGTGGATAAGTGCCCCAGCTTCATGTCCTTTGGCTGGAAAATTCTGGGAAGTATTTTGCAAATGTATCACAATCCCAGTAAAATTGAGATCCCAATGCTCCCAATAGTGACATTGACAAAACACTCTTATACTGACTTTTTCTCTTTCCTGTTTCACTGTCTCTACTCCCTCATTCCTGATTCTTTTTTTTTTTTTTCAACGTTTATTTATTTTTGGGACAGAGAGAGACAGAGCATGAACGGGGGAGGGGCAGAGAGAGAGGGAGACACAGAATCGGAAACAGGCTCCAGGCTCTGAGCCATCAGCCCAGAGCCTGACGCGGGGCTCGAACTCACGGACCGCGAGATCGTGACCTGGCTGAAGTCGGACGCTTAACCGACTGCGCCACCCAGGCGCCCCCATTCCTGATTCTTAAGATCACCTCCTAAATAAACTACTTGAACTCTGGTTCTTACTTCTGGCTCTGCTTTCAGGGACAATTAAACTAAATAACATTTGTTTCACTAAGATATCTTCAAGACACATGGCAATAGTTATGTTTCGTGGAATCATTATCCATAACAACTGTATCACAGAAAATTCTTTAGGGACTTAGAAGCATGAATTAGGTCCACGTTCTAATACGTTCAAGAAGAATATTTTTCAGGGTTTGTTCAATAAACGCTTCATGCAAAGCAGTACTTAAAAAACACTCATGTCCTGACCAGTTTTCTCCTTCTGTTGTGGGATTTATAAAGGCAAGAGGCATGAAAGAAAATCAGCAAAGCACTTTATGACAACCGTATCGGTAAGCCAGAAACTCAAAGAAAGGTAATTATTAGAATCATCAGAAAGTGTTCTCAGTCCTGATGAAAGCTTTTCCTTGGGGAAGTTTTTGGTGGTAGTTATTCACACAAATTATTTCTCAGGAGCCCACAGCAGATTGACTGGACTAATTTTCAATTAAACTGCAGTGCTACTAAAGTGGTGGAAAAGTGAAAGACATTTTTTAAAGAGAGCAGTTTCCTATCTAATAAATAACTGCCTGCCATAGTATGAAATTTAATAGTAGTTGTGGCATTGTACATCAAAAAGTAAATTGTAGTATACAAAGTTAACAAATTCTCAATGTGGATGCTGCCAGCTTACTCTTTTCTAGAAGCATCAAGCAGTGGCAGATCATGAAAAGCCACTACTTCAGCTGTTGATTCTGTATTATATTATGACCCACCTAAAGTAAGGCTATGCACCTTAGCAAGAATTATGAGTGAGGTCTTTGTTTTTTTCAAACTCGTGTGTACTAGCATGTTAGTGGTGGGAATTAATGTGAAATTTAATAACAAAATCATAGCCAAGGCATCTGCGAATATAACTGATGGACCTAGTATGTATTTTCATAGCTTATTTTGTTTGTATTCCTTTAGTGGAACCTAGTGTATCATAATAATAATGTATTAATATTATTTAAAAGCTATAATTTCCTCGAAGGCAGACTGTGCTATAATATTTTTTATTCTCTTAATGTTTGAATGAATGAATGAAATAACAGAATATGTTTCATCACATTTTTTATCATGCATGATAAACATCTGTTTTTGCTTGCCTGCTATCCCTTCCTTCTTCTGGTAATGCCACTTTGATTATCCTATAGAAAATATCCTTTCTTTATTCTCAATTCACTTATTTTTGGGCATGGAGTGAAGTAGAAACATGACTTTAACTCCAACTCCAAGACTGGGAAAAACTGTAATTTCCCTTCTTTGGGAACAGTGATTCAAGGATAGGTATATAAACAAAGTTGGTTTAATTAGAGTGAATCTTGGGACTTTTGCTGGATTCACTGGAAAAGTGGCACCTAGTCCAAAAATTAGTACTTATCTGCTCTGTTGTAGACTTCTCATCTATGAGAGCCAGTAAGTTCCCAGTTACTTGACCAGTCTGAGTTGAGTTTGTATCTTTGACTCCTGTTCCACTTTCTCCAAGATTTGGTAAATCTTCCAGATAAGATTCCAGTGGTGTCCTGTGATGCTGGAGTAGTCAATGGGGATTAATTAGCCTTTGCCATATTTTCCCCAGAAGTTTGGTGTTTGTCAAATGGACTGATAAACAACTAAATAAATAAGGGGAGAGAGGAGAGAGAGAGGGAGAGGGAGAGGGAGAGGGAGAGGGGGAGAGAGAGAGAGAGAGAGAGAGAGAGAGAGAGAGGAGAACCTGCCCAAAATCCTGAAACCTAAACCATAAAAAACTGATCATGTAACCATATGTTCCTACATCTATCATTTCACATGGAGCTCTTAGAGGTTAGGTCATCTTCTTATGCTTAACATGGCACTGAAATACTAAGTCAGTTTCTTGAATTACTCGAGAGGTTTATATTACACATGGCCCAGCATTCTTTAGGTCAACAAGCCAAGTTATGTATTCTCCTGTCTAGAAAATGGAAGGCTGACACTTTCCAGAACTTATCTCAACTCCATCTTAGATAAGAGCTTGGAGAAAATAGTAATTTTTGATGCTGAATTTCCTCATCCATAAAGGGAGATTTATTTGTTATGGGTATAGCAAGGAACACAAGGCTGAATAAGACAGTCCTTTTAGTGTGAAAACACCAGTGGTGATTTCATTTTCATTACTTTATTAAGGAGTGTGAACAAAGAAAAAAATACTGAAGACCTTAATGAAAAAGCTTCAGGGCTTTGCCTCAAAATTGACTGGATATTCTAGGATACAATGACAACTAATGGTATTATGTTTCACTGTTTCTAGAGTGACTGAGGACATATAATAAAGTACTGACAGAGGGAATACAGGTCAGTTTTATTGCGACAAAGGATTTTGGGTCATTAAAGTCAATCAATCTTGTCTAGAGAAGTAATCGATAGAAGAGGCACAAGAAAAAGTTGGGAGATCTCTATTTTGGTCAGTAGTAGATTTAAAAAGCATGTAATTTTAGGATTTAGAGCTATAAACAGGTGGCTTTTTTGGAATTTTCTCAAAACAGGGTTTGAATCTCACCCTTCTTCCAGTAACAGCCTCACTATGGAAATTGGGAAAGACATAAAACCTTGGTTTCTGTAAAGTGAAAATAAAAATAAATTTTCATCATATAGTTGTTAAAATAAATGAAATTATGATCATCATTACAGTTAACAATAACTATTATTTAGTACCTAATCGGCACACACAATATGCTAAGTGCCAGCCATATAATCTCATTTAGTTCTCAAGACACCCCAATGAAGCAGAGCTACTATTATTTACATTTTACAGATAGGGAAAATGGGGAGGAGGAAGGAGCTGCACAGAGAGTTCATGCATCTTGTTTAAGTTCCACATCTAGTAAGTGACAAAACAGGCTTTTCACTGAGACAATTTACTCCAGGATTTTACAAGGATTTTACAAGTGTCTCTATATTGCTTTTCTCCCAGAGAAGACAGTAACAACTTAATACATCAGAGTTGAAGCTGAATCATTCACATAAATTAAGAAAGATGACTGAAGATCACCCAAATAAGTATATAAGTAGACACATAACTTGTCTCTGGCTCCATTTTCATAAATGTAGTGTTGATTCAAGGTCTTCATGCTTTGCTCTAGATCCAATGCCAAATCTGTTTTTTTTCCCTTTATCTGTGTTGGCTTTTCTATTGACTCTCTGAAATGATAACTCCCTCATTTCTTTAGTTTTAGGCAGAATGGGGCAGAAATTTACACAGTAACATTTACTTAACAGTCTCCAAATTTCTTAAATTATGATGACTACAAAAGTTACCATTTTAAATCACCAGTTTACCAAAATTCTCTCTGCATCCAGCAAAAAGCCTGGACACTGGAGTATCCAAAATCTATAAAGAACTTATCAAACTCCACACCCAAAAAAACCCAAATAATCCAGTGAAGAAATGGGCAAAAGACATGAAAAGACACTTTTCCAAAGAAGACATCCAGATGGCAAACAGACACATGAAAAAATTCTCAACATCACTCATCGTTGGGGTAATACAAATCAAAACCACAGTGAGATACAACTTCACACCAGTCAGAATGGCTAAAATTAACAACTCAGGTAACAACAGATATTGGCAAGGATGCAGAGGAAGAGGAACCCTTTTGCACTGCTGGTAGGAATTCAAACTGGTGCAGCCACTCTGGAAAACAGGAGGGAGGTTCCTCAAAAAATTAAAAATGGATTTACCTTATGACCCAGTAATTGCACTACTAGGTATCTATCCAAAGGATACAGGAGGCACATGCACCCCAATGTTTATAGCAGCACTATCAACAATAGCCAAAGTATGGAAAGAGCCCAAGTGTCCATCAACTGATGAATGGATAAAGAAGACCTGGTATATGTATACAGTGGAATGTTATTCAGCCATCAAAAAGAATGAAATCTTGCCATTTGCAATGTGGATGGAACTAGAATGTACTATGCTAAGTGAAATAAGTCAGCTATAGAGAGACAAATATCAAATGATTTCACTCATATGGGAAATTTAAGATACAAAACAGATGAACATAAGGGAAGGGAAGCAAAAATAATATAAAAATAGAGAGGGAGACAAACCATAAGAGACTCTTAAATATAAAGAACAAGCTGAGGGTTACTGGAGGGGTATTAGGTGGGGGAATGGGCTAAATGGACAAGGGGCATTAAGGAGGACACTTGTTGGGATAAGCAGTGGGTATTATAAGTAAGTGATGAATTACTAATTCTATTCCTGAAGTCATTATTACACCATATGTTAACTTGTATTAAAAAAAAAAAGCCTGGACATTGGATACTGACTCCATGCTTGCATAGACTATGACTCACCCAATGCCTTTTCCTGTTAAATGGATATTAAAAAAGATGGCCTACATCTGCAGTTTCAGAACCTCTTGAGATCCTAAAGTCATTAAAGTACTAAGGATAAGATTAACAAGGGAGAGATGTCTTACCAGAGAGTAAACATATTACAAAGGAATAATACTTGCATCACAAGGCATAGAGTAGACACAGATCAATGGAACAGAATACAAAGCACAGAAATAGACACAAATAAATTAAACAGTTTAGTAGACTGTAAAGGTGCTCAAATCCATAGATTAATTATTCAGAAATTTCTTTCTAGCTATGACATAAAACTCAAAATCCATAAATTAAAAGCTTGATAAATTCACTTTCGTATATTTTTTAAATTGGAAAGATGACCATAAACAAAGACAAAAGGCAAGTGATACAATAGGAAGATATTTGCAGCTTAGCTTGCAAAAAGAGGGCTAGTTTTCCTGAAATAATGAAGCATTTCTACAAATGAATAAGAAAAAGACTATTAAACCAATTGAAAAAATAATAGACAAAGAATATGGATCAGTGGTTCACAGAAAAGGAGATAAAAATAGTACTTAATCATACAAAAATGCTTATCTTCATTTATAATATAAGAATTTCTTTTATTACACTGATTATGACAGTTTCTTCACCTGTCAAAGATCAAAAGCTTAACACACTGTGATGGTGAGAATGTGAGGAAACCGATACTCTTATACATTGATGATAGGAATATAAATTTTCCTATGGAGGATGATTTGGCAATACCCATCAGAATTTCTAAAACTATAACCTTTAATCCAGTAACTCCACTTCTAGGAATTTATCCTATGTGTGGGGGAATTGACATTTATTTATGTACTGATATGAAGTGATCTCCAGTATATATTAAGTGAAAAAAGCAAGAGGCAAAACAGGATATATGGATATACTATCATGCATAAAATATATTTGGAAAAATACATGAGAGCTGAATCTAGGGAAAAGAACTGAACGGCTGAAGCACACAGATGGGAAGGAGGTTTTTCACTATTTACCATTTTTATATTTTGTATTTTTAACCATAGGAAAATGTTACCTTTTCACTAAATGACTAAATAAAATTTATTAAATAAATATATTATTTAAAACATTAACATAAAATTTCTGAAATAACTACTAATACATCACATAGATAGAAACATTTTAAAATAAATTTTATAGCTATCTACAAGTAATGAAGCATGTTAGGGCAAGTACTGAAATAAAAATTATAGGACAGGTATATTTTTCAGCAGGGTTATTTTGTAAGTACAGGGCCTAAGATTCCCCTCTTTAATCCCTATTTACAAAGCTAGAAAGAGAAAGCATAGAAAGGAGAAATTTTTAGGAGCCTTGGAAAGCAAAGCTAAGTATCAACCATCTACCAGGCATTTGGAGAAATGTTTATAAGGTAAAACACTGATAAGATGAGGGGAAAGGGATGGGAGACCCATGGTGTTATTCCAGGTAACTAAGTAGAAACAAGCCCACTTACATGACACATTTATAATGAGAGGCAAAGGTTTTGTGACCTGCATTAAGATACAAAGACAGTCTGAGGAACTCTAGAGTATCCCTTTGGCTTCCCCTCATGTTTACAGATTGGCTGCAGTAAGAGTATACTGACTACTTGGAAAGGGCCCAACCTGGATCCAGACACAATCTATCACCTAGCAGAGATCCAGTTTGGTAGAGGGTTTTCCTTAGAGATCCTATCCACGATGTTTTATAGATCTGAAGCTACCACTAAAGACTATGGCTTTGTTTTCTTCTTTTTTTCCCAGATAGTTTGACCTCAAAATGCTCTGATGTCAATATTCATATATTTTTAAATTTTATGCCATTTATTTGAAACTAAAGTCCTCTCTGTAATTTCTGAAAGGCTTAACTCTTATTTAAGACTATATGAGCACAGTGGACAGACACAAAACTTCCTATTTATGGAATAGTAAGCAAGGAAAATCACAGGACTTTTGAAAAAAAAAATTCTGCAGCTCCATGTATTACTGAGCATTTGGAGCAGTTGGCTCCCTCTGCAATAATGGATTTACTAAAAGGAGCATGTGTGGTCATTTGTCCATCTGCTGTCAGCTTCATTTCTGCACCATCATGTTTTGCTGTATATTGGAGGAAGATCGAAGTCTGAAAACTACATTTCAAAGACTCCCTTGCCGGTGTAGTTCTTCTGGTCAGGCTCTATCAATGGGAAGACTGCAGGAGACTAGACTGACAGGCAAGAGGAAAAGAAGAAGCCATTTTTCCTCCTATTTTAGGATTTTAGTAGCTCCTCTGGCAGTGACAGCTGTACAGAGTGAATGCAGGCTCATGGGTTCTTCTCAGACAATTCAGTCCAGCAGCAGTGGCAGAAGGGAGTGCTTTATCATCCCCATCAGCATAGTGCTAAGGTATTCTGGTTCCAACAGCAACAGTGACAGAAGTCTTCTCAGTTACTGCAGCATTAGTGCAAAGGTGAGTTCCACGCTTCGTGTAGTGGTGGTAATAGCAGTGGCTCCAATGTCAGTTGCAGGTGCTCCAGTGGCCTTAGTGATAAAATTATTGTGGACACTGCATACCACCACTTTCCTTTTGTCCTTCAGCCTACATGGGTGGTAGTTTCTTGCTGTTACTGATATCTTTACCTCTGTATTTCTTTAGACTTCCCACCCCTTTTGTAACCAATGTTCTAGATTACATTTCCACCAATTGAAAAAGCTAGCATGGCTTCTTTTCCTTCCTGACTTATACAAAGAAGAAGAATTTGCAGTAGATTCATGATTTATGGTCTCAAGAAGATTTAAGATTTAAGAGAATCTTCCTTTTTGAAATCAGACTGAGATGTCATAGAAAAGGAACCATGTAAGATAAAGAAGTGCTAAATGAAAATGAAAAATAATATTGTGATATTTTAAACCATCATAAAGACCTAGTAGAAAAGCAAGATAGGGCACCAACTCATTATTTTCAAAATTGATAAATAAAGGTAGAGGATCAATCATTTATTCTTCTTTTTGGGGATGAACACTATTTTAGGGCACCAAATAGCTGGTGAAGGAAAATTCTTCTTTAAGAAAAGAATCACAGCTAATAAATTCAGGATAAATGACAGAATTAGAAAATAACTATTTTGCAATACCTAATGAACTAATGAATGTAGGTTACAATCAACAGTGTCTGCTAAAACCATTAGGTGAAGGATTAATGGAAAATTATAATGAATGGATCTGAACTGACACCACCTGAGCCCTGTAATTAATCTTAATGTCACCAAATGTAAACCAAACACATATTATGTGTCACATGATGTAAAGCAATAGAAATTACACAGTACTACCTATAAAATATCCCTGAAAAAAGGACTTGATTTAACTAAGCCTGCAGATATAAGTACTAGTTTTAAGAAATTTAAAAAAAAGGGAAACAGAATCCTGTATGCTAATTTACACTGCAAAAATACATAAGCCAAATCCAGAATGTAAGAAATTCTAGTTTTCCCCCCAAAATAAATGATATTGAAAAGGGGGGGGTGAGTACAAGGATGCCCATTAAAAGAGACTTAATAGAAAAATCTACCAGTTGCAAAATGGTCCTATATCAAGTGTTAAAAAGACGATTTTTGAGACAGTTGGGGAAAATTAAACATAAACAAGGAATTAGATATTAAAGAACTATCGTTAATTGTGTTGGGTGTCATAATATTATTTTGTGTGTGTGTGTATGTTCTTTAAGAATAATCTTTCTATTAAGGTATCAAGTTTTTATGGGAGAAATGATACAATTCTGTGGATTTGCTTTAAAATGCTCTAGCACTTTCCATAAAAGAACAAAAAGGAAAAAGAAAAAAAAAACATGAAACAAAGAGAGTGGACTGGTTATAACTGGCTAAGTGATGGGTACATGGGGACTCATTACACTATTTTTGCATGAAATTATTTTAGTAAATAGTTTAAAATAATTTTCTTTATAAAATACTTTTAAAACCAAGAGGCCTATGTTCATTTGTTCTTAATTTTCAGTTAACAGCTAATTTCCATATTTTATAAAATATTTATGAGCATAACAAATTTGGGGACTTCTTATTCCAATTGGTTTGAGTTCAAGTTTAAGCTGAGAAACCCTGCTCCAAATACACTTCATGATAAATCATTCATACAGAGAACATTTAAAAGACATAATTGCTCTAAGGTAAGATAAACACCTAGATGGACCAGAAGGGAACATAACATAAGATTGAAGCTGTAGGTCTTTTGGGGTTTGGATTGTTTATAGGAATATAAAGACAAATATTTGTTTATCAACCTGTTACTTTTATAAGGTGATGTGTTTCTCGAAGACGGCACTGTATTTCTTCATCTTAATATGCCTAGAAAAGTGCCTGGAACGTATTGGGCAATAATTGAGTAAATCACGAACAAGCAAAAACCTTTAGGAAAAGAAAGCAAAAACCTTCTGGAAAAGACGAGAAATATGCTTGATCAGAAGAAAAATGTAAGTTTGAATTTTCCCAGGCACTAACTGGACATGTATTATTACTCTTCTATTATAGAAGACCAGTGAAAAAGAAGTTCTCTATGGGGTTAAGAGTTCCTACATGATTTTTATCTTTCCACCAGAAGAAGATAGATGGAAAGATTGTGACCATGATTGACTTCTCTGAAGCAAAGTACTGCCAGATCATGTATCCCTTCCCAAAAGAAGTACTGTACATCTGCAACGAGAATGGGGAAGGGGTAGATCTCTACTAAAGCCTCTTTGTTTAGAAATCCTGCTTGCTTACTGTTGTGATACACATATATACACATGTTGATGTACAAATAAATCAGACAGAAACTCATCCTGTATATCACAAACAAAATAAAAAGAATTTATTATTGAATAGCATGTGGACACATGATTTCTGCCCCATTTAAAGGTATAAAAGAGGTCAACCACTCCTTCCTACTCCTCAGCCACTTTTCCTGTAACTGTCCTATAGTTTTTCTTACAGGGACTTGCCTGGACATTGCTGGCAAATTTCTGTGCTCACCCCTTTTACCACACAAGTTATATCACCTCCAGGTGTCAGGACTGTTTGGACTATCAAAGAAGGCTTTGGAGGTCTGCAATAATTATAGAAAATATCTAGAGATTGCTTGCATTATATGTGATATAAAGAGAATGAAATTCTTTTTATTTAATTTTCAATACAAAGGGTCAAATTATGGTCTAGCCAGAGAGGACAGATAGCCTAGTAATGAAAGGTCCTACAAACCACCTCAAAATGAAATGCTAGACTGCCTAAATATTACAAATCTGAGTAAAATTCAGACTTCACACATCATATAAGTGGTCAATTGCTGGGTAATGTGCAGGAAAGGTCATTACTCCTAAGAGGAAACCTTTCAACTTATGTTGAGAGAAGAATCATGACTTTTTCTATTTATTGCTAGATGCTAATTAATGAAAAATACTAACATTCACATTTATAATGTTTAATTTTTTTATTTTTTTATTTTTTAAACTTTTTATTTATTTTTGAGACAGAGAGAGACAGAGCATGAGCAGGGCAGGGGCAGAGAGAGAGGGAGACACAGAATCCGAAGCAGGCTCCAGGCTCTGAGCTGTCAGCATAGAGCCCTATGCGGGGCTCTAATTGAGATCATGACCTGAGCCAAAGTCGGATGCTTAACCGACAGAGCCACTTAGGTGCCCCAAATTTATGGTGTTTTATAAAATGGAAAAATCCTTGGATAGAAAGCTAAATTCTTGTGCCAATTCTGACCAGCCAGCAATGTAATCTTGGGAAAGTCACCTGACTCCTTGAGCTTTAGATTTCTTTATAAAATGAGGGGGCTTGAGTCAAGGCTCAATTAGGTGGTCTCTAAAGTTCCTATAAGCTCTGTCATGTGAATTTAGGCTCTGTAACATATGTGTGTACATTATATAAAGCACAGAGACATGCAGAGAAGTCAATGAGTAATAATACTGAGAATTTTTGGCACCATTATTGTAAAAGATGATACAGCAAGAAGGAGAGACAAAGAGAAAAGTAAATAGCATTTTTGCTTTTTATTTTCACTGAAGTTCATAAAATGGTCCAATTTAAAAGCTGTGGAAGATAGAAAATGAATTAAAATTGTAGGTACTAAGTGCATAACGAAACACTTAAGTCTTCTAAATATAAAATACAAAGTAGCTAGTTTTAAATGAAAGTCATTTCATGAGCATGAACTTTTCAGAACAAAAATAACCACTCTACAACCTATATCTTTTTTTTTTGCAATCAACTGCCACTCTTTCTTTATAGAGGATATATGATGGCTGCCAAAATTAATTATAATGGTGTGTGTGTGTGTGTGTGTGTGTGTGTGTGTGTGTATTCTTAATCTCCCTGCTACATTTCAGCAGTCAGGAACACAAACCCCACAAATCTGGATGCTATTGTCAATAAGTGGTAGTTAGGAATTGCTATCAGAATTCCTAGAGTCTGTAGATATTATCATGAGATATGAATAAATGATACCCATTTATAACCTGCCAGCTCCTTTTGGCACTTCGTAATTTTATCTTTAAAGTCTAGTGACATGGTTAACAATTTTCTATCCATGCAAAGTTGTACACTGAAGTGGGAGCAGCCATGGCAACAAGTGAGAGATAGTGACTGACATGGCATGCAATTACTTTAGGTATCAAGACTTTGGCATGTTGTTTATGGGAAATTCTATCTCATTAGAAAAGCATTAAGGGATGTGTTGGTGGGATTGCACCAATGTAACTGATGACCTAAAGGCAACAGGACATTTTAAAATTGCTATTTGAAAATTTGTTTTATGATAGATGGAGAGTCATAGAAAATTAACATATTGTACCATAACTTTAAAAAATTTAGAAATAATAATAGGCAGTACCGTGTGGTGTTGAGGATGCTGGGCTGAATCAGATGAACTTTTATGCTTACTGTGCTTTCCTACTACTGGCTGAATGAGCTTGTGCAAACCATGTTACCTCTCCTAGCTTTGTTTTTCTCATCTGTAAGTTGATTGGCTCTACCTACCTCATGGGGCTGCATATGTAAGATATTAGATATGAATGCACTTTTGCCTATGGTGAAGAAGTTAACTAATATAAAGGATTCTTCTTCATTACTATAAAAATGTTATTGCTAGACCTATTACTACAACCATAGAAGGGTTTAGAAAAGTCAAATTCCCTTTTTCTACTATCTGTTCATGAAATATGGACTCCTCTAGCTTTGTCACCAGTCACAATTCCCCTGGATTCTATATACAATCTGAAATTGTTAATTTCATGTGTCACCTTGACTGAGTCACAGATGCCCAGATATTTGGTTAAACATTATTTCTGCATATATCTGTGAGGGTGTTTCTGGAAGAGATTAGCATTTGAATCTGCAGACTAAGTAAAGTAAATTGCCCTCCCCAATGTGGATAGGCATCATCTATCTCACTGAGGACTAAACAGAACGAACAGAACAAACTGTTGGAAGGGGAAAATTCCCTCTCTGCCTGACTGATTGAGTTGGGAGCAACATCAGTTTCTTCCCACCTTTAGATCACTGGTGCTCCTGGTTCACAGGACTTCATACTCTGACTGGAATTTATACAATTGGCTTTCCAGTTCTCAGGCCTTCAGATCTGGACTAGAACTTGCACCAATGATTCTTCTTGTTTTTGGAATTTCAGACTCAGAGTGCAACCATACCACCAGCTTTCCTGGGTCTGTAGGTTCCAGATGTCAGATAATGGGACTTCTCAGCTTCTATGACTTTTTTTTTCTGAATAACCCTGACTACTATGCAATTCCTCCATGTTTTTCAAATATTTATGAGGGAATGGCTTACCTGTACTGTAGCTCTTGTTAAAAGTATTTGATTAAAAAAAATGTATTTGGCTAATTTAGAGATCTGCTTTATCTAACTCCTCATAATAACTTTCATCTCAAAGACTAAAGAAATGTGTGTTCTGGTTGTTTGGTCTAATGTGCATCTGAAATTTTATGTATTTGAAACTGACATCAAATCCTCATCTCCCAGACATGTTCTGCCTGTCCCATCAGAATCATACTTGTCCAGGGTACCTGGGTGGCTTAGTGTGTTAAGCGTCTGACTGGCTCAGGTCATGATCTCAGGGTTTGTGAGGTTGAGCCACACATCAGGCTCTGTGCTGACAGCTCAGAGCCTGGAGCCTCCTTCACATTCTGTGTCTCCCTCTCTCTCTGCCCCTCCCCTGCTCACACTCTGTCTCTGTCTCTCAAAAATAAGTAAACGTTGAAACAAAACTTTTTTTTTTAAGAATCACATTTTTCCTCATTGAAATCATTTCCAGAGACTGCTTCCTCACCGCTTCCATTCACTCTATGAACAATGCTACAACCAAACTAAGAAATATGAGAGCTGCTATTTATTGGCCTTTTACCTATGAGAAATTTATATCTTTTATCTCATTTAATCCTCACAGCCATCCAACAATATCATTTCCTCATTTTACAGATGAGGAAACTCTGGCTCATAATGGGTGATTGACTTACTCAAAGAAACATAGTAAACAGTAGAACAAAGCCACCCAACAGAAATGTCTGTTTGGGATCAGCTACCAGGCATATCTCTTGCTCCCATATCCCCTTTCTTTCTTTCCCCAGTTGCATATTTTTTGTCCATCTAAGTTACTTAGACACAAGACAACTCATTATAGCCTGGGTGTAATATATTTTCTTCTGATATTTTATGCAAGAGTTTCAAAACATCCCAGACATGCATGATGACCATGTTTTTGCCTGTCAGCAATCTTTTTTTCTTTTGAAAGGATTCTATCAAATATGATATGTTCTGTAAATCCCTACTGACTCTTTTAATGCAATCATAACTTCCTGGGGCTGGTTCCTAGGGACAAAGCTTTATAGTGCATAACTTTTCAGTGAAAGATTTACTATGTGATGGAATTAATAGGTGCAGTGCATTTCACAGCTTTTCCACCTCAATTGGCATTTCTTAGTCAGCACAGTAGGTTTCCCATATGTATTGCCACAAATAGTAATTCTTCCTCAGAGTTCAGGAAGATTTTTGGAAACAAGTATTTCCAAATTAAATCTTATTCACAGTTTCCACTCAGCATAAACCAGCCTAACTTGATGAGTGTCTTTGACATGTTGAGGAATAATTAAATTTAATTTTCACGTACAAAATAGAAATACAAAAACATTTTTGCAGCCCTGCAGTGGCTGACACTATACTATTGCTTTTGTGTCCTCAAAAGGGAAGGGAAATGGAATTCTAAGAGAATAGTGCATTCCACAAAGTTCTAGGAGAAAAAATTCTAGAATAATACAATCTCTGCTGATATGGCAGCTTTTATATTAGCTCTTAGCAATGAAAGTGGGAATGTACTTGATGGAATTTTTTTCTTTTGAAAAGGTAGAAATATAATTTGACCTATTTATTATCAAAATGTTCTTCAAAAATTCACTAATTTTTAAAGGATAGACCTGAGAGGGAAGCCATAGAATCATATATTCCAAATTGTCAGCAAGCTACTGGGATGGAATGGGCAATTTCCAATTATTGGATTCTTTAATATAATTAATAACACTAAAACAATAGCTCCATGTATTTAGAATCCTTTACAAATCAAAGCCCATGCTAAACTGCTTCTAAACTTCCCAATAATGCTTGGAGACATCTTGTTGTTATATATACATTTGAGGAATTCGAGCCTCAGAGTGGTGAAGCAATTTTCCTGATGTTACACAGATAGTACATGATTAAGCTGGGATTTGGCTCTGGAGTATGGATATCTCCAAAACTTATGATCTTTCTAATACAATATATCATAATTAAAAGCACAGTTTCAAAAAGCAGACTTGGACTTCCAAACTCTGGCACTGCCACTTATTGGCTGTGTAAACTCAACTTACTTAACATATTTGAGGCTCAGAAACCTCATGTATAAATAATAATAATAACAACATTAATAATAAAACATTTAGTTGGGCTAAATGTGGGGATTAAATGAGATAATATACAGAGAATGCTTTTTACTCTCTGCCTGGCCCATACATAGCACTTGATGAGTGTTAGCTATTTTTTTTGTGCTCTCATACCAGGTAGGCCCTCTTTATAGATGTTAAGGCATAGATAGAGAGTTGGGGAATCAATAGGGCTATTTCCTTTACACATAGTTGAATTAGTTTGGGGTCAACAAAAAGATATATTGATAACCTAAAAGAAAGTAAAATGTGCTTTGGCCCACAAACTAAAACTGTATTGCCAATGTTATTCAATTTGAACATAAGCAATAATTATGGAAGGGTATTATTTATTCATTCATTCATTCATTCATCCAACAGATTTGACTCCTTTAAAAAAATATTTATTTATTTTGAGAGAGAGAGAGAGAATGAGTGGGGAGGGGCAGAGAGACAGAAGGAGAGAGAAAATCCCAAGCAGGGTCCACACTGTCAGCACAGAGCCTAATGCAGGGTTCTATCTTGGGAGCTGTGAAATCATGACCTGAGCTTATATCAAGAGTTGGATGCTTAACTGACTGAGCCATCTAAGAGCCCCCAGATTCAACTCTTTCATTTGCTTTTTTTCTGCTCTAGAGTATGAAAGTATGTGTCAAATTCACCTCTGGGTGGCAGACAGCCTGGGAGGCTCAATCTGTTGTGTCCAGACTCTTGGTTTCAGCTCAGGTCATGAGCTCATGATTTGCGAGTTCGAACTGCGTGTCGGGCTCTGCACTGACAGAGTGGAACCTGCTTGGGATCCTCTCTTTTCCTTTCTCTGCCCCTCCCCTGCTCTCTCTCTCTCTCTCTCTCTCTCTCATTCTCTCTCTCTCAAAATAAATAAATAAAATAAAATAAATCACCTCTGGGCAAGAGTTGGCCCTCTCTGAAAATTCCAATCTGTGTCAGAGCCATGAGGAAAGAGATGAATTTTATAAAACTTGAGGCAGCTTGCCTTCTTTAAACTTATAACTTGTATTCTGCTCTTTTATCTTAAAGATGTTTTTAAAGTGAAGTAGCTTCTGAAAAGAAAGCACAGTGTCCTTATTGTCTAACTAATTTGGTTCTCTTTATTCAGGGTTCTCTTTAGTCTCTATTTTTTTCTGATTGTTTGAGTGGAGACACTAAAGGTAGAAGGAAAATGACTCTGAGGGACATGATGCCAAAACTCGAAAGTCCCTGCTCACATCTGCTTCCCTGAAACAGCTTTGCTCTTACACACAACTGTATAAATTATGCTGATTTGAAAGAAACAAAACACCTTTTGTGCTTGTCTTACTCTGAGTTTTCATCCATGCCAGAACTCTTTCTCTGTAAGAATAATAGCGAAGATTTGCTTTCAAAACTGTGCTCAGAGCTGGAAGTGGAGGTTGGGAAGAAAGAAGAAATTTGATTCTGTGGTGTATTTTTTTTTAAATCATGTAGTAGGCTGAGATTCCCCCTGGTGAGATAAAAAATAAAATAAGGCCAGATGGTAGGATTGTTTATGGGTTCTGAAGTAAAAGTATTAAGTCATTAAAATTTGGAGGCTTCTCTCATTTATTCCAGCTTCTTCTTCTCATTAAATCCCTGTTTTATGTAGTTGGATGTATAGGGAGAAGATACCTAGGTGCCTGATGTGAATGCTTTCTTCCACTGGGCCTCAGAGCATTTCTTTGCTTCTCTCAGGTCTCCAGCCTGGAATGAATATAAAGGAGTATGCTTTCCTAATAGGAGTCTAGAAAGGTGCATGGCAATCCCTGTACTGGAGATAGAAGAAAGTTATCTACCCTAACTTTTAAGGCACTTAAAATCTGAATAAACTTTGAATCATTTCTTGACACAGGCTTTTCTGAGGGCTCCTTAGAGAAGAATTTATTCTCATTGATGAATATAGGAGGGAGGTTTTCCAGAATAATGAATCATGAATGGACATGCTTTAAGTTGATTTTAAACCTGTTGGCTGGTATTACCTGTAAAATGGGAAAGATGACATGGTTTTGCTGGCAGAGTTTTCAAGAATGAAATCAGTAAGTTCACTCATACTGTTGGACATGATCCTGCTATTTCATGTAACTCTGGTCATGTAAATATCCTCAGAAGTAAGTAAATTGCTTGCATTAAAATGTTGTAAGCCACAGGTTGCATTTTTTTGAGTAATAATATTTCCTTGTTGAGCCATATTTATCCTTATGTGGTGGTTAAGTCTACAGGGTTAGGGATCAGACTGACTGGGTTTGAATTTGGGGTTAAATCTTAACTCTACAACTCATTAACCAAGTGAACTTGGATAATTACTCAACACCGTTAAGCTACTGTTTGTTTACTCATCTGTAAAATGAGGATATTAATAACTTGTATCTCACAATTAACTTAGGAAGCTAAATAGAGTAATGTATATACATATTTTTGCATTTTCTGGGCCACAGCTCCTGGCTCCTATTAAACAGAACTACTCATCTTAACTAAATGATATCTAACCTTTACTATTCCTGATAAGGAGTCATTGGTAGGAAAATTTACCAAAACAGATGAGTAGCCTGAAAAAAGGACATGGACAACTGAGCATCTCCTTGAGGCACTCAATGACCACATGCTTTTTATATATGGTGAGAAAAGGAGTGTCTATCTTAGGCTGGTGGGTGTGGTATGGTGTGGTATGGCTGCTGACGGTGGGACTACCATGTTAAGCTCACGGGACTCCAACCTAAGTAAGCAGAGCTTGTTGAAGGTTTGTCAAAAATTTGGATCAGGAAAGATTGTGGGAGATTTTCATTGCTTTGGATTAACCCTTTCCTAGGACTTTCTCATTCTTGACCAGTGCTATGGGGACAACCAGGGAGAAAAGGAGAAAAGAACAGGAAATAGAAGTCCTCAAAAGCCCTAGGGAGAATCTCCTCTTTTGAAGTGAGGAAAGAGTATGGATAGACCCTGCAATGCACAGTATTACTGGAGTCTTCATTCAGGCCTTTCTTGATTCTGAACTACATATTGTGAGCTTTCAGAACCTCTGGATTTCAGGGGTGCCTGGGTGGCTCAGTCAGTTAAGCGTCCAATCCTGATTTCAGCTCAGGTCATGATCTTACAGTTTGTGGGATTGAGTCCCCATGTTGGGCTCTATGTTGACAGTACGGAGCCTGCTTGAGATTCTCTCTCTCCCTCCTTTACTTGTGCTCTCTCTCTTAAAATAAATAAATATTAAAAAAAAAGAAACTCTGGGGTGCCTGGGTGGGTCAGTCGATTGAGCATCCGACTTCAGCTCAGGTCATGATCTCACAGCTGGTGAGTTGGAGCCCCGCATTGGCCTCTGTGCTGACAGCTCAGAGCCTGGAACCTGCTTTGGATTCTGTGTCTCCCTCTCTCTCTGCCCCTAACCCACTCGCATTCTGTCTCTGTCTCTCTCAAAAATAAATAAACATGAAAAAAATTTTTTTAAAAAAGAAACTCTGAATTTCAAAACCTCTGAGTCTATGTTTCCCTATTTAAAAATTTTTCTTCTAACAATACACAAGTGTTTGCATTCCATATATTCTAAAAATAAAATACATGAATACATTCTTGGGAAAAATATCATGTGTGGGGGGAAAAAGACTCCCTTTATTACCACTCAGAAACAAATTAGATATGGCTTTTTTGGGTAATTTTATCGTAATTTTTAAAATTTTTTAAAAATGTTTTTTTTTTTTTTTTTGAGAGAGAGAGAGAGTCAGCATATGAGCAGGGGAGGGGTAGAGAGAAAAGGAGACACAGAATCTGAAGCAAGCTCCAGGCTAAGGACAGTTAACTGACTGAGCCACCCATATGCCCCAATTTTATTGTAATTTTTATTGTAAAATTATAAAAATGAGCTCATACTATAGGTATTTTTCTACATTTTTTTCTTTTTACTCACTAAATCTATGAGACTTCTGTGATAGTATTTATATATCTAACTTGTCATATACTCTGGGTCTGGAGCTCTTTCTTATCCACCAAGACAGCAGGCGCAGAATTAAAATGCAAGAGAGGCTAATGTTCAGGAGGAGACAATAATCAATATGGTCCTTGGTCCATTCTTATTAGGATCAGAAGGTCTACAAGTGTGATGGACACGCAGAAAGAGACAATGAAACCGTGAATATAACTTATGTGTGTGAGAGAAAGGGGGTTTCGAAGATATGCAGTGTTAGGGGCTTGGGTCAATACAAAACAAAATCCTAGTGCTGGCCAGATGGCTATTTACAGCAGGCACCAGACACCTTCTGTTTATCTTAACTTGCCTAGGGGATAAGAGAGATAGAACATGCTACCTTAGGGTCAACAAGGCACCTTTCTTTTGCTAATTAGCTCAGCTCTGGGCAACTTCACCCTGCTGGCAGTCTATATCCCTATTTACCTATTTACCTATCCTGGTCCTTCCCTCCTGTGAAAGCAGCTTTCTGTTATTGTACTATGTTGGGGCACTTTATTATCAAATCTTGGATGTTTTCATCCTGTGGCTTCTTATTTCTCTATGCCTTTGTTCTATACTGGGGCTGGGGGTGCTTTTGCCCTGTTTATCCAATCTTGGATGCTTTCATCCTAAACCTTGTTAACCCATTGGTGCAAAATTCCTAAGCTTATTCCCCACACTAGTTCATTATTTTTAACTGTTGTATGGTATTCCATAGTATTAACAACTGATAATTTAAGAATTTCTTTATGGATGCTTGTTTAGTTTTCAATGGTTTATTATTACAATCATATTGTAGTGAACATCTTTTTTTTATATGTCAAATAAATTCTTACAAATAATTGTTGGTCATCGGATATGCCATTTTTAAAAATTTTATTATTTTTTTAATGCTTGTTTATTTTTGAGAGGAGAGAGAGAGAGAGAGAGAGAGAGCATGAAAGGGGTAGGGCAGAGAGAGAGGGAGACACAGAATCCAAATCAGGCTCCAGGCTCCGCCAAGCTGTCAGCACAGAGCCCTTGACATGGAGCTTGAACCTATGAACCTTGAGATTATGACCTAAGCTGAAGTTGGATGCTTAACTGACTGAGCCACCCAGGAGCCCCCAGATATGCCAATTTTAAGTTCTGATCAAGCTTGTGATTGCCCTTAAAAAATTTGGTACCAATTTATATTTCCTGTACAGTGGTGAGGAACTTGCCTTGCCAACTCTGAATATTATTTCTCTTAAATTTTTATTATGAATCTAATAGTAAAAATTATTCCATTAATATTTTTAAATGCATTTCCCTGATTATTTATAAAGTTATCCCTTCATGTTTGTTAGCCATTTGTATTTCTTCTGTGAATTATTCAAATTCTTGACTTTCTTCCATTTGCTTTATTTTTTCTTTTATAATTAATTGATAGGTGTTCTTTATATGATTTGTATACTAATCTGCCATCATCATTTTACTTTTTTATGGTGTCTTGTAGATGGGGTTAAAATTTGGGGTTAGTCAAATCTGTTGATGTTCTCCTTGTTGATGTTCTGGATTTGGTATCTTATGTAGCAAGCATTTCTAAAATGTGCTCTATTTTCTGCTAAATTTTGTAGTTAGTTTGTTGTGTTTAATAATCAATGTGGAATTAGTTTTGTATGGTTTTGAGGTGTGTGCTCTGAATTGTCTGTTCAGATCATTTGTCCATTTTCTATTTGGTTTACTTGCTTTCTCTTATTGTTTGGAAGGGATTCTTTTATAGTATGAAATAATAGTATGAATTTTATTCCTTTATATAATCTATTAATTTTATTTATTGTGTCTTTTCTTGTTCAAACTTAAAAATATTCCATATTTTCTTCCAGTGTTTTTGTTTTAGTTTGTTATATTTCTTACTTTAATCATGAGGAATTTATTTATTTATTTATTTATTTATTTATTTATTTGATAGAGAGAGTGCAAGTGGGGTAGGGGCAGAGAGAGAGAGAGAGAGAGAGAGAAGAGAGGGAGAATCCCAAGCAGGCTCTGTGCTGTCAATGCAGAGCCCAGTGCAGGGCTTGAACCCACAAACTGTGAGATCGTGACCTGAGCTGAAATCAAGAGTCAGATGCTTAACTGACTGAGCCACCCAGGTGCCCCAGGGATTTTTTTATCCTGGTAAGATATATGTAAAATTTATCATTTTAACCTTTTTTACATATACAGTTCAGTGACATTAAATATATGTTGTGCAGTCATCACCACCATCAATTTCCAGAACTTCTACTTCCCAAACTCTATACCCATTAAATAATAACTCCCCATTTCCTTCCGCCCCCGAGTTCCACCTTCTACTTTCTGTCTTTATTAATTTGACTACTCTAGGTACCTCATATAAGTGAAATCATATAGTATTTGTCCTTTTGTATCTAGCTTATTTCACTTTTGTGAATAAAGCCACTAAGAAGATGAAAGTGTACAAACATCTGTTCAAGTAGGAATACTTAAACCCATAAATTCAATAATTTAGATAAAATGAATCAATTTCTTGAAAGACACAAACTGCCAAAGAAGTTATTTATTTTTTTGGAATTTGAGAAGGCCATGAGAACCCTGAGAACTTCAGAGTAAGGTATTTGTGTCTCTGTTTCAAAGAACCTAGCACAGTACTTGCTTCATGCTAGATGCTTGATAAATTGTGGTTATTGTTATAATATAACATTACATAAAGCATGTGAAGAATGAACGAAGAAAGGAATGGCATACTAAGTTGGATTTGGATATGTCTTGCTTAGAAGAGTTGCATTGCTTACATACTTTTGGGACCAAATTATTCATTTATTCACTGGTCTGTCATTCTTTTAAGTTCTTTAGAATGCTTATTGGATAAATGAATTAGTCTGTGATACTAGGTACTAGGAATATGCAGATAAAAAACATGACACCCATCCCTGAGTAGCTCATAATTTAGCAGGCCCTAATTGGGCATATGTAGTGAGATACAGAACCAAGATATTCCCAGACAGAATAATATAAAGTGGTTTATCTGGAATAGAAACAACACCCAGTACAGTGGAGTTCAGCTGAGAAGTTAGGGAAGTCTTCCTAGAGCTAATAGTTGAACTATGCTCTGAAGGGTTTATACTTTGTGTGAATTCACTTTATAGGTATATAGGCAGAGAAATGAGCAGAGAGAAGACTGGGAAGAGTATTTCAGGAAATGGCTTGAGCATAGGTCCATAGCAATGAAATGCTGAGGAATGTCAAGCAGTCCAGTGGGTTAGAGCATAAGGTATGGAGGGATTAGCTAGAAAAAATAGACATGGAAGAAAATGCAAGTCCAAAGGTAAAGGATTGGATTTCTTACAGAATTACTACTCACCAAGTGTAAGTCCATATTAATATTATAAGGGGAACTATTTGGTGGTAATGGTAGAGGAAAGGAGATTCTTCAGTATGTCTTCAAACCCTATACAAACAGCAACCCATTTGTCATCACATAAAGGTGCCCTTGATTTCATCAACTGCACATTTATTTTGAATTATGCTTTTATAGTATTTTTAGATATGAAAGCTCTATATTATTGAATCAGAAAATGTGTCCATATTTTATAATTCCACATCAAAGATGTTCCATAATTACTCTTAATAGGAGTTAAATACATTATCTCAATTTATAAAGATCAGGAACTTAACTGCAAACCACATTAGTATTTGAAATCATGTGGCAGTTTAAGGTTTGCAATCTACAAGAATGTGACTCTGAGAATTAAAGGAAGGAGGAAGAAATAGGCCCAGAGTGAAAAACATACACCAAAGAAATCATTGCAGAAAGACACCTCATACAGTAAAAAATATATGTATATATTATATATTATAAAATATATATATTATATATTATAATTATATATAATTATATATCATATATATTATATATATTATATATATATATATAATCTTAGAGAACTTGGGAGAAAAGTTGCTAAAATACAGTCAATCTAGGGATGAGAATAATAAAACACTTGTAGGAAATCTTACTTCCATGACGTATAGGATATATACTTATTAGTTATTTCCCCACAGCCAGATTTTTAAAAATACAGTCTTGATAATGTACGCAATACATTTAAGTCTATTTGGGAGGCTGAAAGTTATTCTGTAGTGAGGCCTCTTGGAAAAACCACCATTTCTTCTTCCTAAATCCACGCTCAACTCCTTAAGGCATCAAAATCTAGATAATGTTCCATTAAGATTAAATACTATGAGGATCATATAATGTATAATTAATCAGTTGGATAGGATAATAGGTCATTACATCCACAGACATTTGTTGAATACCTATAATGTTCCACAGACACTGTTTTGGGTGCTTGGGATACATCTGTGCAAAAACAATTCTTGCCTTCATTAAGCTTATACTGGATAGGAAAAAGTTTCCTCTACTCTTATATTCAGTAAATGGGGGTCTCCAAATTAAACTAACAACAGACATTAATAGGAGAAAAAACACACAATTTTTACTGATATTCATGTGCCCAGGAGTTCATAGAAAAGAAGTAAAACTCAAAGAAATAGTTAGACTCTGGGCTTATAGACTCTTTTAACAAAGAGGGTTTGGGGCACCAAGGGACAATAAATTGTGGGGAAATGACTAAGAAATATATGGAGGAACTAATAAAAGATAAGGACTATTTTATTTTATTTTATTTCTTTTTTTAAAGTTTATATATTTATTTAGAGAGAGAGAGAGAGAATGAATGCACGTGCATGTGAGCCAGTGGAAGAGGGCGAGAGAGAGAGAGAGAGAGAGAGAGAGAGAGAGAGAGAGAGAGAGATTGAGAATCTCAAGCAGGTTCCACACTGTCAGCACAGAACCCGATGTGGGGCTCGAACTTACAAATCATGAGATCATGACCTGAGCTGAAATCAAGAGTTGGCCACTTAACCAACTGAATGACTCAGGCACCCCAAGATAAGGGCTATTTTAGTGAGGTCTGTTTATGCAAATTCATCTTGGTGTCAACTCCCCATCTTAGATGACAAAAGTATCTCTTCTTTCCCTGGTATGGGAGGTGGGCACCTTCTTCAAAAGAAAATTGATGCTCTGCTTTTAGGCACATAAAGGGAAGGCATCTGTTGATTTTCAATGGCTTCAGCTAAAAATAATCCTTATGCTAAAGTGGCATATTTTGGGGTGGCCTATTCTGATCCTCTCCACTTAAATTGCAGAAAGATGACAATGCATTACACTTATCTAAACATAAGTATTTTTCACATTGGACCCAGAATTATCTTCTAACTAAAGGGTTCTCAAACTTGGATATGCAAAGTATCACCCTGGGAATCTTACAGATGCTAATTCAGCAGGTCTGGGCAGTGCCTGAGATTCAGCGTTTCTAATATAGAAGGTGATGCCCATTCTGCCAAGGTGCCTGGTCCACATCTCAATAGCAAGGTGACCCATGATCAATCTCTAGGTTTGCTATCCAGAAAACTACTCAAGGAAGATTCTCCAAGAAAAAAAAAATAGGTATTTTCAATCAGGTAAATTTGAGAAGGGCTGTACGCTATATTTTTCTCTCAAAGATTCATAGTGCATATAACCATAGGGAAACTCTAAGAATTTCTTCAGTAAAAAACAAGACAAAACAAAACAAAAAACTGTCTAACTTGCTTTGCCTATTTTGTTATAAATTAACACCAAAATTGTCCAAAAGATACTTGCCCAGGAGACATTTTAAAATTTCCACTTAAGGAATGTTTCATGTTTACCATTAGCCACTCTATAAACCTTGCTTTTATTTAGCTGCTACTCAATAATCTGTTTTGGAGTCAAAATCATATGCTTTAAAACTGAAACTAGTCTTGGTTAAAATTGAACCAACCTATAGATCATAATGGCATTTGATAAGGAACCCTTGGAGAAAATAATCTTGTTGACAAAAAAATAACTCTTTGAAATTTCCAGAACTGTGCTGTTTACTGCTCTTTGTAGTAAGATAAAGAAGGTAAGGATAACAAATATTAACATTCCAGGAATCATAAAAGTACTTTGAGTGAAGAGATATGGACTCAATAATTGTGGCAAATATTTTACATAGCTTCTATTCATCTTGTTTCTTGTTATCATGATCACAGTTTTTTTTCTTCCATATTCAAAGGAAAAAGAACAAGAATCTTTGTGACATTCAACTGTTTACATAGTTAAAAAATCTCTTAGAGGAAAAAAAATTAATTGTGTGGTTTGCAATAGCCACAAAACTTGCACAATTTATTGCTATAAGCAATCTTATTTGTTCACTTACGCTATAGCCAATTCCTGTAAATGAACTATTCAAAAGTCTTATGTAAATTAGCCCAGTACATTATATTATGTGGATTCTTTTGTTAAAGGTACTAGACAACAGCTGACTTCCTCCTTGAAGGCCTGCTGGAAGTAAAGGGTGTCTCTCTAATAGATTCTGATCTGAACACAGTGGGAAGCTATATCCTTTCACACTTTGTATTCCACCATTTTGTGGATATTTGAGATTAATCTCCTCCATAATCTGTTGTAGAAGGTACAAATGTGATTTGCATAGCAGTACCCAGTTCACCTCCAGCCCTGAAGGGTATGGACAGAGAAAATAAAAATACTTTTAGTATTCCTTTACTACCTACAGAGATTAGTGGGGGGTAGGGCTTGTCCCAGTGAAACAAAATCCTTCACTTTTAAATTTTCTACTCATATGTGATTCAGAGTTGCCATCAGGGTGATTATGTTGTGTGGCAGGACTCTGTAATGTTCCTCATTCCTTATTTTCTTTTAGGTATCTGCAACTCCACATAATCATGTATACCAATCTCTCCTTTTGCGGCAGAACAATTTCCCCAGATTTTGTCAAATTTAGGAAAACTGTTTCTCTTCTTGAATGTGACTTTAAGCTGTATTATTTAAAAAAAAAAAACCCAGGGGCGCCTGGGTGGCACAGCCGGTTAAGCGTCCGACTTCAGCCAGGTCACGATCTCACCGTCCGTGAGTTCGAGCCCCGCGTCAGGCTCTGGGCTGATGGCTCAGAGCCTGGAGCCTGTTTCCGATTCTGTGTCTCCCTCTCTCTGTGCCCCTCCCCCGTTCACTCTGTCTCTCTCTGTCCCAAAAATAAATAAACGTTGAAAAAAAAATTAAAAAAAAAAACCCAAAAAATAAAACTATTAGTCCTTGAGGATCATGCATGTATGTCTTCACTTTTGAGTGATTATTCTGGGCAAAAATTATACCATGAAGAATAGTACTAGAAGAGGAATGAAGGGACAGAGGGATATATTGTACAAAGCACTGGTGAAACAGATTTCAAAGAGGATCAAATCTTAAATCCAAATCCTAAGTGCCAAACCCATCTGGGATTCTTGTACCAGGCCCATAATTCCAAAATTCATCTGGACTGTCAAGTGCACACTCTGGCCTACCCTCTGGGAAGTTTTTATAGGTGATGCTTCACAACCCAGGGTGCACATTGGAAACACCTGAACAGTTTTAAGACACTGCCCATGCTGACAGCCCACCCCAGAGATCCTGAGTTAGTTGATTGGGAGTGAATCTTAGGCATAGTCCTAATTGAAACAATTTTTAAAAGTTAAATTAGAGTGACCATAACAGCAGTTTATCCCATGATAATAGCCAGTTACCCATGGTCCAAGAGTTGCTAAGGCTGAGTTGAAAAGGACCACAGTCCTAGAGAAGCAACTGCTGACAGATGGCTCAGGAGGAGACAGGGGCCAAATCTCCTCTCTCCCCCCATGCTCTGGAGAGAAGCTGACCCTTAAATATCACTTGAAGATGGGGAAAGGCTGATGCTGGGCTACAGTTTGAAGGCTTGAAAATTTTCACTCCAGGAAGTCTATTATTTTCTTTTTTCTTTTTTAATGTTCATTTATTTATTTTGAGAGGTGGGGGGGGGGGGGGGCGGAGAGAGAGAAGAGAGAGAATCTCAAGCAGGCTCCATGCTCTCAGCACAAAACCCAACACAGGGTTGCATCCCAGGAACCATGAGACCATGACCTGAGCTGAAATCAAGAGTCTGATGCTCAACCAACTGACCCACCTAGGCAACCCCAATTTTCTTTGTTCTTAATCAGAGATTTGATAGGATCATGAAATAGAAAACTAAATGTTGTTTGCTGTTGTTGCTCTTAACCAGGGAACAAGAGCAAAGTGTATCTGTCATTAAACTAGTAGGTCTCAAGATCAGGGATGGTTTCCTTTATTTTTCCAACTTCATCTACAACAGACTGCATATAGCACATGCTCAATAGAGGGGTTTTCTTTAAAAAATAAATTTTTTAAGGGATGTTTGGAGGCTTGAAGACTTCTATAAAGATGCAAAAGCTAGCTCTCTTTTCCTTGAGTGTTATGTAAATGAGGTATCCAAAAGTAGTAGTTTAATTTTGATGGTGTTTTTTCTTTGAGTTTCTATAGGGTGTTTTGTTACTTTTGGTTTCCTGTAATTGTGTACTGTAATGATTTCAAATGGCACTGGCATAAAGATGTTCTTGTTCCACTAAAAGACTTCTCTTGAAGCCTATGTACTTAAACTGATTATACTATTACAAAAACCACTTACCTGAATAATGTAGCTATGCAAAGCCTTTCAACCTAGCAAAATAAGGAGGGAATCAATCAGTAAACTCTCATATTTTGCATACATTTTGCCTGACTTTTCATATATAAAAGACTTTCTTCTAAAAGAAATTTTATACAGTTCATGTCTAATATGTGCAAATTATTGTGCTTTTTGCCAAATGTTATTTGTAAAGATAATCTCTCAAAAAGTCACTTTAATGAAAAAAAGGCAATTATCTTGTAAACGTCCTACTTGGTGTTCATTTTTCTACTCTTGGAAAACATAAGGAATGTAGTCCCCCTGCCCCCAAGTATCCTCTTTCTAAAAGGCATACACATCAGCAGAACTTATCATTATAAGAAGTAAATGTTCCAACTGTGATACTGTGATGCAGACTTGGGTTTTAAAGCAAATCATTAGGTCTTAATAATATCATTTAACAGGAGTAGACTATTTTTGTAAAGGTAATTTCTGTAAACTAAATAGAATTTTCCTTAGCTTATCATATGGTGAACAGGTCCAAATAAATATTAAGTTGTAGAACAAAAAGTATTCTCAGAGGGTCTCTTGCATTCCATTATTAAACATACAGTCTATAGTTATTTCACTCAATGGAAAAGTGTAGTTTGAGAAGATGTGCTACTTTTCATAAAACGGCAAGTACAAATATTCAGAGACAATATATTGGAGAAACTAAGGAAGTCATAATGGTTACGAAATCATTTTAGCCATCAGGATTCACTAGATATTTTTTATGTTTTATTTGTTGAGGTACCACAGTTTTTGGTTTGTTGCTTTATTACATTTTACCACTTAGTTAATTTATCTTCAACTCTACATTTAGCAACTCTTAGCTTTTGTCTCAGACAATGTTTCCAAAGTTTTACTTCTTCCAAACTTCCATTTAGAAGACTTGAGATATAAACTGCACCAAATACAGGCACCTTAGTGTGTTAGCATTGTTTTTCATTGGTTTATAATTATTTTATTCATATTTTTAAAGGCAGAACATTGCTTTTTAAGGCACTAAAGAATTTATTTATGATAATTCTCAAAACTCATTTAAAAAAAAGATTATTGTAGGTGCAACCATAAAGGCTAAGTTTTAAGTACATCACTTCCTTTGATAGCAAAGTCAGCAGTTACCATTTCTTCTCTATGTGCTAGTTCTAGAGTGTGTGTGTGTATGTCTATGTCTATGCCTATGTCTGTCTATGTCTATGTCCCTGTCTATATCTGTCTATAATGGAAAGAGTGTATGTATGTACACTCATTCAGTCTTCATAACAAGCCTGCTCTCTGAGACCTGACCATGGACATTGACAGAAGAAGAAACTGAGTTTGAAAGGACTTTCTCAGGATTATACAGCTTACTAAAAAACAAAGCCAGAAATTTGAACCCATCCTTGATAAACTATAATTCCTGTGCTCTATCTGCCCTTACACTTCAAAGCCACCTCTTCCTTCATGCTGTGAGAGATTAAATTTTAGGCAAAAGAAACCAGAACATTTTTTACAACTCACTCTGCTAATATCCCCTCACCTAAACCTGAATGGGGGAAAGGTGACACATTTTAGTCAGTATTGAGATGTTTTCTGGTATGGCTGATGTGATTGCGATTTTTTTTCCTAATTATTTTATCAAAGACATCAGTTTCTGAGAATTAGGAGAGATGATCACATATAGAGTTTTTATTTTGTTCTCTATTATTTCATCTTTCATGCTTTGCTGAGAAAAAATATTTTAAAAAGAGCTTAAAAGCCAGAGATGAAGGGCAAGGGGAACTTCTGACTGTGCTAAATGTCTGCATCATTCAGAAGGATCTCATTCTAATTTAAAATTGAGGCAAAAATAGAAGGCATTTTACTGTAAAATGACTCGAAATCTTAGAGTCACACACTTGGGACTGAAGATTCAAGGGTTGCTTAGAAACAACAACAACAACAACAACAACAACAACACCCTTCTACTTTTCTAACAAAGGCTAGAAAAACATGATGAGTGGAGACTGACCACAGTTGAGCACCTCTTGAGAGAAGCACCAAGTGTGCTCTGTAGGTACCAACCATAAACCCCAAAGAGACTATCCTGTCGAAGATAAACTATTAAAAAAGATGAGTCTGAGAAACAAGGGATTCAGCCAACTGATCAACAGATATTTAATAGTTGTATCAGCCTCAATGTATTCAGTGGCAAATGACAGAACATGAGAATAATATTGGCTTAAACAGAGAGGGCTTTATTTGTCTCCAAAAGAGCCAGTCTAGAGCCTGATGGTCTGGATGGCTTAACAATGTCAGCAAGGACCCAAACTTTTTCTGTCTTTAATAGATAGGCATATGTATGTATGTATGTATCTATGTATGTATTCATTGTCTCACAATCTCCAAAGTTTTCTCAGATCCGTAAGTCTTGTGTCCACATTCCAGGCAGGAAGAAGGCAGAAGAACACGGAAACAAAAAAGATACTTTCACCTGTTGTTTCAATTATCTATTACTATAAAACAAACTGTCCCCAAATTTAATGGCTTTAGTCAACAAATTAAAAATATTTTGTCATGATTCCGTGGAGCAGAGAACTAAAATTACTGAGGGTTGGTCAGGCATCTCTCTTTCACTCTTGACACAGCCTCTCCACATGGCTAGTGTGGGCTTGCTCACACCATAGTTCCCTCAGAGTAATCAGATCTTTTGCGGAATGACTCATGACTCCCCCCAAAAAAGGAAGAAGAAAGTGCTGGGTGTCATAAAGGCTAATCCTGGAGGTGACACAGCATTAGTTCCACTGCATTCTGTTGGTCCAAGCAGTTACAGTCCATCCCAGATTCAAGGTAAGTAGCTACAGACACCCTTCTATTCTCCCATCCTCCACCTCTCAATGGGAGGAGTATCAAAGAATTTACCTTCATCTTTAACACAGTCTGCACTATTGTCATAAATTGTTTGTTTCCTCCACATGCAAAATACACTAACTCCCTCCCTTTTTTGAGACCCTAAAAAGTATCATCCCATTATGACATTAGGCTTGGGCTCAAGGTATAGGATCTCATAATCTCTATCACACCCAGGTGGAGATAAGGCTTCTAAAGTGTAGTTCTTTAATCCTAGTTTCCTGAGTATAATTCCTCTTATGCTAAAGGGCTCTGAGCTAAAGAGATGAGTTATCTGTCCCCCATATTTCACTGAGCAATAATTGGATCTCCAAGATGTGGAAAAGCAACAAGGCAAGGACAGATGATGCTATAAAGTCATAAAGTAAACAGATAAAATGGCCTGAGAAGGTACTTTGTCATTTCTTCCAAAGGATCTTCATCCAGAGGCCTCTATATTATGCCATTATATTTTGGATCTAATTGAAAACACTTTAATATTCCTTGAGGTAAGAACTGAGTCTTGGGGTGCCTGGATAGCTCAGTTAGTTAAGCATCAGGTCATGATCTCACAGTCCATGGGTTTGAGCCCCGCGTCAGGCTCTGTGCTGACAGCTCAGAGCTTGGAGCTTGCTTCGGATTCTGTCTCCCTCTCTCTCTGCCCCTCCCCCACTCATGCTCTGTCTCTCTCTGTCTCTCAAAAATGAATTAAAAAAATTAAAAGAATGAATTGAGTCTTTGCACAGAATAAAACACAAAAGACATAATTTACCAATGATAAAATTAGAAATAAAATTTTGTGTATAACTCTACTTTTCTGTAATTTAAATAATTTTAAAATTTAAAATCCAAGGCACTTAGAACCAAGATTTTCATCACATGATGATTGCAAGTTATGATTGTCAGGCATTATATCATGTATTTTCAATTTATACTGTTTCCATTTAAGCCATTTCCATCACCACATAAGTTCTGACTTTTATTGTACACTAGCATTATTTATAAAAGCAACAGTAACATTTAATAAAATAAAAATTTTCAGATGCTTATTTTTGGAGCAACCTCTTTCTTTTTTTTTTTTTTTTTAATTTTTTTTTTCAACGTTTATTTATTTTTGGGACAGAGAGAGACAGAGCATGAACGGGGGAGGGGCAGAGAGAGAGGGAGACACAGAATCGGAAACAGGCTCCAGGCTCTGAGCCATCAGCCCAGAGCCCGATGCGGGGCTCGAACTCACGGACCGCGAGATCGTGACCTGGCTGAAGTCGGACGCTTAACCGACTGCGCCACCCAGGCGCCCCTGGAGCAACCTCTTTCTAATGGGTAAATACAATTGTCATAAGACTTTGGATAAGTGTGTTTGATAAATATCTGCCCTGCTCCCTTATATAACTTTCTTTGTCTACTCCTTTCCCCTTTCTTCTTTTTCTCTCCATTCTCTTTCCTTCCTTCTTTACTTCCTACCCTCTTTCTTATCTCCCTTATTCCTTCCTTTTTCCCTCCCCTCATTCTCTACTTTGTTACTTATAGTTTTCACTCCACTTTTTTCCTTTTAGACAGTCTGAAAATGCCAAGGATTACCATGTCAAATGTCATACACAAATGTCTAAAAAATGGAAAATCCCTGAAGGCAGTAAATCCACCTGTCACTTTTATGCTTTTCTTTCTTTTTAAAAAAATATTTATTTATTTTGAGAGAGACAGAGAGTGAGAGTGGGGGGAGGGGCAGAGAGAATGGGAGAGACATAATCCCAGGCAGGCTCCACACCTTCAGCACAGAGCTTGACATGGGGCTTAATCTCATGTGAGATCATGACCTGAGCTGAAACGAAGAGTTGGAGGCTCAACTGTCTGAGCCACCTAGGCACCCCTATTCTTTTATTTCTTAATTGTAGTCAACCCATTTCAGCCATATGTCCTTTGCCTTGCCACTAAAGAGAAAAAGAATACTCTAAACTGGAAAAGAAACCAATGTCCTCTTTATAGCAGTTTAAAGTCAAAACAACTTATCCATAGTTACTGACTATTGTGCACAGCAGTTCATGTATTGACATTAAAAAAATCTTCTTTCAGGTTGAAATTCAGTATATTTTGTGGCCTCCATTTATTTAAAACTTTTATAATATCCTGAAGTGATATAATTTTATGAATAAAAGACCATCTGGCTCCCCAGAGTGTGTGAGTTTCTTTCAGCCTCTCTGAATGGGGCTTTATTTTCAGTAACAAGCTACATTTAAAAAATGGGTTTGTGATGAATAAGCCAGGGAGGCCTCATAAAATGCCAATTTTGTCTTTTCAGGAGTCTTTATCTCTTGTTTCCACTTCTTTATCCTTCATATGTTCATAGGAAATGGAGATTTTTATTACCTTCCTTCTCTTTGTCTTGAGTTCTTACAGAGGAGTCTAGGATGGAATCACTGAACCAAAGTTACTAGTACCATTCAATATGGATGCCTTCTGTTTTAAGTTGGGGAAGGTTGCATAAGATACCCTACCCTGTAAAGATTCCTGTGTGAATAATCCAGTCAATAGTGAAAACTAGAGATATACCAATAGCAATTCTAGAAATGAGAAATGGTGTCATTCACTTTATAGAAGCAACAACAATGTTTTGCTATTAGAATGTAAGGGGAACAGGGCTGATAGAGATAGAGTTCACTCATAACTGTCCTCTAAGAAACATAAATTGTGCTGGGGATTGCTAGTTATGTTGTGTAACAAACAATCCCAGAATCTCAGTGGCTTACAAAACAAATAATTATTCCAACATGTAAAAGCTCATGTATGGCAATACTAGAAGACATAGATGAAGTAGTTAAATGTCCATAGCTTTACATAAAATAACTGATTGCCAAAGCTAGAAAGGTAGACTGATAGAGGTATGTTATATTGGTGACTCAAACTTTATAAGCAACATTACCACTGGAGAAGTTATTTACAAAAGAGTGACCAGAATTTGGTTAAGTACAAAAGAAAGTAGTTGTATTTTACAACATTCAGTATTTATTAAAAATTATTTTTAAAATTATGTTCCTGTCTGAAATCAATCTATGTTCTAAAACTGCTATAGTTTTTACTTACATGACTGTGCACTAGGATATTTAAAATTGTATGGCATGAGAAAATTCTTTAATATGTGGAACTTTCCTTCGTGTTGCAAGATGTCTAGCACTGAGTATTTATTATCTACCCATTTAAGAGTAACAGTCTCTTTGAATCACTGGGACAAACAAAATTGTCCCAACAAATTTTTAAAATGCCCTTTCTAAGGGTAGTACATCTCTACTGAGAACAAGTACACTAAAAGGACAAAGCAAGAGAGCTATTAAAACATAAAACCAAAAATGAAAGGAAACAATACAAATATCAATATGATAAAGGCAATAACCAGAAAATTTCAGAACAGAAGAACCACAACAAAGAGTAGAAAAATGTTGTTCTGGTTGTCAATAACCACAATAACAAAGAAAAGCAAAATAAACCATAAAATCCTAACTTTCCTTGAACTGGTTAGAAAACTGTCATTTTAGGTCCACTCGGTACTTAGAAATTAGATTTCAGTAGACACTTGAAATCTAAGTGTCTCCAAGTAGATGGGGCATGAATAATGGTTTTCTTTTGGCAGAGCACAGGAGGAAGATATGCCAGGCACCATTCAAGGCAGAGAAGAATGTAGCTAAGGTTTTGAACATATTACTAAAAACCAAATATAGGCTGTGTGAGAATGTAAAACCTCCAGAGATAACATACAAGGAGATATTGTACCAACTCAAAGGATCTTCTAATATGCCTCTGTGGGGATACTTTTGAGAAAGACCCAGTGGAAGACCAAAGGAAACCTCTGTCAGTAGTACAGATTTGAGAGAAGGAGTGGCCTCCCCTGTGGGAAAGGCATAAACTGCTTGGGTCCTATGTACCTAGAGAACAAAAGACTTAAGCTTCTTAGGGAAGGGAAGCAAATCTTGCTACCTCTAGGACATTGATGAAGATTTACTACACCTGGAGAAATGGTAAAAGCAAAACAAAAAACAAAACAAAACAAACAAAAAAAGAAAACAACAACAAAAAAGAAAGCTCTCAATCTTAGAAGTGGTAAGAAACTTTCCTGGTCCTAAATCATTACAGTTTTTATGTTGGGGAGAGAGCAGTAATTTCACTCCCACACAAGACCTCCTGAAAATAAAAGGCAGGATTTGGCTTCCATGGGGGAGAAGAGAGGTGAAACCACTGGAAAAGCCACATCTCACAAACCAAGGGATCCAAGGCCTGCTTAAACAGGCCAGATTGGGAGGATCCTGGGAAGATGGCGGCGTAGGAGGACACTGGGCTCACCGCGCGTCCTGCTGGTCACTTAGATTCCACCTACACCTGCCTAAATAACCCAGAAAACCGCCAGAAGACTAGCAGCATGGAGTCTCCGGAGCCAAGCGCAGACGAGAGGCCCACGGAAGAGGGTAGGAAGGGCAGAGAGGCAGTGCGTGCTCCATGGACTGGTGGGAGGGAGCCGGTATGGAGGGGCCGCCCACCCGCCAAACAGAGCCCCAGAGTCTGGCTTGCAAAAGCGGAGGGGCCGGACAGAGTGTGTTCCAACAGCAAGCGGGAGTTGACATCTGGAAGGTTATAAGCTAACAGCTCTGCTCGGAGAACGGGAGGGCTGGAGGACAACGGGAGGGAGAGTTGTTGAGCCCAGGATGACAGAGCTCAGGTTGGCGGGGAACAAAGGCGCTCACCAGCGCCATCTCCCTCGCCCATCCCCCAGCCCAAATCCCAAAGGGAACCAGTTCCTGCCAGGGAACTTGCTTGCACCCCACAAACACCCAAAGCTGTGCTTCGGCGGATCCATCCCTCCAGCGGGTCTGACTCCCTCCTGGTGCCGCAGGACCCCCCCCCCCCCCCCCCCCCCCCCCGCCAAAGCAGATCTCCAAAGGAAAAGTGAGCTGAGCATGCCCCTCCCGCCCCTGTGCACCTTGCCGATCCATCCCAGCTAATACGCCAGGTCCCCAGCACCACAAGCCTGGCAGTGTGCAAGTAGCCCAGACGGGCCACGCCACCCCACAGTGAATCCCGCCCCTAGGAGAGGGGGAGAGAAGGCACACACCAGTCTGACTGCGGCCCCACCCACCAATGCAAGTTATTCAAGACAGCACAGGGGAAGTGCCCTGCAGTGCCGCACCACTCCAGGGACTATTGAAAATGATGACACAGAAGAATTGCCCTCAGAAAAACATCCAGGAAATAACAACAGCTAACGAACTGATCAAAAATAATTTAAACAATATAACAGAAAGTGAATTTAGAATAATAGTCATAAAATTAATCGCTGGGCTTCAAAACAGTATAAAGGACAGCAGAGAATCTCTTGCTACAGAGATCAAGGGACTAAGGAACAGCCAGGAGGAGCTAAAAATGCTATCAACGAGTTGCAAAATAAAATGGAGACAACTACGGCTCGGATCAAAGAGGCAGAGGAGAGAATAGGTGAACTAGAAGACAAAATTATGGAAAAAGAAGAAGCTGAGAAAAAGAGAGATAAAAAAATCCAGGAGTATGAGGGGAAAATTAGAGAACTACGTGATGCACTAAAGAGAAATAATGTACACATAATTGGTATTCCAGAGGAGGAAGAGAGAGGGAAAGGTGCTGAAGGTGTACTCGAAGAAATAATAGCTGAGAACTTCCCTGATCTGGGGAAGGAAAAAGACATTGAAATCCAAGAGGCACAGAGAACTCCCTTCAGACATAACTTGAATCGATCTTCTGCATGACATATCATAGTGAAACTGGCAAAATACAAGGATAAAGAGAAAATTCTGAAAGCAGCTAGAGATAAACGTGTTCTAACATATAAAGGGAGACCTATAAGACTCGTGACAGATCTCTCTACTGAAACCTGGCAGGCCAGAAAGGAATGGCAGGAGATCTTCAATGTGATGAACAGAAAAAATATGTACCCAAGAATCCTTTATCCAGCAAGTCTGTCATTGAGAATAGAAGGAGAGATAAAGGTCTTCCGAAACAAACAAAAACTGAAGGAATTCGTCACCACTAAACCAGCCCTACAAGAGATCCTAAGGGGGATCCTGTGAGACAAAGTAACAGAGACATCACTACAAGCATGAAACCTACAGACATCACAATGACTCTAAACCCATATCTTTCTATAATAACACTGAATGTAAATGGACTAAATGCGCCAACCAAAAGACATAGGGTATCAGAATGGATAAAAAAACAAGACCCATCTATTTGCTGTCTACAAGAGGCTCATTTTAGACCTGAGGACACCTTCAGATTGAGAGTGAGGGGATGGAGAACTATTTATCATGCCACTGGAAGTCAAAAGAAAGCTGGAGTAGCTATACTTATATCAGACAAACTAGACTTTAAATTAAAGGCTATAACAAGAGATGAAGAAGGGCATTATAATAATCACAGGGTCTATCCATCAGGAAGAGCTAACAATTATAAATGTCTATGCGCCGAATACAGGAGCCCCCAAATATATAAAACAATTACTCACAAACATAAGCAACCCTATTGATAAGAATGTGTTCATTGCAGGAGACTTTAACACTCCACTTACAGAAATGGATAGATCATCTAGACACACGGTCAATAAAGAAACAAGGGCCCTGAATGATACATTGGATCAGATGGACTTGACACATATATTTAGAGCTCTGCGTCCCAAAGCAACAGAATATACTTTCTTCTCGAGTGCACATGGAACATTCTCCAAGAGAGATCATATACTGGGTCACAAAACAGCCCTTCATAAGTATACAAGAATTGAAATCATACCATGCATACTTTCAGACTACAATGCTATGAAGCTTGAAATCAACCACAGAAAAAAGTCTGGAAAACCTCCAAAAGCACGGAGGTTAAAGAACACCCTACTAAAGAATGAATGGGCCAACCAGGCAATTAGAGAAGAAATTAAAAAATATATGGAAACAAACGAAAATGAAAATACAACAATCCAAATGCTTTGGGATGCAGCGAAGGCAGTCCTGAGAGGAAAATACATTGCAGTCCAGGCCTATCTCAAGAAACAAGAAAAATCCCAATACAAAATCTAACAGCACACCTAAAGGAACTAGAAGCAGAACAGCAAAGACAGCCTAAATCCAGCAGAAGAAGAGAAATAATAAAGATCAGAGCAGAAATAAACAATATAGAATCTAAAAAAAACTATACAGCAGATCAATGAAACCAAGAGTTGTTTTTTTTTTATTTAAAAAATTTTTTTTTCAACGTTTATTTATTTTTGGGACAGAGAGAGACAGAGCATGAACGGGTGAGGGGCAGAGAGAGAGGGAGACACAGAATCGGAAACAGGCTCCAGGCTCCGAGCCATCAGCCCAGAGCCCGACGTGGGGTTCGAACTCACGTACTGCGAGATCGTGACCTGGCTGAAGTCAGACACTTAACTGACTGCGCCACCCAGGTGCCCCAAGAGTTGGTTTTTTGAAAAAATAAACAAAATTGATAAACCTCTAGCCAGGCTCCTCAAAAAGAAAAGGGAGATGACCCAAATAGATAAAATCATGAATGAAAATGGAATTATTACAACCAACCCCTCAGAGATACAAGCAATTATCAGGGGATACTATGAAAAATTATATGCCAACAAACTGGACAACCTGGAAGAAATGGACAAATTCCTAAACACCCACACGCTTCCAAAACTCAATCAGGAGGAAATAGAAAGCTTGAACAGACTCATAACCAGCGAAGAAATTGAATCAGTCATCAAAAATCTCCCAACAAATAAGAGTCCAGGACCAGATGGCTTCCTAGGGGAGTTCTACCAGATGTTTAAAGCAGAGATAATACCTATCCTTCTCAAGCTATTCCAAGAAATAGAAAGGGAAGGAAAACTTCCAGACTCATTTTATGAAGCCAGTATTACTTTGATTCCTAAACCAGACAGAGACCCAGTAAAAAAAGAGAACTACAGGCCAATATCCCTGATGAATATGGATGCAAAAATTCTCAATAAGATACTAGCAAATCGAATTCAACAGCATATAAAAAGAATTATTCACCATGATCAAGTGGGATTCATTCCTGGGATGCAGGGCTGGTTCAACATTTGCAAATCAATCAGTGTGATACATCACATTAATAAAAGAGAAGATAAGAACCATATGATCCTGTCAATCGATGCAGAAAAGGCCTTTGACAAAATTCAGCACCCTTTCTTAATAAAAACCCTCGAGAAAGTTGGGATAGAAGGAACATACTTAAAGATCATAAAAGCCATTTATGAAAAGCCCACAGCTGACATCATCCTCAATGGGGAAAAACTGAGAGCTTTTTCCCTGAGATCAGGAACACGACAGGGATGTCCACTCTCACCGCTGTTGTTTAACATAGTGCTGGAAGTTCTAGCTTCAGCAATTAGACAACAAAAGGAAATCAAAGCATCAAAATAGGCAAAGATGAAGTTAAGCTTTCACTTTTTGCAGATGACATGATATTGTACATGGAAAATCCTATAGACTCCACCAGAAGTCTGCTAGAACTGGTACATGAATTTAGCAAAGTTGCAGGATACAAAATCAATGTACAGAAATCAGTTGCATTCTTATACACTAATAATGAAGCAACAGAAAGACAAATAAAGAAACTGATCCCATTCACAATTGCACCAAGAAGCATAAAATACCTAGGAATAAATCTAACCAAAGATGTAAAAGATCTGTATGCTGAAAACTATAGAAAGCTTATGAAGGAAATTGAAGATGAGAATTTCAGTAGAGTGAAACGGACATGCTAGAAATATCAATGCAATCACAGAGATGAGGAATGCCTTTATCCGGCAGACTTGACTAAGCCAAAGAAAGAATCAGTGTGCTTGGAATATAGGATAATAAAAATTATAAAGTAAAAATTTCTTAAAAACAACACACAGCACCAAAAGCTGTGGGACATATCAAAAGGTCTAAAATGTGTGTAATTTTAATTTCAGAAGGAGAAGAGAGAGAGAATGGAACATAGAAGAAATATTAGAGGAGATAATAGTTAAGAAATTTCCATTAATAATAATAAAGGGTTAACAGATCCAATAACTCAGAGAGCCCCAAACTGGGTAAATACAAAACAAATGAAACTCATATAACTACATATATCTAGGCATATAATATTAAATTGTTAAATCCAAAGAGAAAGAGAAAATCTTAAAAGTAGCCTAAGGTCGGGGAGGGAGGAAGAATGACACATTACACATATTAGAACAAAAATAAGAATTACAGCAGACTTCTGATTAAAAACCCTATAAGCTAGAACACAATGGGATGACATACTTAAAGTGCTGAAAGAAAAAAAATTCAGGCCCAGATTCTATACCACTGAAAGTATCTTTTGAACAAAAAGGCAATGGAAGGTTCTCCCTTTCTTGGGTCCTAAGGCTGGGACACCTTTCTTCCTCTTACTCCTCTTCCTGCTGTACACCAGAGGAAGTGATACAACATTCAAAATGGTGGCTGCTTCATCAGCCTGGGTTCTGGAGAGAGAAGATATAGAGCAGAGTCTGGCTGATAATAAATAGCAAGAGTAATCTTATATAGTACATGGAAGAATATAATTCCTAAAAATAGAGAAGTATGAAAAAGAATGAAGTGAGATCTGAATTATTAGATATCTGAATATTTTCTAAAGCACCTCAACCCAAAATAATGATATTTAGTATTGATAAAGGAACCAAATAACACCTCCAGAAATACATGGAAACTCAATATTTGTTAATAGTGAGAAAAATTATCAAATTTACCTGGTGGTGGTATAACTATCAATATGAAAAAGTGTACACCAATATTATACAACATGTAAAAACAGCTTTCAAAATAGAGTTAGGTCTTGAATATAAAAACAAAACAAAACAAGAACCCATTTGTAATGAAATCTAGGAGAATAAAAATCCAATTAAGGAACAGGAAAGACCATCAAATATAGAAGCTGACAAACTAAAGGGAGGATGTGGTTGCTTCATTTACTGTGTAGACCAAACAGAGTCAAACAAATTGAAGAAAAAGAAGAATATGTTCCTAATAAAAGAACAAGATAAAGCCTCTGGGGGGGGGAGGGACTTAATAATAAAATGGACTTAAGCAATTTATCTGATAAAGAGTCTAAAGTAATGGTCATAAAAATGCTCACTAAACTGGAGAGAAGGGTGGATGAACACAAGACTTCTACAAAGAGAAAATATAAGGAAGTACTAAACAAATCAAAGATGAAAACTATAATAACTCACCGAAAAATGTACTAGATGGGTTCAATAGAAGACTGAAGTCTAAGAAAGAATAAGCCAACTCGAAGATAAAGCAAGTGGAACTCAATTCATCAGAGTAGTAAAAAGAATTTAAAAATTAAACACAGCTTAAGAGAACAACATCAAATGGACTAACACTCACAACATAGGTGTGATCAGTGATTTGACAAGTTTATGCATCATGCTATGCCAACTACAGGAGCAGCTACTATCTGTTGCCATACAATTCTACTACAATATCATCAACTATATTCTCTATGTTTTACCTTTTATTCTTGTGTCTTAATCATTTCATAACTGGAAACCTATACCTCCCACAACTCTTCCTTTTGCCCGTCACTATACCCTCCTCACCACTGGCAACCATTACTTTGTTCTATGTATTTATGGGTCTGTTTCTGTGTTGTGTTTATTTGTTTATTCATTTGTTTTGTTTTTTAGATTCTATATATGAATGAAATCATAAGGTATTTTTCCTTCTCTGATTTATTTCTTTTAGCAAATACACTTTAGGTCCATCCTAAAGTCCATCTTACAAATGGCAAGATCTCATTTTTCTTTATGTCTAAGCAATATTCCATCATAGATATATATGTGGATGGAATATATATATATATACATATATATATAGTATATATAGTATATAGTATAGGAGAAGTATATATAGTGTACATATATATATGTATACATATATATACATATATGTGTATATATATACATATATACATATATATACATGTATATACATATATACATGTATATATATATATACATATATATATATATACACTATATCTTCCCTATCCATTCAAGTATTGAACACTTAGGTTGCTTCTATATCTTGACTATTGTAAATAATGCTGCAACAAATGGAGGGCACGTGTATTTTTTTTAAAGAAAATATCTTTCAACAGTAGTAAGGAAACACTTAGGTATCAAAATATATCTTTAACAAGTCAACATTATAAATAAAAAACCTTCCAAACACTTTTATACTTCTTCCACTCTATGCCAAATTTAATCTCTGATATCTAACCCCAAATCCTAGTTCCAAACACTAACTAGCTCTACCCTAATCTCCAATTCTAACTACTAATTTCACCTCCTAACCCTAGCCATCATCTCCTTAAAACTATTTATATTATAAACCATGCACAATGATCTTACAAACACCTCTTTTATTTTTATTTTTTTTACAAACACCTCTTTATAATTCAGTTTATGATGCAAAAACAAAAAAGTAAAAAGAAACCTACAAAATTACATTTCCCACTTCAAATAAGCCTGTCTCTTGAGTATTTGCTACAACTTTGTAAACAATTTAAATGGCTTTAAATAAATGCATTTTTAAAAAAAGGCTTCTAGAATCAATTTATCAGTAATCAATTTTTAAAAGTTGTTACACATATGCTTTAAAATAAATACACTCTGTTTCTGAAACCTCCATTTAAAGTGTCTTTCGTATCTTTCACGAATGTGATTAAAACATATTTTTCAATGTATATCAACTTCAGAAATGAAATTTTATCTTTTGTTTGACTGTCAAAAACATTCCCACTTTTACCTCTCTCTCACCATTTTCCCTTCCAAGTCTTCCCTCAACCCATTTTTATTGATGTTTTTTGAGATTTGTTTTATTCCATAACTATTTATTTCACTCTATACTATTACATTAAAACATTATGATCTTAAATTATGGAATTTAAACTCAAGAATTGAAATGATTACTTTGTTTTGTAGCCACAGTGATGGCTATGTTTAAGTGGATTCAGAACTTCCTGCCAGTTTCCTTATCCTTATTGTGTCATCACCTTTTGTGAGTTAGTTTGTTGATTCATCTTTAAGATGGCTGGATTGTGTCTTCAAGCAGATTTTTCAGACAAGATTTATGAATTCCTGAGTATTTGAGACTATCCTGTATATATATAGGATATATGTATATATATATATTCATTTGTCAGTGATAGCCTAGTGGAAAATTTTAATTCATGTCATTTACCCCTTGGTACTCTGGAGATATCATCTCTTTTTTTTTTCATTAAAAATATTTTTAGGCCTATGTAAAAAATGTAATAAAGATGTACCTTAGTTCTTTAATTATCAGCTAAAATGTTCACGGCTTACATGAAATAACTCTAAGAAGCCTGGACTCTCATTGCAGTCTCTTCTAGTATTTATTAGTATTTGAATTTCTCATAGCTTGATATCATTGTTATCTTAAATCATTGTTATAAAAAAGAAGTTTGAAATTGAAAGAGTCAAATTAATGAATCAACTTGAGAGTCAAAACTTTGGAAACCAAAAACAAAAGAGAGGAATAAAACAGACAATTTCTCTAACAAATCTAGTTTAAAAGAAATAAAACACACAAAAATTAGAAGTTGAAGTATGTACAAAGTAGGTGAGAAGGTAATTAAAATTATAGAAATTATAGAAATTACATACAACTTTATACCACTCCAGTTGAAAATCTCAAATGGATGGTTTGTAGGAAAGAAAATAATGAAATTATTTGTTTTATTTTAATGAAAAATTGCCTAATATCCTTAGTCAACAAAAAAATACAAGTCAAAATCATAATGAGATAATCACCTCATAACTTTTAGGATGGCTATTATCAAAAAATAAAAATATAACAAGTCTTGATAAGGATGGAGATATATTGGAATTCTTGTACACCGTTGGTGGGAATGTAAACTGGTGTAGCCATTAAGGAAAACAGTGTGGAGATTCCTTAAAATTTTTTAAATAAAACTGCCATATGATCTAGCAATTTCACTTCCAACTATATATCCAAAAGAATTAAAATCAGGATCCTGAATATCTTCACTCCCATGTTCACTGTAGCACTATTCACAATAGCCAAGATACGGAAGCAACTCAAATGTTCATTGACAGATGACTAAATAAAGAAAATGTGGTTTATATATATACAATGGAATATTATTCAGTCTTAAAAAAGAAGGAAATCCTTCCAATTGTGACAAAATAGATGACTCTGGAGGACACTATGCTAGGTGAAAAAAGCCAGTCTCAGAAGGACAAATACTGCATGATTTCCCTTACACGAGGCATCTAAAATAGTAAAAATCTTAGAAGCAGAGAATAGAACGGTGGTTACTGGGGGTAAAGGAAAAGGAAAATGTTAAATGGGTATAAAGTTTTAGTTTTGCAAGATGAATAAATTCTGGAAAACTGTAAGTTATTAAAACAGGTCTAAGATGTAGAAACTAAATAGTAGTAAATCATAGGAATTAGAAAATATATCTCACCATCATACATGAAGGATAAGACCAGATCAATTATAAATATAAATGTAAAATATAAAGCTATAATATAAATAGGAGAAATAGGTAGGAAGTAGTTCTTAAAAAAATTCATCAGACCAAGTCATTGTTTTTTTTTTAAGCCATTAAGAGTGATTGATTATATCAAAATTAAGGATTTCTGTTTGTGGACATCATGAACAAAATTAGATAGAGGTGACTTATTAGGAAGAGATTATGAGAAACAGATAATACCAAAATATAGTTAAAAGCCATGGTTCATAAGTCTAAATGGTTTTATACATAATAATAAGAATTGTAAAAGGAGAAAATGAGAGAGAGGCAATATTCAGAGATAATGTCAAGAGAGGTCTGAGTCCTGGGGAGCCTGGGTGGCTCAGTCAGTTAAGCATCTAATTCTTGATTTTGGCTCAGATCATGATCCCAGGGTTGTGGGATTGAGCCCCAAGTTGGGCTCCACGCTGAGCATGCAGCCTGCTTAAGATTCTCTTTCTCCCTCTGCCCCTCTCCATTGCTTATGCTCTCTCTCTAAAAATAGATAGATAGATAGATAGATAGATAGATAGATAGATAGTTCTGAACCCTAACATTGAAGAGACACAGTACCAGCGAGGAATAGTAAAAATATGGGTGAAGTTGGTCAAGGCACAAACTTCCAGTTATAAGATAAGTAAGTCCTGGGGATGTAATACACAGCATGCCAACTACTGTTAACAATAGTGTATTGTGTTTTAAAAGATCTATGGGAATAAATCTTAAAAGTTCTCATAATAAGAAAAAAAAGCATATATGATGATAAATGATAAGTTATTGCAATGATCGTTTTGTAATATATACATACATCGAATCATTATTTTGTATACTTAAAACTAACACAATGTTATATGTCAAAGACATCTCAATTTTAAAAGTTTATTTTGTTGTGAAATTGCAGAATATCAAGGATATAGAGAAAATCTTAAAAGCAACCAAAGAAAAAAACAAAGTCTCCCAAATAGCAACAAGTAGACCAATAACAAGTGGACTTCTTGGGGGCAACAGTGGATGCCTGAGGCCAATGGAATAATATTTTCAAAGTGCAGAGAATACCTATCATATAAAGTATTAATCAAGAGTGCATACAGAATTTCTTAAAACACTAACAAAGTTTGCCATTCATAGACATTTACTGAAGGAACTATTTACAGATGTAATTTTAAGGCAGCCTACTATTTGGGAACAAAAGAACTAATAAAGCTTAATTTATTCCAGAAATAGAGGAAGGGAAAAATATGGTAAACTGAAAACAAAATAGTGTGGTAAAAACAAGCACAAATGTATGTGTAATCAAAACAAATGCACATGGAAAAACTCAGAAATTAAAAGGCAGAGTTGAAATTGGGAAAAACAAAACAAAATCTAGGTATTTAATATTTCTAAGTGGCATGCTTAAATTATAATAATATAAATCAATAATGAAATTTATCAGGTTCTAGGTGGCATTTTTAAATCCTGCAAACATGGTGATTTTCTTCTTATCTGTAAATTTCATGAAATTCCAACAATAAAAGTTTGATCCAGAAAGTTAGGAGAAGCCCAAGAACTGGCAAGACAATTCTAGGAAAAACACCACTGAAAATAATAAAAATGTATGAATAAACTAAGTCTCTAAAACATAATGTTGAATTTTTAAAAAGCTGTAGAAAGAAACATAAGTATAATATAATTGAGAGAAAAATTTAAAATACCAAGAAATGTTATATATATATGCACATTTGCATATTCATGTTATTATGTAATAAATAAATAGATACATAGACTGAAGAAATATACAACAAATTCATTCTTGTTTGAGGGGAGAGAAAGGAGAATAGGCTTCTCTGAGGATCAAATGGAATCCAACTTTATATTATTTGTGTCATTTCATTTAAATAAAATTTTATTTAGTTTTAATTAACTAAATAAAATGTTATTTTTGTTTTTTAAAGAACTGTAGCAAATATAACAAATATTTTATGTTCATTCTGGGTGGTGTGTCATGTGGATTTTGAAATACTAGCTTTGCTTTTTCATTAATATTTTACAAATTAAAAATGGAATATATGGAAAATAAAAACATTGTTAGTACTGCTGTAAAGGGAGAGTTTAGTGGAAATCTCGCAGTCATTGACAGATCAACATGACAAAAATTAATAAGATTGAAATATTTTAAACATGTTATTATTAAACCTGATTATATATATGTGTGTGTATGTATAATATTCATGAAATATTTATAAAAACTAATCATATAAGCCACAAATTGCATCTTAATTTATCTTCAAGAGTGAAAATTGTACAGGTCACAGCCCCTGATATCAATAGAATCAAATAGTAATTTAGTTAGAAGAGTTTAAATCCAACAAAACAAAAGAAAATCAACAGAAATAGCTCTTTCAATTAAAAGTTATTTAAATATTTTTGCCTCAATGAGGAAATCCAAGTTACATTTATAGGTTTTTAAATATAAATGAAAACACAAAGATCACCAGACATTTGAGGAAAGCCTGCAGCATGATAAAAAAAAAAACAAAAAAAAACAAAACAAAACAAACCAAGAGAATAAAATGGAAAAAACTGCCTCTAGAGAAAACAGAAATAAATTAGGGAAAAGAAAAGAACTTGAAAAAGAAAGCTCCAATTATTAATCTCAGAAAAATTCAAGACTATAATTAATGCATGCAATAAAACTAGTACTGTCTATCTTCAATGGGAAAGGCAAACTCAATAAGATAAAACTCTTAAAAATTAAATAAATGATTACTGGATTAAAAAAATAATGATTATTTGAAACATAAAGTTAAAAAACTTAAACAGAATGTGTAATAAAAAGACAAGCATAAAAATATATGGAAAAGGATAAGAGACACAGAGGGTCAATTCTGGGAGTCCAATATCCAATTACTAGATCATCCAAAAAGAGAGGACAGAGAAGAGCTGGAAAGAATGGTATTAAATTATAAATATAAATAAGTTATAAATATAAAAGTATAATTTCCTAGAACTGAAGGAAAAATTTTCAAGTGTTGACAAGATAGATGAATAAAAGATTCAAATTTGACAGATCCATGTGAAGTATTAGAAAATCAAGCATAAAAAGGAGTGCCTGAAATTTCCAAAGGGAACCAAAAATAATCTACAAAAGAATGAGAATCCAACTGAAGTCATATTTCTCAGAAATGCTGGATACTATGAAACAAAGGAGCAAATGCCTTCATGTAGCTGAGGAAAAGCAATTTTCATACTCAACTCTCCCCAGTCATATTATCAATCAAGTGTGAGGACAGGATAAAAATATCTTATGACATGTAAGGGCTCAGATATTGTCTTTTTTAGGCTTTATTTTTCAAGAGGATGTATTCCGTTGAAATAAGGGAATGAACTAAAACGTGAGGTCAGGGAACAATGAGGGAAAGTGCAGTTCTATCCGTGGCCTCCAAATCCACATTGGAGAGATGGGAGAACAAAGGACTCTGGGGAAAAACCAAAACAATTTAGAATGTGATGGAAAATAAACTCTGATGGAGAGCTTGGGAATACTTTATATGATAACAGCACACAGACAAAGGCAAGCAGAGATTCTATTACTACAAAACACACACACACACAACTATACAAGGAAGACATAATCCAGGGAGTCAGCCATCTAACTTGTATCATTCAGTAGAGTGTAGACAAAAATAATAAATATGAACTTGGCCCAAGAATATTCTTTTATGGTACAGGTAATCTGACAAAACTGTTTAAAAGAACAGCTGAAAAACTCAGTCATTAGAATGTCATTACTGTGTATTGGCTTTAATCATAGAATCTTATAACCAGTTTATAATTAAACCATGAAAAAACTAAGGTTAGAGAAGAAAATAAAAATGTTAGTAAAAATGACAATGGAAAAGCTATGATAAAACTGATACCATTTGGGATTTGGAAAAGCAATAGAAGAGGAATAATGATAATGTTCTTATCATACAAAGAGATTAGTTAAAATGTGTATATTGTTAGTTGGAAAAGAAGTGATGGTTTAAGAATGTTACTATAAATGGAAATTTAAAACAATGGTATAATTCTAGTGAGGAAAGAGGGAGTGACAGAAGTATGTTAACTCTTTATCTATTAAAACAAGAAGTCAATAGATATTATCTAAATTATTTGAATCCTGAAATAGAAGTGCATCGATCTTATTTAGAGATAAATAGATTATCACTAGAGGAATTAAAACAAAATTGGTTAAAATGGCTAACACTAGTTAGTGACATTTGAGTGGTGATATTAGGTCCTAAGTTGGTTAATTTTCTTTACAGATCCTTCAGAACTCTATTATGTAACCCTGTGCATATATTACTCTGAAAAATATCTGCAACTCAAAGTTTATGTAAAATAAAATGAAACAAAATATATAAGGAAAATATAGAATGTGGTCAAAAGTGAATTTAGAGATAAATTAATAGTCTTAAAGGCTGTTGGTAAATAAGAAAGAATTAAAATACATGAAATAAGTACTCAATGCAAGTTAGAAAAACATGACTAAGGAGACCAGAAAGAAGGCCACAATAAGGATACAATAAAAAGTTACAAATTAGAGAAAAAGAAAATTGCAATGATTGTAATGTATCTCACACTATTTTAAATACTTTATACATTTTAATCCCTTTCATCTTCATAACAAATTATGAGGGAGTCGTTAGTGTTTCTCTCACTCTCAAATGAGGAAATTGAGATGTAGATAGATAACTTGCCCAGAGTTACCTAGTAAGCAACAGAATAAGGATTCAAACTAGTGGTGTGCTGGTAAATGCTTGGCAATGCTTAACAAACAGCCTATCTCCTCGCTCTCCCTTCCCCTCTCTCCGAAAGTCCCTGACTTGTAGTGTCTGCAAGTACTCCCACCATGATCAATTTCAAGTTACCAATAAATCAACACTGTGAGTGGAATTGGAAGGAGATGCACACAATTTGCTTTTATGAGCCTGTTTGAGCAGGCTCCAGCACATCACTGATTCAAATCCAGGCAATCTGGCCCCTGAGGATTAGAGCAGAAACCAACAGCAATGGCTTCCTAAACGCATTTCCATTAATATTAATTCTAAGAGCGATATTCTGTCATTTTTAGATTGCCAGCATTACTGTAATAACACACTATTAACTAATGCAGTGAAACAAGTTAAGTGGCTACATAGCTACCAAAGTGATAAAAGTGGCATTTGATCTTTTTTATTATTTAAGTATATATTTCAAATGGAAGCCAGTGTAATAATGCAGGAAAATGAGTAAAAATCATTCTTGAACGTCAGACAACTACTATCATTTCCAGATGATAGGATTATGTACCCAGAAAACCTAAGTGAATCAGAGGGAACCTACTAAAATACTTAGCAACCTGTAGAATTTCAAATTATAAAACGAAATTTTAAAAAATCAGTTTCTCATTGTATAAGCACATTATAAAATATAATTTAAAAGTTTCTTTTCAAAATAAAATGCAAACATGAAATGCCTGAGAATAGATTTAGGAATTAATCAGTATTAGTATGAAAGAAACATAAAACTTTACTGAATAAATGGACTTATACAAAGTTCTTAAATGTAGAGACACTAATAGAAAAAGTCAATTTTATCAAATTGACTTATAAATTTGTTACAACTTGATTTTAAAGTTAATCTAAAAAGTGTGAGAACAGCCAAGAAAATTTTTGAAATTTTAAAAAAGAAGAATTATGATTAGGAATTATACTGCCAGATATGAAAATACATTTTAAAGTCATGATAATTAGAAATCTGGTACTGTTACATAATTAGATAGCACAGCAGAATAGATTAGAATGCTTTAAAATATTGCCAATTACATGCCAATTTTAGGGTATGATAAAAGTAGCATTTAAACCAGGAAGAAAAAGATGGGAGTGTGACTGAACAGATGTATTTATCTCCTCTCCCTATAGAATTCCTTCTGAAATATCATTAGAAGGATCTTTTAAAAGCATAGAACTACAAGGTACAAATAAATGGATCAGGAGAGAAGACAAAAGCAGATGAGTCATGATAAATTTTTGAAAAAGAGAGAAAAAAATGAAGGAATAGAAACTAACTCAGCAAGGGAAGGAAGCTGTAACCTAGATGCCCGCAGAGAGTGACACTGAAATGAAATAAAATGAAGTCCAGGCACAGTGGATGGTACATAGGTTGAAAACAGAAGGATCCAGGGAGGTCTGTATCCTTAATCATGAGTCCTCTCCAACACCCTTCCCAGAACAATAGCCAGCAATTTACCTACCTCAGGCTGAAGAAAATAAGATTCTTTTCTTGCAAATTGACAAGCGGTCCCAATGTCAGTTACATTAGGCTTTGCTATCTAAAAAGCTATCTTCATGCCTGATGACTCTATAATGAAGCCTACCAATTTAAAAGCTTATGTTTTCTCCTCCTTCCCCTAGAAAAGCTCCAGCCATATTTGTGGAATCTTTATCTTAATATGTATGGCATGCTACAGATTACAAGAAAATTAAACAAAACCTCTAACTTGAAAGTGAGAGGCCAAAGCAAACAGAGAACAAAATCTTCAGAGGAAACAAAGACAAAAAAAAAAAAAAAGGCTCACCCACCTCATAATTTGTATCCTCAGAAGGATAAGAGAAGAAATCGCACCTGAAATAATAACAGGATAATATAGAAAAAGAACAACACCAAGAAAGAACTCTTAGAAACTAAAATATAAGAACCAGGAAAACAACAACAAATCAATAAAAGTGTTGGAAGACAAAGTTAAAATTTAAAAAGAAAACTTTTTTTAATGTTTATTTATTCTTGAGATAGACAGAGAGAGAGCATGGGCAGGGGAGGGGCAGAGAGAGACACAGAATCGGAAGCAGGCTCCAGGCTCTGAGCCATCAGCACAGAACGTGATGCAGGCTCAAACCCATGGACCACAAGATCATGACTCAAGCTGAAGTCGGACACCTAACCGACTGAGCCATCCAAACGCCCCTGGAAGAGTTTTTAGAAAGTGCAACACAAAAAACATATATGGAATGGATACAAGTACAGAAAAAAATTTTTCAAAGATCAATCTAGGAAGAAAAACCACTGAGCTAATGAATTCCAGAAACAGATAATATAGAAAGAAATAAATTATTAAATAATGTATGAAAGAAAATGTCCAAGTACTGAAAATCTAAGTTTCCAGATTAAAAGGGTCCACTGATTACCAGCAATCTATGACTCTTCTGGTCATTAATAATAATTGGCTACTGATGTCTACATGGCCTCTATTACCTTGGGGAACCATCACTATCACGGCCATTAAAGTGCCCAACGCTGTGATTATTTTTTCTACCATCAGCACTGCCCTACAGAAGACAGTTACTACTGGATTCTTAGTGATGCTGGTGTCCCTTTCAGTGGCAGATTCCTAATGGACTTGATGAATGGTGTGTCCTCAGCACTGTTCTTCAGTCTTTTGTTAGTCTTCTGGTCTTTCACAACATATCTACTGCAATACACTCACTTCCTTCAGCCTCTATATTTCTTTCTCTGTCACCTACCAGAACAACTCAGATATTTTTTATCACTGGCCACTGGCCACCACTTTTTCCAGATGTCTAAGGGCCATCCTAGCTGCAAGTCTGCCATATTTCCTGTAGTCCTTGCCAGAGTGACATAGCCCATGTCCCAGGAAAAGTCCTCAAAGCCAGTGAACTGTTACAATAGCATTCCTCTCCACCAAGGTATTTTATCAGGCCACCACTACTGAAATATTTATCATTTGAGCTGTTAATTTTTTCCAGGGATTATCCATGAAAATAAATGCCCCACCTAACAAATAGAATGTTGTTCTCTATGTCCATCAGGTGAATGAACCATCTGTTTTCCTGGACCATTCTCAATACAACTTGCATTAGTTCTCTAAGAAGTGAGTACCAAGATAGGATGATTCATTATACAGATATTTACTAAGAAAATGTCTATGTGGGATAACAGGATGGAATTTTGAGGAGATTAGAAGAGTCATCAGATCAGGATGTAGGTCTGATTTCTTTAAAGGAGACAGAGAAGGAACAAATGTCACAGGCTACAGCACAAGTCTGAGGAAGTATGGCAAGGCTAATGGGGAGTCCCCAAGCCAAAGTACTTGTCAGAGAAATCTCCTGTCTCCCAGGAATGGGACTGCTAGTGACTTGGAACAGCCTGTGAAAAGTCTGGCCTTAGTATAAAGGCAGTACTGGATTCAGAGCAAAGACACTATGGCTATCAATCTAATCTGTATGCCATACTAGGAGAGCTGAGAGGCACTTTTTATAGCTACCACACTAGTTTAATGTGTCTGTCTACCTATGTTGAGGAGGAATTCCATGAACATGGAACAGCATATGAAGTAAGAAAACTTGGCCTTTCTAGACATTGAAAGCAGAAAATTAAAGCAGGCATTAGCCATGTTAGTAACAAATTGGGATTAGGAATGAGAGGAGGAGTGATCTAGCTAGAGATAAACAGTGTATGTGTAAAGCCCTAAAGTATGAATGTAATATCACAAAACTGTAAATACCATAGCTGGCTGGACCATAACATTCAAAGAGATTTGGAGAATTAGAATGGTCTGAGATGAATGGCCTTTCAAAACCCAGTAAGCAGTTTTAATTTTATACTAAAACAATGGTATATTGTGAAGGGCTTTAAGCAAGGGGAATTGATCACGTTTGTGTTTTAAAAGGATCACTTTGGCTGTAGAAAATGGGATCCATTTAGAATCTACTGCAGGGATTCAGGTTAAGAGGTGATGGTGACCTGAGGTAGCGTGGTGGCAACTGGGTAAGAAAACTGAAACTTAATTCAACAGAAATTTAGGAGAGACGTAATAGAATGAAAGAATATAGGATTAACTGGATATGGGGCATGCAGGAAAAAAAAAATGGATTAATCACAGATGGTGCCCATGATTCTTGCTTGGGTTCTGGCAGAAGGTGTTGTCAGTAACTCCAATAGAGAATGTAGGACAGGAAATTTTGGAGAAAGATAATGGGATTTGAACAACATCAATGCAGAGGTATCCAGCAGGAATTTAAATATGTTGGGCCTAAACTTGGGAGTGAGATCTAGTCTTGAGAAACAGACATGGTCATCGTAGCCATGGAGTAGATCAACTGCATAGGGAAGGTATAACAAGTAAGATTAGAAGCAGGGCCCAGAATAGAACAATGGTCACATGGTATTTTGCTGTAGATTTATATAATAAATTTATGTTACCTTATTGTCAGACCCTAACATTTTTTTCTCCAGCTTTTAACTCTTACAAATAATCTTTCCATGAACAGTTCTACTCATAAATATTTCTCTAAACTTCAGATTATTTTTTTTTAAGACATCAGAAGTAGAATTACTGGGATGCTGTCCCTCCCACTTTGAAATGGTGAGATACTTAGGAAATCAGTTGATTGCTTAAAGGATTTTTATGAACAAAGTAGGGTGTGATATGGTTTGAGAAAAGATCCTGATCAATCAATTCTTTCTAGGGAAAAAATGTAGTTGTGAAAAACAATCTTTTCTGTTTACTAGGGGAAAGGTGAGCCTCTTTAGAATCTCAGATGGTAGAAGTTACTAGAGGAGTATTTGGGGTCAACAGACAAAAACAAACCCCCAAAAGCATATTCATGAGAAACTTGTGACAAGGAAACTGAGACTTCTCTCCCCAGCTTTTCCAAAGAAGAAAGTAGTTAGTGTTGAGTTTGAGATTAGAAACACAAAGGACTACCCAATGAGAAATATTTCTTTGATTCTTCTTGGTAATAGTCATAGTTCCTTTATTCTGTGCCCAGGTCTCAGCCACACTTTGGGTAAAGCTGCTCTTTTTTCTTTCTTTGTTGCTGTGTCCCTTCAAGATAGCAGGGGAGGTATATGAGCTTCAGAGTCACAAAGACCTGAGGATAGGACTCAGTTCTTCCACTTATTAGACAGTGTTCCAATTATTCATTGCTGCAAAACAAATCACCTCATGAAAGTGCAATTTGGGCAGAGCTTGGCAGGGACAGCTTGTCTCTGCTTCATTTAGAATCAGCTGGCATGGCTCAAAGACTGGAGGCTTGAATCTTCTAAAGCAGAGTATCTCTCTACTTTAGTACTATTAACATTGTGCATTGGATATTCTCTGTTGAAAGGGACTGGACTTTGTAGGATGTTTAGCAGTATTCTGGGTCTCTACCCATTAGATGTCAGTAGTACTCTCTCTCTAGTCATAACAACCAAAAAATGTCAAATGCTCCCTCTCTCCCTAGGGAGGCAGTATTACCCACAGATGAGAACCAAGGTGAAGCTTGCTTATTCACATCTGTGGTAGTTAATGTTGGCTATTGACTAAGACCTTAGTGGAGAGTAACATATAGGATGTAATACCCACACATGGTCCCTCCAAACTGATATGCTTCCTCACAATGTGGTGGCTGAGTTCCAAGGGTAAACATCAAGGGTAGGTGGGAATGGGGAGCAGAGAAGGCCATATTGCTTTTTATGACATAGCTCTGGATACTCTGAAACTTCACTTCTGTCACATTTATCTAGGCAGCCAAAAAGGTCATTCTCACTTTCAAGATTTCACTTTTTGATGGGGCACTGTAAATGACTTATATATAATTGTTGATTATTATATATTTGTGGTTATATACACTTTCTAATTCTACTGTATTATTTTGCTAGTCACTTAATTAAAGCATTTACTCTAAACTTCCCTGGGGATTTCTCCAGAGGTTTCAAGGAAAAACTAGATATTTTTCCTAAAAGGCAGATCAGGGTTCAGAACAAGAGAATGGATGGTGTTAGCAGCAGAAGAATTCCTAAGTGAATCTGGGTGCAAAAGACTGCAGGATCAGGTACTCAGGGAACAACAACAACAAGTGAAAATGTTTATCTTGGGCTGTATGAATGCAGTTGGTTTTCACCAAGATTGAATTCATATAATTCAAGATACACCTTGTTCCAAAAAGAAAGCACAACTTTCCTGGGGCTACTCAATCTTTATCAGGTTTTTCTTCCACAAAAGGCTGCTCTTGCTGAGCAACTTCATTGCCTTCTGGGAAAAGATGTTCTATAACACTGTCCTAACCAACCAGAGAATGCTTTCTGGAATAGTAAGTAGTTACTGATGTCTGAGTCTTCATGTTGGCAAATTATGATAAAGACAAGCCACCTTCTTGCCACCTTGCTTCACCTTACTATTTTGGAGCTGGGTTCAGCCACAAAATTTGAGATGGTAGAAATATCAGTTGTTTATCATTTGAGATCAAATCACTTAGATAAAAGTACAAGGGGACAAACTGACCAAATAAAACAGAGCGTTTCCATTTGTAGGGGAGACTGTCAATAAGATCTTGGCAGAAGGGGTCAGGAGCAATAGGGTCTTGCTCTTGGTTTCAAGAGGATTTTTCAATTCAATAGGATTCTCAACATTCCACCAAGTAATCCCATCCTTGGGCTCTAACCTATAGAAATTTATTTCCAAATGAATAAAATTAAAAACCCTATCTCTAAAAAAATGTATATTGCAACATTTTCTATAGTGAAATGTGATAACAATGTAAAAGTACAGCAATAGGGGAGTTATTATGTAAAGTGGCATATTTGCTGGATGGGATATTTTATATTATTAAAATAATGGTTATTAAAAGCAAAGAAAATGTTTGGATATAGTGTTGAATGAACCTGATGATATCTAAAATTACATGAATATTATAATTTCTTCAGTCCAACATTTTAAAACTTACACAACAAATATAGGTATATAATTGCATTATAAAAATTCAAATACATGTATGTTATCTTATCATTAAATTTCAAAAGACTATACAAAAAAACTTCTTTATGACTTTTTCTAATCTGACTCTTGATTCCATATGTAATCATTGTCAGTACCTTCATGCATTTCCCTTCTCACCTTCTATACATTTCCATGTGCCATTTTTTTCATAATGAGATACATTAAATCTGTAGTCTAGAACATGTTTTTATTAGTGGGTGAAATGTTTTGGAAATCTTTCCCATAACTGACATTGCTGTTATTAACATTATGTCATATTATTAAACATCTACTGTTGCCAGTATCAACATGTTGTAATTTATTTAACCATTCTTCTACTGATGCAGATTTAGATGGTATCTTTTTTAACTCTGCAAACAATTATTCAGTGAGCACTGTTACACATATATTTTTGTACATGTATGTGAACATTTCTGTAGGATGATACCTCAAAAATAGAATTTTAATAGATACTGCCAAATTTCTCCCCCAGTGTCCTTTTTCCAATATATACTCCAGCAAATGGAATATAGCTGTGCCCGCATCCAAAAGTGAATATTTTTAATCTTTGAATTTTTGCCAATGAATAATGCCTCATTGTTTTAATTTCAATTTTCCTGATTTTCAGTGAAGCATACTTAATGTTCACTTCCATTTCTTCTTCTTCTATGAATTGCTTGCTTGCATCTTTATGGGCATTATTATTTCAACCAGGAAAAAGATAATGAAATGATGAAAAGAAATACATAAAGATATTCTTAGTAGTTGTATTAGGGAGTAGAATTATAAATGATATTTTCATCTTCTGTAATGTAGAAAATTTTGATATGGTTATATTAAAAGTTTATTGTTGTTTTGTTTTTTTAAATGAAAGCAAAAGTCAGGAATTCTTTTGTGATTATTCTTTAGTTACTTCTACTCCTTCAAAAGCCTCTTGGGGACTGTTTAAGAATAATAGGTCTATACCCTTAATAGGCCATGGGGAAAAAGTCAGAACAGTTTGCTCACTGTTTGGGACTGTATGCTTTTTTGTAAGCTTGAAAAAGAAATACTGACTGTTGGTTCTGAACCTTCTGCTGTGGTGGATCTCAGATTCTGTTGTGTCATCTCCACTGAAAATTTGGCATCAGCATGTTTGGCCTACCCATGCTTTCAGCTGGTAAAACTGCATAAATTAATCGCACAAGAAACAGCAGAATCAAAGTGTGAAGAATGATCTCATAAAGAATACTTTTTATGAGGGGAAATGATTTACTATTTCTTTAAGTTGTCATTTGTTCCTTGTCCATTCTATATAAAATGTATCTGAGAACTGCAGCAGCTTTATTTGGTGTTCTTGAACCAAGTCTGATACTGAAGAAGGCAAAGAATGAAGCACATGCTAACTTCAAGTCTCTGTATTGATTTTAATCCTTTCCTTATTGATCTGTGCTCACACAGGAGGCCAGAAGGAGGCTACAAGCATTTCCGGGGACAGTTGGCACATAGCTTGAGATGGGGAGAGGACTAGAGCAGGAACCTCAGTTATCAGACTGCAGGGATCTCAACATGAAGTGAGAAAAGAAAAACTCAGAATTGAATTAAATGACGAAGATTCAACACCTGGAGTTGGGCTTTGGCATTGAATTAACTTGGGCTGAAATCATGACTTGGCCTTTTTGTAGTTGTGAGACTTTGGGCAAGTAACATTTATTTTAGCCTTAGATTTTTTCCAACATAAAATGGGGATAAGAATACAATTAGCCTACTAGAGTTCATGTCAGTATTAAATGAAGTAGTTATGTGAAGTGCTTTGTACAACACATAGCATAAAGATACTGCTCAACAAATAGTGAATTTTAAATTTTAATTTAATTTAATTTAATTTTACTTTTTTATTTTAACTTTAATAAAGGCAGAATCAGGTGGGACCCAATCATGGATACTGTCATTGGAGTTTGAATTCCGTGCCCTGAAGGGCTTGAGGGAGGAAGTCTTGTCCTATATTATTTCCTTTATTCCATGCTTGTTCCTTGATTCTTGCTTGTTCCTCCAATTCTTCTAGGATTTAGAATCAGTGCAGGCTCACTTGAGAATGAAATATTAAACTTTTTGGCTTATGCCTGTTTAAATCCCTGTAGTCTAATGACAAAATTGGCTTCATGTCTTACAGTGAGGATAAAGTGGCCATGGGGGTTCTCCAGAGAGTGGGGTAGGGAGCCAGGCAGGAAAGTACTGACAGTGGATGGTCCAAGAGGCATTTTGAAGGAGAAAAAGAAACCTTACTAATAGCTCAGAGGTAACAGTGCAGGAGGAGAGAGTCAATGATGTATAAACATGTTCTGACCTTAAAGAGATGGAGCAGTAGAGACCAGCATTCTCACCATAGCATTCCTCATACATCCAGCTGCTCATAGGACTGGACTAGCAAGCAGTCAAAGCAAGTCTTCACCTCAAGCAATGATCAGTAGCCAATGATTTTTATAAATTATCTCTGACACAAACTGCTTTCAGAAAAAAAGGCTGTATGTTTTAATCACAAACTGATTTCATAGAAAGGTTCTCTGGAAATAACCTTCTGATTGTACAAGATTTCAATGAGTCAAATTTCTTTTTTTTTTAAATGTTTATTCATTTTTTTTGAGAGAGCCAGAATGTGAGTGGGGGAGGGGCAGAGAGGGAGAGGCAGAGAGAGGGGAGACACAGAATCCAAAGCAGGCTCCAGGCTCTGAGCTGGCAGCACAGAGCCTGACAGGGCGGGGGAGGGGCTCAAACCCGCAAACTGCAAGATCATGACCTGAGCAGAAGTTGGTCGCTTAACCAACTGAGCCATTCAGGAGCCCCCAAATTTCTGATACAAGTCATGTGCTGTACCTATTGATAAAAATAGCACATTGCAGTTCACATTCTAAAATTATCTGTTATGATATTGATAGGCACTCTACTAAGAACTTTACACGCCTTACTGCATGTAAAGCATGACAACCTTATTCCCATTTTATAGATGAAAATTAAAGTTTAGAGAAATGAGATTACCTGCAGTTGCTAGGGTGCAGAGAAGGAATTAAAATCCAAGCTATTAACTTTGTACTTGGATCATGTATTTCAACCTGGGACCTAAGGTTTCACAGCAAAGTGACAGTGGTCCCTTGAAACCACATTCCCGGAATGTCAATTTTACTAATGTTAAAAAGAAAACCACAGGTCTAAAATGGGTCACTCATGTTAAGACTCCCATATCAGCAAACCAAGACTTAAAACCTAAGCTAACTGTCATTTCAACCACTCCAGAAACGTGACCTTTAACTAGCCAAACCAGAATTTTCCTGGTAGGAATTTCGTTTGTAAGTTTGAGTTCTGCTTTCTGAGTTGAGCTTCTGATCTAATTGGCTTTCTAGTCCAGGGCTCAGCAAAGCAGCTTGAGCTGCAGACAGTTCCACCTAGAACCCAAGTCCCTAGTTCTTGGTTCTGTCCACAATTCCCAGTTGTTTGGAATCCTTTTTCCCAGATCTATTCTGCAGTTTCCATTTACTGGGGTTTGCTGGGTTAGTCCACACTGGGGTTTGCTGGTAGTGTGCACAGCCTTCTCTTGGCCAGTTGACAGTGATATTTTGGTTACTGCTGGTGTCTTGATGTATGCATGTTTGTTTGTCTTGTTTTGTGCGAATAAAGGCTATTGCTAATGGGGATCTCAGAGGCCAAAGAGCTGCAAAAATTGATGGGCACAGGAGGAGCATTTAAGAGCTATTAGAGCACTCACCACCTAACTCAAAGATTCCCTTGTTAAGATAAGTTGGTCATGGAACGAGTTAGAGTGACACTAGGTCACCTGCCAACCTCAAGAAAACTTTCATGCAATGAGGTACACTGGTTGCAATCCCCGAACCAGAGGCACATCCCTTTTAGGTTTTAGCTTGGCTCTGAGAAGTCCAGAGTCTAAGCTAACAGGATCCTTAAATTCTAAAGTTAAGCACATCGCCTTCCAGCACACTTGCTTATTTATGTCTAAAAACTATGGTCCTGGAAGTTGTGAATACTTACAAAAATGGAAAAATTTTCTGAAAACAGTCTAGAATTACAATAGCCATTATGGGGAACTTCCAATCAGATAAGATTGTTCATTTGAGAAGTGCACTTGAAAGTAAGGGTTTGAAAATTAAACAAATAGAATGGGATACCTATTTTAATTGGTACATAGAAGCTTCCAAAAGGCTTCAAGATTCTAAAATAGCTTCATTAAAAGACTCATTAGAGAAGGCTAATGAAAAATTAAAGACACAAGAGGTAGCTAAAACAAAAGACAATAGGACTGACTCCTAATAGCATGTGACTCCTACTGCTCCCCTCCCTCTATCTTTCTTTACCTAAGCACTCACATTTAACTAATTCTTTATCTGAACCACCTTTCTACTCTGAAGAGACTATTAAACAGTCACCTTTTAAAATAAAACTATGCAAGTTTGCAATTAACCCCTTTAGGTATTTCACCCCTCAGTAAAAGGCTGAATGAAGAACTATAGTTAAAGCATTTCCAAAACCTACAGAGAAACCCCAAATGTTTCTTGAAGAATTTACAGTCATTATCAGTGCCTATGACCCCAGGCTGCCAGATCTATATCAGCTTGTGCACAAGTTGGTAGGACCTGGGGAGGCTCAAAAATGGATGCAAGAAGCAAAATAAGTAAAACCCCAAGGAAGATAATCAAGACCTTCAACCAGAAAGGGCTTGCAAAATAACAACTTTCTTTTTACAAGCCATTCCTAGAGTCTTCTCTGCCCATGCTGATTGCTCTATTATTCCATATACAAACAAACAAAGGACAGATGAATCTGTGGCTGACTTTAAAGCCCATTTGGAAGCCCTCTTTCTGAAGTATTCTGGAGTCCATATAATAAACAAGGTCACCCTACTTGCTCTTGTTGCCCTATTGTAAATGGATTATCTCCTGAGAAGAGTGGGTTATTTAAAAGACAGAAAATAGGATGAAAGGCCATCAGCCTGACTGAACTCATGGTAATAGCTGAATATTTTGAAATAGCTTTGGGCCAAGATCATAAATAAAGGACTGCCAAACTAATGGCCTTATAGCTACAACAGCACCAGGACCAGAGACCTCAAATAGCACCTGAGCCTCCTACTACACTCCACCAGGGGCCCAACATCAAAAAGCTGGCCCAGAGGCTGATGTCTCAATTGTACTCAATTGGGGCACTAGAGAAAAAGTTGTCCACAAAGGTCCTATACAAATTCCTTAACATTCAGTTGACTGCACCCAAGGAAAGACTCCTCTATGAGCCCCTCCTAAAACTGGTAGAGCTCTAAGGGGCTCTGGTAAACTACTGCCCTTAAACAGCCAAAGAAAAACTAAAATTAAAACTAATGGAAACCCTTGCCAAATTCTGGTAGATGTTGGGGCTACTAAAGTTTCTACTTTATTTATTTATTATTAAAAAATTTTTTTATGTTTATTTTTGTGAGAGGGAGAGAGAAAGAGAGGGTGTGTGAATGAGTGGGGGAGGGGTAGAGAGAGAGGGAGACACAAAATCTGAAGCAGGCTCCAGGCTCTGAGCTGTCAGCACAGAGCCGGATGCAAGGCTCGAGCTCACAAACTGCGAGATCATGACCTGAGCTGAAGTTGGACGCCTAACTGACTGAGCCAACCAGATGCCCCTAAAGTTTCTACTTTAAACCCCACTCTCATAAAACAACAAATCCCTTGGAGTAGAAAGGCTCCTATGGTGTGTGGGGAAAGGGTATCATAAAATTCAGAGACAATTTCTATCCCAACTAGTACAAATGACTTTGGGACCTTTTACTGGAAAACATTCCTTTTTGCTATGTGATACAGCTCCAGTCAATCTATTAGGTGGAGATTTCCTTTTTAAATTAAGAGTTAATATGTTTTACTTCCAATGGAGATCTTACCTTAGAGTTTCCTGTCCTTCATATAGAAGAGGAATAATTCCAACAAAAGTTCCCTAATTTAATTGAGGCGCCCCAAAATCTGTGGCTACTTCCAGTATTGACATTAGGAGAAAAAAAATGCAGAGCTTATAACAATTCAGACAGATGTGACTAAACCTCTTCCTAAATTGCTTCAATATCCATTAAAGCCTGAGGCCATACAAGGCCTCATACCAATAATAGAAGACCTAATCACCCAGGGGTTAGTCATCCCCTGCACCAGTCCTTGTAACATACAGATCTTACCAATAGGAGGGGATGGTGATTTGCTGAAGACTTAAGAGCTATCATCAAGATAGTTATTCCTGGGGTACCTGGGTGGCTCAGATGGTTGAGTGTCCGACTCTTGATTTCAGCTCAGGTCATTATCTCAAGGTTTGTGGGACTGAACCCTGTGGAACTCTGTGCTGACAGCATGGAGTCTGCTTGGGATTCTCTCTCTCCTCACTCTGCCCTTTCCCTGTTCATGCACTCTCTCTCAAAATTAATAAATAACATTAAAAAATAGTTATTCCTAATTTCCCAGCTATTCCAAACATGAACCTCCTTTTGTCACAAGACACTCCAGACTCAAATGGTTCACTCCTGTAGACCTTTGTTCAGCCATTTTCAGCACCCCATAGATCCCAACAGTCAATATCTATTTGCCTTTACAATCAAAAAACTATCCTGGACAGTTATGCCTGAAGGGTTTCACTGAGGCTCCTTCTTATTTCTGCCAAGTGCTCCACCAATATTTAAGTACTCTCCAATTCCCTGGAAAATCAACCCATTTACCCAATCAACCCAATCAATATATGGTTGATTTCTTGCTGTGCTCAGTTACCAAAGAGATGTCCATAAAGGATTCCCTTTATTTGTTACAATGGTTAGCTGAAAAAAGACATAAAGTATCTAAAAAAATTATAATTATCTTTGGACGCTGTTCATTAGCTAGGTCATAATCTAAGTGCTGAAGGAGTCCAGCTATCTCCAAAAAGAATTAAGCTAACCCAGGAATTTCCTAGACCCACAATGAAGCAACAGATTCATGGATTTCTAAATGTAACTAGCTATTTCAGACCACGTGTTCCATATTTTACTCTATTTGTTTCCCCACTTTGTGAATTTACTAAAATTTCAGTCCCCAAGTCTCTTCCCTGGGAAGATAAATACGATCCGGCCTTTATAAGACTAAAACAAATATTACAAAAGTGACCTGTCCTACCTAACTATTCAAAAACACTTCACCTTATTTGTACATGAAAAGGATAATGAAGCCCTGGGAATGCTCATGCAAGAACATGGCAATAAACATAGTCATATTGCCTATTATAGTATATAACTTGATTCTGTTGCTTGTGTGTATCTGAACTACCTTAAGGCTATATAGCCACAGCTGCAAAGTTAATAGAAGCCTCAGCAGATGTAACCTTAGAAAATGATATTTATTTGAAAACTCCATGCACTGTCCAAAGTCTTCTTAACTCTGAATTAACTCAACATTTCTCTCCAAGCAGACCAATTTCTTATGAGATCCTCTGCTTTCATCACATAATCTATATCTCAAATGATGCAATGTTCCTAATCCTGCCATTTTACCACTGCTGCCTGATGAAGGTGAGCCCCATCACCTCCCATTTCATGACACCATGTTCTGATTTATGACTTTGACTAATCCCAATCTAATTTTGTTTGTTAATGGGTCATACTGCAAAAATGAAAAAGGAAATTTCCAGGCTGATTATGCTGTTAGCATCCAATATGAGCTCCTTTAGAGGAGAAATCTCTCACAAACTAAATCAGCCCCAAAAGCAGAGCTCCTTGACCTTATCAGAACATGCCAGTTACCAAAGGGGCAAATTTTTAATATTTGTACTTATAGCTGACAGGCTTTGGGCCATCCATGATTTTGGAATGTTATGGAAACAAAGGGGTTTTCTTATATCCCCTGGGACCCCAATCCACAGTAAACAACAAGTAAATGACCTTCTTACTGCTATTCTCTTATCTTCTGAAACTACTGTTATCAAAACTGAAGATCACACTATAAAGACTAAACATGAGTATCACAGAAATGCTCTGCCTGACTCTCATGTAAAGGCAGCAGCAAAAGAATCTGTAAAAGCTATGGCACCTGTGGGTGAAGTCCATTCTGCTTCTACAAAATATGACATCTTGTTGCCAGACTTTTGCCATCCTGATGTGCTTGTGACATGGCAACAGTCTGTTCCCAAATTAGAGAAATAAAATGAGCAAATTATGATTGTAAATTCAATAAACATTCACGGCTATAGGAAACCCAAGATGGCCACTTGATTTTTCCTGGATCCCTGGCAAAGTCCATTTTTTTGATTTTCACATTCCTTCACCCACCGTGGTACATTTAAGATGACTCAAATTATTAAAACAACAAACAAACAAACAAAAACAGTGGCAGGAAGACATATGAAATTGCAAAAAAAAATGTTTACATTAATGTCTGACCTATCTTAGGTCCATAATCCTAAAAAAACTATTTTTGTTCCCAGAGGCCTTAAACCTCTTCCCTGGGGACCGTGTGAACAACTGCAGCTGGCCTTCATTCAATTGCTACCTGGTATGGGTTATCAATACGTTCTTGTTGTTATATGCATGTTTTTTGTAGATGGGTTGAGGCCTTCCCCTACCACAAAGCTGATGCCCAAACAGTGGCAAAAGAGCTGTTAGAAAATGGGTTTCCCACTTGGGGTATACCTTCCATAATTTCCAGTATTGAGGCACCCACTTCACTGGGCAAATCATATAAGCATTAAATAAGACCTTACTAACCTCTTGAAATTATCACTATCTCTATCACCCTCAATCATCAGGCAAGTTTGGGAACCATGACTCTGAAGTGTACTTAGAACACTGAGTATTATCCTGTTTATAGTAATTGTAATAATCTCCCTGGAGTGCTATGTTCTCTCAAAAGCTTTAAATGCAGCTGTTAACTACCAAGCAAATGATCGTCCTAAAAACGCAATATCAAAAAGGAATGAAGAGGATGATCAACTTAAAAATTGTGAACCTGTTAATCCTGACCTGTTAATATCACACAAAGGATCAACAAAATTTCACAAAAACTGTAAGAACTACAGAACAGTAGCTGAGAGTGGCACTGATTCTTTAAATTTTGATCATATTTCTCAGTTAGGCTGAGAGTCTGATTAAAAGGGGGGAATTGTTAAAAAATAAAACCACAGGCTCAAAATGGAGTCACTTGTGTTAAGGTCCCATGTCAGCAAACGAAGACTTAATACCTAACTTAACTGCAGTTTCTACCCCTAACCCCAACTCCCAGACATGTGAACTTTAACCAGCAAACTAAAGTTGCATGATCAACACTAGCAGGTGAGTAAAACCACTGATAGGTCCTTCCCATATCCCTTAAGGGGGTAACCTTACCTGAAGCAATGCATTCAATGCTAATAATTTATTTCTTTCCACTCCCTCTCTAGTTTAAAAACCTTCCATTTTGTACAGCTCCTTAGAACTCCTTTCTATATGCTAAATAGAATGAATACCAATTCAGAATTATTTAATAAAGTCAACTTGATCTTTTAAATTACTCAGTTGAGTTTTTGTTCTTTAATAGTAGACTCATTAAATGAAGACATTTCATTTAAATAAGCATGTATGGCTGGAATATCTAGTTTATTAGCTTGGAGCATGTTAACTCTGAGATCCCCACCTGCCCACCCTATCAAGATGTCCAGACTTTTCTAATGACTCTTCTTATATGTTCAAAGATCCTAAGGGAGCTCACTCAGGTTCATAGGGTGAGTTCTGTCTGTTCCAACCCTTCACTGGCTGATACAGATCCCAGATAGTATTTCTTGAGGGCCAATACAAGCATGGCCCTGGAGACTGGATCTCTAAGAACCTGGCCACCTCTATGCAGCTGCTGTTGCCCAGCCTTAGCATAGATACTTAGTGCAGCTGCTTTGTCTGTCTGTCTCTCTGAGCCAACTGCTTCTTCAGCCTGGCACTCTACAGATGCCCCGTTTTTTCTGGATTCTCTCCCTTGCTCTGGATTCAGGAGAGGGGTACTACTCTATTCTTCTATAGTGATTCTTCCGAGCATTCCCAGGTTCTTCTCTGAGTCCAGGGTCTTCAGCCTTCTGTAAAAGAAACCTTTGATCTCTCGCCAGGCATGTTCCATCTCATCTCCAGACTGGTTATGGGCAGCTCCTGCCCCCTAACTAGAGTTTATGCAGGTCTTCCACAAGTAACTGGCATAATCTGCTTTACCAACTTACAGTATAATACAGATACACTTTATAAATAAGTATACTTTTTGTTTTTCAAATTAACTGTTTATGTTCTTTATCCTTCCTCTGACACATTTAAGAACTCCAGGGTCTACTCTGTCCATAGGGTTTAGTTCCTTCTCAAAATGCCAAGCAAAGAAAAATAGAAAGTCCAACTAATTAGATAGCACCATTGGTTTGCACACTGCCATTCATGTTGCTGTGGAACCCTAATCTTGTCTAGGCACAATGACATCCTTGTTGGCACACAGTGCAATGGTGTCCCACACTTGGCCTCCAAGGTAACTGCTGTCTTAGTTAATGCTTCTGAGGCCAGCCATTCCTCCCCAAAACATGATTCTATGCCTGGCAGATAAACCTGGACAAGCTCTCAAGCTTCAGCCAAATGCAGTGCTGATAGCAACCTTTCCCCACAAATGTCTGGACCCAATGTACCTTCTTTTTTCCTCATGGTAACTTTCCCTTGGATAACAGTGTCTTTGTAGGCTTCCCAACCAGCATACCTGTGTTAGGACTACCCTAATTCAACAAAGACTTTTTAAAAATAGTTTTGAACTTTAAAACCAGAAAGGGCTCAATGGTTCTTCAGGAAATCTTTTAAATCCTTATTCAATTTGGCTCATAAAGTTTTGCATATTGGGGTATATTTAGTGACAAGGAAACCTTATTAAGCTTCTGTCACCACTGATTCCCAGGAGAAATGTGCTAATTCACATTAAGTGTCCCTATATAAGGACAGCTTTAAGTTCTGAGTGCCAAAAGGGGACAGTTTTACTTCATTTAATATCTGTCTCCCTACTTCATGATCTAGCAACCTGTTCAGTATAATAGACAGTAAGAACATCCTTTCCCCACCCCCCCCCCAGGAAAAATCTTATACCTAAAGTCTATTATTCCTAAATTCAGAGTAAATCTATTTCATCAATGGCTACCCGATTATTCATAGACATCTTATGAATTATAAAGCAAAAGTCATTTTTACAGATAAGACATGAAATAGCAAAGGTATTTAAGATTGAGGTGAGCAGTCATGGCATTTAGGGATACTCTGAAGGAAAAATTGCAAACTACTTTAGGGTCCCAAATGTAAAGACATTGCTAGACTATGAGTTTATATTAGACCTTAAGGAATACTATCAGGCCAAAGTTTTAAATTTTCATGTTATATAATATGTATTAACAAAAGTACACTGTATTACCTCTCTCTATGGGTGGTTAGTGTAATCTGTACTCTTATAAATGTATAAGACTATCAGACTTTACAAAGAAATCAAACTGAAACAAATTCAACCAGTCAAAATTCATTAAAGGTTCTATCACAATACACCCATATGTAAAGAGTTTTTGTCAAAATATGTAACTAAACTCTATTTATGGTTGATATGATACTGCATAAACCTAATAGTGCAATTTTATGGTAACTGCCTATGTTGAATGACTGATTGAAAAATAAAATTTTCCTCTGAACAAAAATGTTGATGAGCACAAGAATACAAAATAGAAAAATATTACTTAAGGAAGATTATCAGAAAATATTAGAATATGTTTCCAATTTTCCAACATGACAAAAGGGGCATATTTGAAGAATAAAACTTGCTTCCTCTCTCACAGTCTTCAGTTCTAGAGACCATTCAGTGACTGACTCACACTGGTGGCGTATGGGCCAAATGCTGCTAATTGACACATTTTATGCCAGTATAGTACTGTAAACATTTTCAACAAATTGCCAAAATTTTAAAAATTGTGAGATTAAAAAAAATAAATTCCCAAGTTTCTTGAAAAAGAGATTGGCAACAATCATGTGTGGCATATGAGTCCCTATCAGGACCACCACTCTGCATGATTCAAGGAGATACTATCCACACGGATTCTCAGTAAATGATGGTCCCTAGAGTTGCACAGCATTTTGGTCTTTAACTCCTTATCAAGCGTGAATCATTAATTTATGTTACCTACATAACCCATATTTAAGGATTATATACACCATAAATTGTGTACAGACAATCACTATTACTCTTCTACTCTTCTTCTTCCTATGGAAATCATCAATGTCTAAGTAGAATTCATGGAGGAGAACAAAAGGGGATCAGAGTCAGTGAGTCACTACAGAGATACTTCAGGGTTGGTCAAAATAACAAGCATGAAAATCCATCGGCAAGCAAAGGATGGTTATTAGAAAACCTCAAATAAGAATGGGTCCAGAAAGCAAGCAGGGAAGATCTTAAAGGTCTTTTATTTTTTTTATTTTTTTTTTACCATAGGCAGGTGAGAAATGCCCACTGCTGTCTAGCACAGACATTACTCCCAACCCAAGAAAATATCTGAATTCCAGGGAGTCTGTCTGTACAGGGAGGGAACTAGCTAGCAATAGGACTAATTTGAGGGGAAAATCTCAAATTCTGAGAGGCAATACAGATCCTTATGGAAGTCGGGAATCAATCAGGCAACCCAAGTTGAGGTTTAGTTGCTGGTATTGATGTGTGTGCTGGAAACACTGTCATGTATCAGAGTGAAATCAAATCAAGGCAAATCTAGTGCTGATCTCTTCAACTGGAAATCGTGGGTTCATTGAATTATATGCCCGGTTAGGAATGGGACTGGTCAAATCCGGGACTGAAGGGCACACACAAAAACACATGGGGCCTCAGTTGGTGATTAAGTGTACTCAGCCATGGGGGCTGAACTGTAAGAAACAAAGTCTGACTTTATTAGAGTCATACTAAAAGTAAAGTGCTGATGACTTTAAATGCCCTGAAATAAATTGTTAGAGAAAAATGGCCAATATTCTCTAATTCAATTCAGGGAGTTGAGTTGTTTCTTATTACTTAATACATTTCTTCATGTCCACATTGAGTTAGTCCTCCTGAATTAAATATAGAACCATGGGTTAGGAGTTTTCAAAAGTGTTTTGAATTTTTCCAATCCAAAGTTAATGATCCCTCCTCATTAGGCAAACAAGGATGTGTTCCAGGTGCTATACTGTATGTACACATGCTTTGCTAGATAATAGGGAGCTAGCTCCAGTGCCACACAAATGTGGTTAGAAGATGGAGCAGCATGGTCGTACCTTTTTGGCCAACTGAGAAGGTAATTTTTTCTGGGCAAATGCACAGTACAATCCTAGCCATAGCTCCTTCCATCTGGTACTGATTTTATAGTCATATTTTCTAAGGACTCAGCAAAGTGACAAAATGAATGAGACAATGATTCTTCCTGTGCCAACCTAACTACTTAAGAAAAGTCAACAGTTACTTTTGTATTCATCACTGTAATATTCCAGTAAATGGCATGACTAACTAGAATAACTGGACAGCCTAAGAGGGGCCAGGTCCTAAAACTAGAGTTAACCATGAAAGTGAGAAGCAGAGATGGAAGAAATAGCTCTAAATTCCATCTAATTGATTATTCATGTATAATAAAAAAAAAAGTAACAGTGGAAACTGTTATTACTCTCACTTATTATTGACTACACACTTTACACTAGCGTGTACACTAATACACCATATCCCATTTAAGCAACAATGGCTCCAGATTATCTATTTGAAGAGTTTGCTGGGTAGCAATCTGGTTATAGGTGGATAGAGGAGGTTAGCTATGCCTAAAGTTTCATTTACATAATAAGAGCACCATTTTCCTTATTTCTATTCAAAAGCATTTTCCAAAATTTGAAATGAGGGAAAAAGTTGGGCAGCATATATTTTTTTCACTATCTTATGACGAGACTTTTAAACAGATTCATCCAAGGATTTTTAGGAGAAGGTACTTTGTCCAGACTTAGTGAAAATACACATTACATGTTAATTTGTAGGTTTTTATCTGATATGAATGCAAATAATCCTTGTCCAGTTGCAAAGATAACACTGGGGGGTATACTTTATTGCCTTGTAGGCAATTTGTATCTATTAGAAAATTCATTTCACTATTTTGTGTAACTGACTACATAACTCTCCATTTTCAGATTCTCCCTTTTGTACTACCTGACTATCTTGCTGGTTATCTGATTAATTACTAAACTGGATAAAATAGTTGACAATGTTCATTATGTATTTGCATAAATGTCATGTTCTTAACTTTTGGGAAATTGGAACAGATATGCTATAGTATGACCATTGCTGTTATTGTTGGGACCAGACATCTGCGGAGTTTGCAGTCTGGCTGAATACTCCTGAAACTGCCATAGATTCTCCTGCAGCCCAGGGTTGACAGCAGCTGTTGCAAAAAAATAAAAAAATAAAAATAATAGCTCTCTCTTGCTCCTAACTTCCCAGCCCTTTTGTACAAGGTCACCAAAGAAATTTGGCAAGAGAGTCTAGAAACTGTAGACTTCTTGCTGACTATGATTTTGGGAAGAGCATGGAGAATGTTTGCTGTAGTATCATGAAAAGGAATAAATGGAGATGAGAGTGAAAAGGAAAGTAAGTGGCACATAAATGCAGATTGAAGGTGGCACTAAAAACACCCCTTATATGATCTATAAGGTACATAAATCCCATTTTACAAGAAATGTGGGTGCAGAGAAGTTAACTTACTGAAGATCACACAGCTGTTAGGTGGCAAAACTGGGATTTGGATGTAGGCTTCACTCTACCATTGAATGTTTACTCATTATGTTACATTGCCTCCCTTTTAAGGTGGAGGACAAACAGAAGTAGCTGGCAGTGCAATATGGCAGTAAGTATTTAGAAGATTAAACAAGAACTTATAGAGCCAGGGTGATGAGGATCCAGGAACTGGCAATATTTGGAAATCAGAGCAAGCAGGTAAAAATCTGTGGCCCCTAGATTGTCCTCATCCTTCAGTCTGAAAACCAGGTTCCAGTTCCAAAACTTAGAAAACTTAAAAGGGAATGAAGGTGGGGGAAATGAGGTATAAATTACTAAATAGATGTCCAATTCCAGAATAAGCCAAGAGTTCTTTATTAGCTGGGGCACAGGATCAAGGCTGAACACTACAGGGTTCAAGTTAAAAGATCTAGTTAACTATTTGAAGTCCATGTAAAAAATTCCAGGGGATATCGTATTTGTGTCCTAGCTATTTTTTTCTCTTCCTGTCATTGTTCTGTAGTGATTAAGGATGAGATAAACTCAGATTAGTGTTTGCTCTTCCAAAAGAATTGGAACTAAAGGCCTGCTCATCACTTGTCTGATTTCTACTAGTATAAGAGGAACTCTGAAAGAATGTTTTTAAATTAAAATACAGGAGAATGTCTGCAGAGCCATTATTGAAATTCAACCTAAGAGAATACTTATTAAAGAGATCTCTTATCACTTATTTATCATTCACTAACTCATTAATTCACCTAAAAACATAAATTAACCACTGAACTAACTTTTGGAAATATGAAGATGAATCAAATTAATTACTTGCCTTCAAAGTGCTTACTGTCCAGAGAGGGTAAAATAGGTGTAGACAGCTATCTGCAATGTGAAGCAGAATTAAATAAAATAAACAAAGAATTCCAGGAGAAGAGACCAAAATGTCTCAAATTTTCACTGAGGGGTTTATGGAAGAGGCTGTTTTGTGGTGATTCTTAAGGCAGGGTCATACTATTTATATGAAATTTGTGTCTATTTTAAAAATTTTATAGTATTACGAGGACACCAGCAAATGTGGATAGACCTTCTGTGTTTAAATGCTGTCTTGTGCTTTTAAATTTATATCCCTTGTCCAACACCCAACATACTCACACAGATACACATGTTTGTATTTGTACTTAAAATATCTGGATAACAGTAAAGTGGAAGTAGGATGAAGAGAGGAGGGAGATAACCAGATGTCTTGTACTTTTTGCTTCATACAATATTATTTTGATGGATTTTAGGACAAGTATGAACTATCTTTATAATAAATTATCTTTTTTAATTTAAATTTTAGTTAACATAAAGTGCAATATTGATTTCAGGAGTAGAATTCACTGATTCATCACTTACATACAAAACCCAGTGCTCATCATAACTAGTGTCCTCCTTAATACCCATCACCCATCTAGCCCATCTCCCACCTACCTCCCTCCATCAACCTTCAGTTTGTTCTCCATCATTAAGAGTTTCCTGTGGGTTGTTTCCCTCTCTTCTCTTCCCACCCCTCCCATATGTTGTTCATCTGTTTTGTTTCTTAAATTCCACATATGAGTGAAATCATATGGTATTTGTCTTTCTCTGATTAACTTATTTTACTTAACATAACACATTCTAGCTCTGGACCCACAACTATATGGTCAACTAATCTTCAGTAAAGTGAGAAAGAATATCCAATGGAAAAAAGAGAGTCTCTTCAACAAATGGTGATGGGAAAACTGGATGGTGACATGCAGAAGAGTGCAACTGGACCACTTTGTTACACCATACACAGAAATAAACACAAAATTGATGAAATACAGGAAATGGATGTGAGACAAGAAACCATCAAAATCCTAGATGAGAACGTAGGCAGCAATCTCTTTGACTGCAGCTGCGGCACCTTCTTACTAGACATGTTGCTGAAGGCAAGGGAAACAAAAGCAAACATGACTTCATCAAGATAAAAAGCTTCTGCACAGCAACAGAAACAATCAACAAAACTAAAAGGCAGCCTACAGAATGGGAGAAGATATTTGCAAATGACATATGTGATAAACACCATGTTGAGTATGGTAAGTTCTTTACAGATTTTGGATACTAACAAATAACCCAGTTAAGAAATAGAAGACATGAATAGACACTTTTCCAAAGAAGACATCAAATGGCTAACAGACACATGAAAATATGCTCAACATTACTCATCATTAGGGACATACAAATCAAAACCAAAATGAGGTATCACTTCACACCTGTCAGAATGGCTGAAATTAACAACATAAGAAACAGGTGTTGGTGAGGATGCAGACAAAGGGAAAGACTTCTGCACTGTTGGTGGGAATGCCAACTGATACAACCACTCTGAATAACAGTATGGAGGTTCCTCAAAAAACTAAAAATAGAACTACCCTGCCACCCAGCAATTGCACTATTAGGTATTTACCCAAAGCATACAAAAGTATAGATTCTGAGGGGTACATGCACCCCAGTGTTTATAGCAGTATTATCAATAATAACCAAGCTATGGAGAGAGCCCAAATGACCATCAACTGAAGAATTAACATATATATATATATATATATATATATATATATATATATATACACACAATGGGAATGTTACTCAGTCATCAAAAAGAATAAAATCTTGCCATTTACAATGGCGTGGATGGAGCTAGAATGTATAATAAATTATCTTTCTAAATAATAGCTCCCCTTTTCCCATCCAGAACAATATGATTCTGACATGGATAGCATGGTAGGACTAGGGGCTAAGGAAAGGAAATGACAGATAGTATATATTTTTGGAGCAAAAAATTATGAAACTTGAGGTTAATTGTGTTGGGTCCTAAATGGTTGAGTACTCAGAAAGCTTTTGGCTGAAAACAATAGAAAACTGGACTTAATCTGTATTAAGTATGAAGGGAATTTATTATCCAAACTAACCGAAAAGTCCAGGGGAGGTGTCTTTTTCAGGCACACTTGAATCGAGGTGCTTAAACATTAAGTTTGAAAATATTTCTCTCTTCATTTCTTGCCTCTACTTTTCTCTAGCTGGGCTTATCCTCAGGCATGAAAATGTCACTGGCAGCCACGAGCAATACCCTATTGGGTTAGGAACTCCAGTAGAAAGAAAGCTTTTCATTCCCCCAAATTCTATCTAGCAAATGTCCCAGAGCCACCTCTCTTTGGCCTGACTTCTGCCATGTCCCCTTTTGTGATGAATCACTGATTCTAGGAGCTCTGAGGGCTATGATTGGCTATATGTGCTTCATTTTCCCACCTCTAGAGCATCCTCCTCTGAGAATGGGAAACGAGCAAAAAGTTTAAGGGATATGCTCAAGGCTGTTATCAGAAAAAGGGGAAATGGATTATAGGCAGGAGAATACCAACAGAAAAGTCATGCTAAGAGATTTGCATATGTGAGGACTGAGGGCATAAAATCTTTAATCCCTTAGCATGAGTGAGAAATGAGAGGATCCAGCTAACGACACACAACCACAGTGTAGGGGAAAAACTGGCAGTCTGCATGAGTGACAAAAATGACCTCAGAGACCACAGTAGATGATGAATTATTCATAAGAAAATACTTCTCTGGTTGTTTTTAAGAGAATGAAAAGAATCTATATTGCAAGATACAAATGTATATTCCCAAAGTAGCTAACTTTCTCAGTGGAGATCCTTCATTATGGGAAAAGAAGAAGAAATGTACCCACTTGTGCATGCAGATGACCCAAAGATCCATGATCATTAAAACATGTAACTCTTTTTTTCTTTAAATTAATCAGTATGTCCTCTGTTTGTCCATGAGTAGCAATTTATCTTCCCAGAATTTTGTTTCTTTCTAGTTCCTTCTCCTGCTTATTCATTCTCTGGCTCACCCCTATTATTGAGTCACTAACACAACATTGTTTTGTTGTATAAGGTAGAGGCTTGTTATGTGATGTATGCTTCCATTTGTCATCTGCCTTATGGTGGATTTTGAGTCCATTTCTTTATCACCTTGGTTTCAGATTTGAATGGTTTCTTCCCTGTTTCCTAATGTTGGTTTTAGCACTGACAGCCTCTTTGTTGTAGGGGGCTAAGAATTGTGTATCTGCAAAAGCATTTCTCAGTGTGTGTGCCAAAAACAAGCTGAAACACTGCAATGCACAACACACAATTATGGGATAGAATCTGGGCTCATCTACTGCCTCACCATACCACTGCCTCCACTACTACCTCATCAGATAAGATGATGGTTCATTCACAGTTGGTGTATTTTTTACTACTCATTACAGTTTAGGATATACAAAACATCACCCGTTACCTAAATTAATTATAGGGGAATGAGTACACCATGCTTACACTTTTAAATTCTTCATTGCCATGATTTTCTTTCTAGATACTTGTAGAGATGTGAGATAGAATAACATGAGCTTTAAGAGTCCTTTCATCATTTCTAACACTGAAATCCCAGTGTAAATATGATTCTATGAATTCATATTAAAATCTAGCTTCACTTTATTCCTCAGTGAAAATCTATAATACGCTCTTGCCACAACTTGCAACAACGAAGGTGTTACTGTTTTTTGGGAAATATACCACAGAATGTTTGCTGGAGTATCATGAATAATTAAAAATAAAATAAATTTGTCAAAATAAAGGAACATGTTTTGCTTTGTGAGCTACTGTCCTTTACTTTTTAACCATATTTCTATATGATGAGCTGTGAAATACTCTAATATGCAGTAATGCTCATTATTAATTATAAATGGCAAGTGGATACTATCCAGCATTTTATATGCTGTTAGTTTTGACCTCAGTTCTGGTTCCAACTTTGCTTTTACCATATGGGCAGTTTTGGACAAGATTTAACCTTTCTAAGCCTCAGTTTCCCCTTGCAAAAAAAATGTAGCTGCTAATACTTACTCAGCATATACAGCAGGGTATTCTGAAGATTTATCCAGAAGTCTAGATTAAATAATTTTGCCAAATTACAAACCACATATAATTTTAAATTATAAAGTATATGCAGCTACAGGGTATTGTTGAATGCAGACTATAAACTCTTTGAGGACAAATGTTTGGTCTACTTTGTTTATAACAGTGCCTGATACTCAATAAACATTTGTAAATGAATGAATAAATGACTATTCCTGGACTACTTAATATTAGGTCAGTATTATGGATTAAATTGTGTCCTCAAAAAAGATATGTTGAAATACTAAGCAAGGGACCTCAAAATGGGACCTTATTTGGAAATAAGGTCTTTGTAGGCATTATCAAGTTAAGATAAGGTCATACTCAATTAGGTTGAGCCCTAATCTATTGACTAGTGTCCTAATAAGGAGGGGGAAATTTGATTCAGAAACAAGGAGACCACATAAACACAGATACAAAGATCAGAGTGATGCATTCATGTCAGTGACTGGTAACAACTATCAGAGGCTAGAAAAGCCAAGAAGGGTTCTCTGCTTGAGCCTTTAGAGAGATCATGGTCCTGATGACACCTTAACTTCACACTTCTAACCTGAGAGAGAACACATTTCTGTTTCTTTAAGCTACCTAGTTTGTGGTACTTCATTGGCAGCCCTAGAAAACTGATATGGTCAGGATCACAAGCAATGTTGAAATGTCTGTGGTAACGTAGGAGATTGCTATTTTATCTCAGTCTTCATATTTAAAAATTTTATTTTGGAGAGAATTTTATTTACTTTGACTTATATGAATGCCTGGAATAATTTATCATAATGGAGGTTTCTTTATTATTGTAAGGGAAAACAGCAATATCTAACAAGCATTAGTAGTAATTATTCTGCTTTAGACAATACAATCTTAAGCCTACACAACTGTCTAAATCTTCTTCCATTTTCTGCCAATCACTTTCATCTAAATAATTTCTCAACATAAGCTACTTAAATGTTAACAGACAATATAATATAATAAATATAATATAATATAATAACCAAAAAATATATGGTCAGTTATTGCACAAGTTATATTTCCAGATACCTGCCTTTTCTGAAAATATTTGTCTTTGCCATATGCAACTTTCTGGCTACAGTTGGTCATTTGCATAGTTTGGATCATTAACTACTACTTGCCTATAAAGCTTGAACTTGATGTATTAATAGGCTATGGTGCAACTACATCTCAAAATCCTTAGTGCACACATAGAAATTTGAAGACTGGAGTAGCCTTCTAAGAGAGATTACTTTTGATCCACAGATTTTGTGAGGCAATATGACTGGTGCATTTATGTTGTGGGTATGATTGAATCACAAATGATAGCATTGTTGTTAAGGCAATTTTAAGCCCTATATCAACAATTTTGCAATAATCATTGTGATACAAGCTTTCCCTCTTTTCTCAATGATAAAAAATGTACGTATGATTCAGAAGTCATTCTTATGAGGTACTCCCAACTTTTCAACTCAGTCTTTAAATAGAAGCACATACTTTATATTAGAATATCCCCAAAGAACAGCTTTCTCTTTGCAAAGGTGCTTCTGAATTATTATACAAATATAAAAAGCTTTCCATAGGTTCATCATAGGGCAGAATTTATAGAAACTTCTTCTATCTGGGTATCCAATTAATATTCAACTACATTTCAAATATGCCAAGACTTGTCATGAATTATGCATTGTTTTAGATTTCTATAATCTCCTTACTTTCTTTGAAATATGTGCTATAAATCTTGCTCTGATTTCTCTAGTTTTTGATATAACATTTTTATTAAAATAATTTTTCTGTTCTAGCTTTTTTCCAGAAATTAAAGAAAGTATGATGATTTGCTAAAATTAGAAGGAAGTTTTTTTAAAAAGTCTCAGAATGCCTTAAGTCACACAAAGTTGTTTTTGTTGTTTTTCCTTATGTGTGTAAGTGCCAATATTGTGTACTGGAATTTAATTTAAAAATTTTTGTGCACAGGATTGTCACAGGTCTGTTCAAATGTGTAAGTTTAATTTAATTAGTCATAAAAACAAGAATCCCCATGCCAATGTCTAGACTGACCCAATTAAACTTCTCCATCAAAAACACAGCATAAACATCAAATAGTGGTAAGGCTTTCTTTCTTTTTTTTCTTTTTTTCTCCATGTTATTTTGGAGTCATCTATGCATCTATGCCTGGAACTCTAGGCCATACATTTTGTATAAGATATTTCAATAAAAAAGTGGGAAAAGACAACATCAGATGTAGTGGGAAGAGTATTTTACAACTTATTAATATGATTTTTGGTTTCCCATTTAAAATAAACACTGCCTTAATAATATTTGCTGTAATGCTATCATTCAAAGAAACACTAGCAGCATCTATATTTTGGCAAGAGAATTATGAAAAAAAATGTCTGGGAAATTACTTGAATAGTGTCTCCAATATAATTTTTTTACCTTTTGCTCTATCTAATCAATGGTGAAATAAATGAACTTCTGCTTCATTTCCTCATTTTTGGAATCATATCAATATATCAAAGAAATTAGAGATGTTTTGATTAAACTATTATTCTGCCTGAAGAAGATAATATTCCTGGTAAGTTAAAAAAATCATTAGAATTTAGCAAACTGGATTCTAAAAACTAATAGACTTTGGATACAGAAAATAAAAATCTAAACTCATTTGATTACAAGAGTAATAGTGAAAGATATATTACAAAGATGTATTTTTGTAAGACTTTCTTTGTTTTGCTTGTAAGAACTTTTCCATTAAATTGATTGTCTGTCCTTAAGTCACCTCTGTTTTACCATTTCTGATGCTTTCCTATAGTATATGACTATATATCCAAAATGTACACTGCTGAAAGGTTATAAGCATAGTAAAAACAAAGGCAAAATTTGTCACATCTAGTTCATAATTGTCAACCAGATTTTACAAGTAGACAGTCCCAGTAACAGGTGGAGGAGTATTCTTCAAAATCTGTTCTCCGATTCTTCATTCTAGCATACCCTATATCAAAATCCATTTCTCCTTCCTGTTGCCTTTTTGCCTTGGTGTTCCTCTTGATTGTCAATCTGCCCCATTTGACCTTTTCTTATCTTTATAAAGACTCCCAGACTTAAATATGTTTAAATAACTTGCCTAAAGTCACAAAACTAGTAAGTGTTGACACCAGTATGTCTAACACCTAAATACTTACTCTTTTCTACTATTTCAAAAACTACTCCAGCAAGAGTGATTCCATGTACACTCATGTGTTTGCTGGCTATTAAAAGTAAATGTTATAATAGTACTTCTCAAACTTCCATGTATGCACAAATAAAGTAGGAATCTTTTTAAACTGCATATTCTGATTCAGGAACTTCAGTTTCTGAATTTCTCATGAGCTTCCAGCAGATGCTAAGGCTGCCATACTTTTAGTAGGAAGGCCTTGTAAGACCTAGCAGGGGTTGGATGTTGTTAGCTAATCTATTATCAAATTTTGTTTGCTGCTTTTCCAAACACTCCACAGTTTTTAGTGTATATTATCTTATTCATTGTTAAATATTTTAAAATGATGATTACAATGAGTCAAACATTTTGGATTTGTTGTTACAATAAAATAAATGAGACTCAAGTAAATTAATTCAGTATTATTAGCCAATTTGTCAGTTCCTTCTGTCTTTTTTCTTTTGCAATGGAACTAGTGGAGCCATCACTAATAAAATAAATGAACTGAGTATTATCTACTTAAACAGGTAATTTTGTCAAGAGAGACAATGGGGGCCAAGTGGACAATTTTGAACATGTGTTGTCTCCTGCCCCAACATTTTTATCCAGGTGAAAACAGGTACAAGGAATATGAATAGCCTTGAAGGAGATGAAAATCATCATAGGGCAGACAGAAGAGCAGGTATGAAAGCTGGGAAAGGGCTATTCTCAAAGAAGCACAGGGTAAGAGCAGGTAAAGTTTGGGGGGAAGAGCTTTAAGAACCAGACAAACTAAAGTTGGAATGATGGCTTATTGTTTACTGGACACATGACTTTGTGCAAGTCATTCATCTTGGCTGAGCTTAGTTTTCCAACCAGTAAATGTTTACCTTACACTGTTATTAACATTAAGACAATAATGGATGTAAAAAGGCCTGATACATCATAGGCAAGCCATAAATTGATATGCTTTTGCTATATCTGTCTGAAGGTGAGCTGCTAAGTGCTGATTTTATGACACAGCCTTGAGGTGGTTTCCCTACCTTTTTATTTTGTGCCCCCTCCCTGGAGTTTCTGTCTAGTTGTCCTCAGCACCAAATGATATTTTAAAGTGGGGTCCAGAGGAATTAATCCAATCATAGACATGGCACTCTCATGGTATCTGGGTCACCCAATGTCCAACTTACATTTACACATACATTATGATACTATGGGTCATAAATATTTTACCAATTAATGCAATTGGGACTGGGCCTATCCCTATAGTCATTAAATCAAGTCTGTTTGGCTTGGTCACAAAGCATCACTTGACATACTTATGCAAAATAAAATTTGCATTTGTTTACAATGCAGAGAGAAGCCAAAAACTATGAATAATGAGTAAGTAAAATTCTGAAAATAATGAATTCCACCATTTCTTAGAAGTAATCCTTTGGTGAATTTCTGTTAGCATTTGACATTTAGATCTATAGTAATATTTAGTGTGAATAAGGTTTCTCGGCACCAACCTCCGCTTTCTCAAATCTATGGTAACTGAAGGTAGTCCTTCAGACCTCTTTTGTATGCCATTGTAAACGATAAGCAGTGGGACACAAAAAAGAGGGTGGAGGTAAAAAGTTGGTCTAGGAGTCATCAGTATGCTCACCAACATAGCAACATGATTTGAATTTTCCTATCAAAATCCCTTAATGGGATGCTTTTTGGCCTCTGGATTAAGGGGTTCGAAGTGGCATAAACTTTCTTGGGAGATATATCCAGTTCTATAGTGAAGATGGCACCAGGATCCACTAGAGTTTATTGTCCATTGATTTCTCCACTTCCTTTGTATCCATCATTCCCTACTTTCCTTCTCCTCCATGATTATCTAGCTTGAATTCCACAGCCCAATACCACTATTAGTGCCTCTTCAATCACCTCTCTGACCAAACCCCACCCTGAATGAATGAATCCATCATTCATCTTTGCTGAGCCTTCACCAAAGCAGCTAAGTAGATGGCAGAGCAAAACTACACCCCCAGGCAGACTCACATTGTTCATTTCCTTCATCTGAGTCCTTGACACTGACCAGAAATCTGTTCTTACAATAAGCTTGATCATCTATCCATAGCAACTAGCAAATCATAACTTCTCTCTTCTTTTTTGACCTCTCCTCCTCTCCTCCCACCATGGTCATTTTCTGCTAATGACACTGCTCAAGAGATCCTAAAGAAAATAGAAGTTATCAGATAAGAGCTTCCTTATGCTTTGTCACCAAATCTACAATGTATTTTCCTATTCCATTCCCATCCCCTTTTTCCTGGATGGCCCCTCTTACAGGCTGAATTGTGTCCTTCCAAAATTCTTATTTTGAAGTCTAAACCCTAGTACTTAGAATGTGACTATATTTGGAGACAGAGCCTTTAAAGAGGTAATTAAGGTAAAATGAGATCATATGGAAGGGCCCCCATCCAATGTAACTGGTGTCCTTTTAAGAAGAGATCAGGATACAGATCAAGGAGTGCCCATGTGAGAACACAGTGAGAAGGCAGCCATTTGCAAGCCAAGGGAAAAGACCTTAGGAGAAACCAAACATTCTGATACCTTGATCATAGACTTCTAGTCTTCAGAGCAGTGAGAAAATAAATTTCTGTGGCTTAAACTACCCAGTCCATGGTATTTTTTTGTGAAAGCCCTGGTAAACTAATATAGCTTCATTCAAGACCCGGCTTAAATATCTCTTTCTCAAAGGGAAAGACATCCCAATCTAAATTAAGCTTCATTATTATATTTTGAACATACTATATTTTTCTTCAGTGCATTTACCACAATTGGCAATGGTATATTGATTTGTTTATTGTCTATCTTTCTTAATAAACTTTAAGATCTTGGGTAAAGGGTAGGACTAGTGGCAGCATCAAGGGATGGGAAGATGGTTATCCCCCCTCTATTATCTATGTTTATTTGATATAAATAATTAGAATTTTATTAGTGCTATGTCAAGTGTTGTGCAAAAAGAAAAGACTCAAGACAAGTTTCCTGCCCTCATTTCAACCAGATTTTACTTTGAAGCCTCTTTTACATACAAACTGTAAACCAGATTCATGTCTGTAATTCACTGCTATATTCCTAGTACCTAGCACTGTACCTGGTACACAACCCTTGATCAATATCTCTCTGGAAGGAAGGAAGGAAGGAAGAAAGGAAGGAAGGAAGGAAGGAAGGAAGGAAGGAAGGAAGGAAGAAAGGGAGGGAGGAGGGAAGGAAGGAAGGAATAAAAGGAAGTAGTTGTGACTGTAAGGAAAACCAATTACCTACCAATAGAGACATCAGATATAGCTGATGTGAAGTGAGTAGACAACTTTCCATTTAGGGGTTTCCATTTAAGGTTCCATTTTTTTAACGTTTATTTATTTTTGAGAGAGAGAGAGACAGAGTATGAGCGAAGGAGGGACAGAGAGAGGAAGACACAGAATCTGAAGCAGGCTCCAGGTTCTGAGCTATCAGCACAGAGCCCGACAGGCTCAAACCCACAAACCATGATCAGATCATGACCTGAGCAGAAGTCAGCTGCTTACGGACCTAATGACCCAGGCGCCCCCTAGGGTTCCATTTTTAACATGGCGTCTATTAATAGGATACTAGCAGGTCTATTAAATTCCTTGTGATTACAGATTCACTGAGGGATCTGGTGTATCATTAGGTAGCTGGTTTGCCTGATTCTTCCTACTGTTTTCACCTCTGAATGTATTATAATTTATTAAGCATTGTGATGACTAATTTTATATGTCAACTTGACTGGGACATGGGTGTCCCATATATTTGGTTGAGACATTATTCTGGGTGTGTCTGTGAGGCTGTTTGTGGTTGAAATTATACTTAAATTGATAGAATGAGTAAGGCAGATGGCCTTCTCCAATGTTGGTGGGCATCACCCAATCCATCTAGGGCCTGGATAGAACAAAAGGTAGAGTAAGAGAAAATTTACTGTCTCTGACTGTCCTCAAGCTGGGACATTAGTTTTCTGCCTTCAGACTTGGACTTGGGCTGGAATTTACACTGCTGTTTCCCTCTAGTCTCCACCTTGCTGACTATGATCCTTGGACGTATCAGCCTCCATAGTGTGTAAGCCAATTCCTTATAATAAATCTCTGTGTATATATCTGTACATCTATATTGACCTATATATCTACATATTATTATTATATAAATATTTTATGAATACAATATTAATTCTCTGGAGAACCCAGACTAACATAGGCACCTAGCAGATATTTATGGACTCTTAGAAATGGAAAGGGAAATTAGAAAACGTTTTACTCTTCAAACCAATTGCAATATGATAGCCATTTGAGTGAGTTCTTACAATTTGAAACAGATTGTATAAAGTCTGTGTTTGCCAGTGCAACAAAGATTCTTGGGAATTTTATGTGGAATGTTCCATATATGCATTTGTATGTTTCTCCATAGTGAAGCTGCCAGGTTTTTATCAGTTCCTTTTTAACTTTTTTATTATGAAAAAATTTAAATATATACAAATATAGAGATAATAGTATTTTAAACCTCCATGTACCCATCACCCACTTCAACAATTATCAACTCATGACCAATCTTATTTTATCCTCCTCATCCTGATTATTTTGAAACAAATCCCAGACATCATATCATTTCATGAAAAAATGCCAAACAGCTAATTTACAAATACATTTTTAGAACACAATCCTCTACTGATTTGAGGATTGCCTGTTTTTCTACCTTGAGTTGAATAATAGATTTATTAATTTTCTATTTTCTTTCCCTTATGGACATCCTTCTGTGTATGGGAAAGAAATAAATCACTTTGCCAACTACTTAAGCCACATTATTTTATTAAGGTAGACTATTCTGAGTAAAGAGTCAAACTTTGTTTTTGTTACAATGTGACTTTGGGCAAGATTCTAGCTGTCTTTGTCTCAGTTTCTTCATCTCTAAATTAAGAAAATACTTGAGGAGTGTCTGTGACCTGGCACTCATTGTAATAATAATATTGGTTATTATTATTATTTAATGTGAAAACTAGGGCTAGAATATGCAGGTGAAAGTGTTGACTCATCTGTAATTCTTGTAGTAACTCCAATAGCCGAGTACATAGCAGGTGCTCAGAAAATGCCACCAAGAAGCAAAGAAGTCACCTTTTCCTCTTTCCATCTTAGAAAATGCCAGGTGTCCTCGTGTACCCTTATAATAGCTTTCTCCTGTTTCAAGGGGATAAACAGTGCAGATTGATCCTCTCTCTAATGGTGCGCAGAGTCTCAGCTTACGTCTGGTGATAAATAATGAAGCAAGCTAACAGATCCTGCCTGCAGTCAATTATCCCAGGTCTGTGTTTCTTAGTCTTCCAAGGGGCCCTCAATGGGGACTTATGTAGCCGTAGAAATGAGAGAAACATGGAGAAATAAAGAAAAAAACAATTCCATCTGTCAAAATGATGATGGATGCTGTCCAAACCTGTGAACAAAACCTGAGGTGCTAATTCTATGCACTGCTGATGCCTTTAATTATGCAACTTTGACAGATGGAAAGATCGTTATGCAGTTTTTATTTAAGAAGCCCATGCAACTGTAATTTTTGTGCCAAGGGTAACAGTCACATTAAGGAATTTGGCAGAAAGTAAACTCTACCTTATTTACAGCTTACTAGGTCCTAATTATGCTTCATAAGTGGACAGTCATATAATAAGACAGACATAAAACATACATGACTGCAAATTACTACACAGCAGTTACATGTCAAAATTGGCAGTCATTTGAAACCATATAATATTTCCCTGGGAATATAGAGTAAACAGACTCCAGGTCATACCTTGTTGAGGCAGAATTCCAAAGATCTGAAATGTTTTTCCTTAGTCTTAGCTTCAGTGGGGCCTTCAGAAATTACAGAACAATCATTGTTTGCTTTATATATATTCCTCTTAGTCTGATTGCAAGGATTTTAGTTAGTTCCTTCTGCTAGTTTCCTGAAGTGTGCTTTTAGTGTTACCTGCATTTCTGTGTCTCATGTAACCCAGAAATACATCTTAGGATATTTTTAGCTTCTTTCTTCTGTATTCCTGCCTTGGTGAGGTTTTATTCTTCTCATCTCCTCCTCAATCTCCTTATCATGGCCTTTTTCTAAAGAGGAGACCTAGAAATCCAGAACTAGGAGGGTATCTTGGATGTATAATCTGTGTGGCTACCAAGCTGTTAAAGCTATCCTTTCCCTTCTATGGCTAAAGTCTAAGCCTTCATTATCATCAAGCTATTGTAGTTCCATGGCTGCAGCCTCCTCAGTCCTCTCTCTCCTGACTTAACCTTCATACTCTTGAAAGATGATCTTCTTAAACCACAATTCTTACACATTTCCCCTGCTCAATACCCTTCAGTGGAACACTTGCCTTAGAATAAAGCTTAAAGCATGGCATGCAAACTCTTTATGATCTGGCCCTAGACAATCTTTCTATATTTTTCCTTCTGCTTATCAGTGCATACTGTCTGCTATAACTACCAGACAGTTACCATTCTCTGGCTTCTCTCTTCTAAGCTTCTATTCCTTTGCTTATTTCCATTTATCTACCTTAAACACCTTTCCAAATCATCTTTGCCTCTTTGAATCCTAGACTTCCTTTCCAGTTGAGGGAAGAGAACTCCAATATGTTCCCTCTCAATGCAGTTTCAAACACTGGCCATATATATGGATATAACATTCTCTGGCATTTGGAATATTCTAAATTGCTATTCTTCATTAACTATATATATATATATATACACACACACACACACACACATATATATACTTTATACATTATATAAATATATATAGTATATACAATATATATACAATATATATAATGTATACATACATACATTAACTATATATATACACACACACACACACACACACACACACACACACACATATAGTTTCTGCTTGCTAAATTATAAGCTACTAGAGGTTTGGGACTCTGACTCTGATGTAAAATAGTATAACATAAGAATGTGAGAATTAGCTTCTAACAGATTAAAACTCTGATCCTGGTACTTGGTAGCTACGTGTTACTGGATGAGGTACCTAAACTCTGTGAACCTCTGTTCCTTCATCTATAAAAATAGAGACAACAGTCTTTTATCTCAGAGGGCTGTTGTAAGATGTAAATGGTATAATAAATTAAATGTGCCCAGTAAATTATAGCTATTAAGATATAAAATTTATATTGCATCTTCAATGCTGAACACAGCGACTGGCAAATAGTTGGCATTTAATAAACACTGATTGAACTAAACTGCATTTATGTTGACAGCATTTATATTAGGCTACCACCACTCCTGATGGTCGATAATGAATCTTCACAACTTAGTTGAGTTTCTTAAAATCAAGGACAAGGTCTGTTTTAAACTTTTCAGTATAAAAAACTTAACCTTTATATTATTTATTAATAAAATAAAAATATCTTCAGTTATGAACATGTAGATTTCACTTGGATTTAGATCTCTATGTGTTGAAGTGATGGAAAAGCTTTTTGACAACCCAGTTAAAGCTTACCTGCCAACATTGTGAATTGAATACAATATAAACAAGTGTCACCTAAACTTCAGTAAAAGAAATCGTTGGCTAACAGAAAAGAAAGTATTAGAAAAGAATGGAAAGGAGGAAAAGATCTTCAAAACTTGGGAAGGGAAGTTGATATAATGGAGACAACAAAGACTAAAGATAAATGTTTTAGTTCAATTTTTTGCCCATTTTTTTTAGACTGCCATTTGTAAATTATCAATGTTAGATGTTAAAGAAAAATAGCACAAAAACAGGATATCCTCTTTTATGTAGTTCAGGTATATTGAAAGAAAATTAAAAAATAAATGACTTCTTCACTGGGTCACTCACTGTTAGTAATTACCATGCACCTATTCCTTTGGACTCTCAGCAATGTTATAGACTAGGTAATCTAGATTACGTTCCTCACATTCAATCCATCACACTTAACATGTGGTGAACACAGCAGAAATGGAAAGTTTGTACTAAATTTTATAGCCTAGGGTACAGCATGACAAAATACTTATGGCTACATAATAGTTTTGTTTTCTATTGATAATTTCATCTGACAATTTTAAACTCTCAATGTGTTTGCAGAATCTGAACAACCTCAGTAATCAATTAGGCAACCATCACAATACCTACTTTTGGAGGTTGCTTCCCTCTACAAACCAACAAAATACTTATTTTCACTTGATAATCAGTGGATAAGAAGAAATGGGTATCAACTCTGGAACCAATCTGAGTAAGTTCAGATTCAAACTCATCACTTTCTAGGGTCCTTGGCCTTCAGAAAAATTATTTAATCTCACTTATTTCTTGAGTTATGTTGGGAGAGGTCATTGATATGATGTGACTGTTGACTGCCCCATGAGGTGGACCCTAACAACTGAAGGCTCCTCACTCTTTCCCCTATCCTTGAAATGTGGGTTCCATTTGCCTTCCCTGCTCCCAAGATGCCGCCCCAAGGACATAGCCTGGAGATAGTGATGTGGTACTCAGACCATCTGGATGGTATATGTGACTGAACCCAAGTAAGGCCTGTATATAAACTCTGAAGATTTGGTGGGTAGGTCCAGAGATCTACTAATTTTGTGGCCTCCCAAGATAAGCCTCATATGTAAGTTCCCTTGCTTATTAAACAGGTCACCTACCAATCTGGAATGTCCTGCTTCTTTCTTCAGTCTCTCTCTGCCATCTATGTCTAGGGGCTAGTTTCAGATTTCACCTGGGAAGTCCCCAAGGAGCTTGTGAATCAACAATTTGGCCTTCAAAGATGGGTGACATAGGAAGTTCCTGAACTCCCCTCTTCTACCAACTGTACAACTACACATGGAACAATTCCTTTTGTAAGAAATCCAGAAACTGAGTGACTCTAACACTTTGAATCATTGAGCATATCAAAATGGACCACTTCAAGTCACTAGTATATCACTGGAAGGAGCTTGTACACACATCTGCACCCTAGTTTTTCAGCTGCCTCCCCTGGGAAAAGACTAGATTGCCTTGTTCCAATAGCCAAGGACTTTCCTTCAAGAGGCCCACAGGATTGTAGCAAAGAAGCATTTCCTAACTCGCTATCCCTCTGGGGCTCAGTGCTGAGGAAACAGGCAAAAATGCTTGGCTCTCATAATTTCCCTGAAAGAGGTCTATTTGTATAGTTAAAAGCTGCTGCCTGAGGGTCAGACTTCTAATTTAACACACATCTAGGACTAACAGAGATTCTCCCCAGGGACCAAGAAAACTGGCAGATTCCCTTCGGCCCTTTCCCTCTGGTGTAATCCAAGTCACCAATATCTCTCTGGAAAGATTTTATACAAATGTATGGCACACCACCTTTATGACTGCCATCTGAGGGATAAGCCCCCAGATTGCATTCAGCAGTCCCACAGAACTGTAGCAAAGAAATTCCTAAAGGCTCAGACATACCCCCTAACCTCCAGGGCCTAGAGCATAGAGATCTGGCAAAAATGCCCACCTCCCAGTTTCTATAAGGAAGGGGCCTAACTACATAAATTTCCCAGCTGCTGCCTAAGGGTCAGCTTCCAAACAGCCTACATTTAAGTGCTAACTACAATCCTCCCCTCTGAGAGAGACATTGATGAGTCTTGGCATACTCTCAACTACTGGAAGTCACTAAAAACAAAGAAGGCATCTTGGACCGTGTTATTTATATGTTCTTATAATATACAAAGAACATATAACTCAATAGAAAAAACAAACAATCCAATTAAAAAATGAGCAGAGGAACTGAATATGCATTTTTCCAAAAAGACATATAAATGGCCAACAGGTACCTGAAAAGGTGATCAACATCACTGATCATTAGAGAATTGCAAATCCAAACCACAATGAGATATCACCTCACAGCTGTTAAATGGCTATTATCAAAAAGAAAAGAAATAACAAGCGTTAGCAAGGATATAGAGAAAGGGGAACACTTATGCACTGTCAGTAGGAATGTAAATTGGTGCAGCAACTATGGAATACAGTATGGAGTGACCTCAGAAAGTTAAAAATAGAACTCTTATATGACCCAGCAATTCTACTTCTGGGTATTCATCCAAAGGATACTGAGGAGATATCTGCTCTCTCACGTTCACTAAGACAGTATTCACAATACCCAAAATGTGGAAACAACCTACGTGTCTGTCAATGAATGAACGGATAAGGATGTGGCACATATATATATAGAATTGAATATTATTCAGTCACAAGAAAGAAGGAAATCCTGCCATTTACCATATGGGTGGACCTAGAGGGTATTATGCTAAGTGAAATAAGTCAGACAGAGAGAGACAAATACTATATGGTTTCACTTATATGTGGAATCCCAAAAAACAAAACAAACAAAAACAGAAACATACTCATAAATACAGAGAACAAACTGGTGGTTGCCAAAAGGGAGGAGAGTGGGAGGGATGGCCAAAATACATAAAAGGGATTAAGAGGTACCACTGTCCAGTTATAAAACAAATAAGGCAAGGTGATAGAAAGTACAGCATGGGGAATACAGTCAATAATACTGTAATAATGTTATATGGTGACAGATGGTAACTACACTTATGGTGAGCATTGCAAAATGTATATAAATGTCAAATCACTATGTTGTACACTTGAAACTAAAATAAAATTATATGTTAACTATTCTTCAACTTACAAAAATAGTACAAGTCATAAAAAAACATGGGGAGGAGGGTGGGGAAGCAGCTTAATTTTAGTTTAGGGCATTATGCTAAGTGAAATAAGTCAGAGAAGAACAAACTCTATGATATTACTAAATCTAAACAAGCCAAAATTATAGACACAGAAAATAGAATGGTGGTTATCAGAGGATGAGACTGTGGGGGTAAAGGGAACACACTGGTCAAAGAATACAAACTTCCAGTTATAAGATGAATAAGTTCTGGGGGTCTAATATACAACATAAAGATTATAGTTAAGAATACTATGTTACATACTTGAAAGTTTCCAAGAGAGCAGGTCTTAAATGTTCTTACCACACACACACACACACACACACACACACACACACCACACAGTAATTATGTGACAGGACAGACGTGTTAGTTGACACTATTATGGTAGTCGTTTTGCAATATGCAAGTGTACCTAATCAACAGGTTGGGTACTTTAAACTTACACAGTAGTATATGTCAATTATGTCTCAATAAAGCTGGAAAAGAATCTCATTTACTTTTTTTTAATCATTTTAAAAAATGAGATTGGTAAGTCTCAAGTCACAGGATTGTTGTAAGAATTAGAAGTGACGCATGTAAAGAAACTAATACCTAATGAGATTTCAGAATGGACAGCTCATTCTTATGACTGATGTGCACAATCACCTGATAAGGCAGACAGAGCAGTTATTTCCATTCTACAGATATTGCTACTAAAGCTCAGGGAAGGTCAAAACAGAAAATCCAATCACTAGTAGGTAGTGACTTAGATTGAAATTTAAGTCTTTTGATTTCCAGCCCAATTTTCTCTCCGCTATCTATTGTGTCTCCTTTCCACTTCACTGCACATGAAAACAGGGAACTGACCTCAAGATGAATGTGTTGGAAGATGAAGAGTTGATGTTTCTGCCTGCTTGCTCAGGTGTATCCATGCACTTGAGGCAAGGAAGTGGGTAATTGTGAACTAGTAGTCCCCTTAGACTCTTTGCCTAGCTTACCTTTGGCATTTATTCCTCAGGGGCTTAAAGAGTAGGCAGTGCCTACTACATTTCTGTTGAGCACATGCTTTCCCCCAAATATACTGAGCGTTTGCATAGCCTACTGCCTTTGTTCCTTTTGTTAGCTGCTTCTGAAATATACTTCCCCATTGCATTCTTGGTCCTATAAAACAAAACAAAACACTCTACAAAACAAAAATGCTGGGCTCTGATCAAATATGACTTCTTTGTTGTAGGCTCTCCTGACCTCTCCCAAAAAGAAGTGATTGCTTCCTCTTCTGTATCATCTTTGGATCTGTACTTACACTATCCTCACATTTGGAATGGGTTTCTTTTGCATGTTTGCATTACTTTTCTGTCTGTGAGCTCCTTAAGGGGAACACATGAATGCCACTTTTGTAACCAGTGTCCAGCATGTCATCTGGTAGTATACCACATGTGTTCCACAAATGAAGGTTGATGTAAATTCAATTGATTTTGTTCTGCTGAGAGACAGTAAAGAATGATAAAAAATGTTATTTGTCTATATATAGAATAATTAGAGACATCAACAAAAGTGTTTAGCATAACACTGGTTTACTGTGGAGTTGTTATATTGCTGCTGTATCTTTGTTTGCAAATGATACAATAATATGTATATAAATTCATACATCTATTAAAACACAAATATAATTTCTATAGCAAGGCAGAGAACACAGATGCTGCTGCTTGAGATTTTCTTAGCATTCTGTGCTTTGCTAAGAAAATAAAAGCTATATTAAGAGTGCGAAGTTGAAATTGCCAGAGTATCCAGTTATTGGAGGAATGTGGTAAAATGTAGTTATGCAAATGAACACAGGAAACTGATCAAACTTAAAGAATGAACAAAATAGAATCAACCCAAACTTGTTACTGCAAAATGCCATCAAAGTTCTTGCTTTGCTTCCCTGGGTAAATTTTTTTTTGTCCCTGCAAGCTACCCTGGGACCAAGTAAGAGATAATTCATTTCAAAATGAGAAGGCCTATTTTTGGAGTACTGCCCTGAATTTTTTCTTTTGCCTATAATAATCTATTGTCCTGGATGCCAAAAATAGTGTGGGGCAGAGATTATTTAAAGCTCTTCAGCAGAAGGCAGTAATGCAGCCTGCTGAACTTCTTAGAACAAAAGAAGTAAGTTTCAGTGAAAAGAAACTGGAGCTGTCTACAGCAGTGGACCCATGTAGTGGTACCATCAGTATTTTTGTTTGCCTTTATTTTTATTTTCCTAGAACTGGAGAAGGCCCCCCAAACCAGTCAGAGTAAACATCTGACTTGATAAAATCTATTTGGTAGGACTTAGTTGGGAAAACCCACCTCAAAAAAAAAAAAAAAGAAAAAAGAAAAACAAACAAAAAACCCCAACAACAACAATAACAACAAAACATAAGGAACCATTTTTAGACTGTGCATTTAAGTTGTATGATGTTGGGACACCAGGAAGGGCCATTGCTCTCTACTTAAATATCTTTAAACAGGAGCCCCAATCCTTCTGGGCAACATGACTTCTTCATCAAGAGTCTCAAGAAGCTACAATGGTCTCTGACTAATAAGGGTCTATTAGTTTTCCTATTACTGCTATAAAAATTACCACAAACTTAATGGCTTAAAACAGCATAAATGTATGCTCTTAGAATTCTGGAGGTCAGAAGTCTGAGATCAGACTTACTTAGTAAGTATTGACAGAGTAGTTTCTTTTTGGAAGCTCTGGAGGGAGAAATCATTGCTTGGCCTTTTCCAGCTTCCAGTATCCACTTTCCTTTCTTAGATGGTGGCCCCTTCCCCATCTTCAAAGAAAAGCACTCTTATCTCTGTGTTCATCATCATATCGCCCTTTCTGCTATAGGCAAATCTCCCTCTGTCTCTCTCATAAGAACACTTGTGACTATACTTAGGGCCCACTTGTTTAATCTAGATAACCTCTTCATCTCAAATTCTTAAAATTGTATCTGCAAAGTTTCTTTTGCCATATAAGGTAACATTCACAACTTCTGAGGGTTGGGATGTGAAGTCTTAGGGGGCAGGGCAAAAACAGACACTCTATGTTGAATAAATATACCCTTTTTCCAATGGTGGGTCAAAGGCACATGAAGCCCCAAGAACATATGTGGAACTTGCTATAATATTCTGTTTAAGAGGACTTCTGCTGGAGGGAGAGGGGAGTCCAGTAGAGGGTTTGGTTAGGGAAGACCACTGGAAAATCAGAAATTAAAAACAGGGAGGCAGAACAACTAGTCAAAGGGTGAAACTTCTGGTATCTTGAGAGTCATCTCAGGGGAACCCAGCAGGAGAGCCTCAGAAGAACCCACAAATTGCATCTATTCAGGAGTCATCAGGTGTAATCATTAGTCAGAACTATGGACTGTGGACTTCAGGCATCACTTGTGACACAAGGGCAGATCCAGGTCTGGTGAGGTACTAAACACAGAATTGAGAAGCTTTCTTTGCGAAAAAGAAGAAAGCACATCATAAGTATAAAATTAGCTAGATGGCCTTGGAAGGGGCTTTGCAAATGAAGAACTCTAAAGTTTGATTTCAGCAATTTTATGGTAATTCTGTGGAGTAAGAATTTTCTACTCCCTTTCCCCCTCTCTCTTCCTATACTCTGACTCCAGAAAGGTCTAAGACCAAGATTAGCTAGGTAGGCCAGGATGAAAGAGGTAGATCACCCCCACTAAGGGCTTTGCTGGAATGGGTAGAGTAGAAAGAGATTTGTGTCTTTGTAAAAATACTGAAGTGTTGACAAATATATTGAATTGAATTTTTAATTATAGAATTAAGAATGTACGCTTGTGATTTAAAAAGACTATAGCACTGTGTATTAACTATGAGCAACCAGAAGCATCATGGGTTTTGCCAAGTTTCTATTTAGGGGCTAGTGAAAGCTTCTCCCACCAGGTACATTTAAATTTTTTTTTAATGTTTATTTATTTTTTTTAGAGAGAGAGAGAGAGAGAGAGAGAGAGCAAGTGAGCAAGCAGGAGAGGGGCAGAGAGAGAAGGAGATACAGAATCCGAAGCAGGCTCCAGGCTCTGAGCTGTCAGCACAGAGCCCGACATGGGGTTTGAACTCACAAACCATGACATCATGACCTGAGCCAAAGTCAGACGCTTAACCAACTGAGCCACCTAGGTGTCCCCAAGTACATTTTAAAGTGACAAAAGGAAGTAAAACGTTGTGGTTTTGATTATATTCCAAAACAGTGCTTGTCTAATAGACTGGTTATAGGTTGTAGTGAGTTTTCCACAACAGTATGTGCAAGCAGCTGGTGTCAGCTTGTCAGGAATATTGTAGAAGAGTTTTAAGCATCTCAAGTGTGGTTCTAGTAAGTAATCTTTAAGGTCATTCCTAGTTCTGGTGGCTTCTGGTTCTTCTATGCTACTCAACCACTGATAACAGAGACTTTCCTAAGAAAAATTTTGGCAAGGAGAATGAAAAGCAAGCAAAATGGAAGGAAGATGATGTTAGGTAAAGCAGAATGAATCTAGCAAATGATACAAAGGGCATTTGCCCTTCTTCCAAAGGGCAAAATGTTGGTTCCCTTAAAAAACCCTGAAATGCAGAATGAGAAAATAGATGGAATATATTTGGAGTTTAAAATACTACTATTGATTTCTGGTTTCTAGTCTGGCACAAAAGGACTTAGAAATTGCCACTCTACTCTAACAAGTGAAAACCTGAGCAAACTGAAAAATAAGCACATCTTCTTACATCTCTTAAGGAAGAAAGGTAAGATCACAGGGCAAACCACTGCCCCCAAACTAGAGAGACAGAAAGGCAGACACAGAAAAATCACAACTTACTGAAGTAAAAACCTTCATAGGAACCAATGCCAGGATAAGAAAAACCTGAAATGTAATTGATCAATTGCTGGAGGCTCAGTGTGGACAGAGCTGACAGTCAAACACTCTAGAGAGACCTAGGTGGAGGGATGTGGGGCGGGGGGGGGGGGGGGGGGAGGGGGTACTTCATGCTTTTGTGAATTTTGCCTCTGGGGACTCAATCAGCAGGGAGAGGGGAAAGAAGTCATTTAAAAATATATCTCAGCATTCTATTCTTCCTAACAAGGTCAGCCCTTAAGAGAAACTATTTAACTAAAGCCTAACCTACTGGGGTTTTATTAGAGCCTAACTGACCTTTGAGAAGGAAGATGACCATCTTCAGCCCTAATGTTTAGCTATACTATCCCATCTAAGGGGGTGGGGAGACCTGAGAAGCATTTATGAAGTTCATAGTCCAGAAGTGCACATGCACCAAATGACTGAGACCTAGTCATAGCACTATTCTTCCGCTATACCTTACCACCACATTACTAAAGGCATATTTAGAGCAGTTCCCTTTACTCAGTCCATCATGTCTGGATATCAAGACAAAATTACAAGACATGATAAAAGGCAAAACATGTTTGAAAGGACAGAGCAAGCATCAGAATCAGACTCGGATATAGAAGTCATGTTGGAATTATCAGACTGAGAATTTAAGACACCTATGGTTAATATAATAAGTACTCTAATGGATAAAGTGGACAGCATGCAAGGATAAATGGGCAATGTAAGTAGAGAGGTGGACATTCTAAGACAGTATCAGAAAGAAACTCTAGAGATCAAAAGCACAGAAATGAAAAATGATTTTGATGGCCTTATCAGTAGACTGGACACCAATGAGGAAAAAATTCTGAGCTTGAGGATATATCAAATAGAAACCACCAAAATTGAAAAGGAAAACAAAACAAAACAAAAGACTAAAAGAGTCAAAACATAATATCCAATAACTGTGAGATAAGTACAAAAGGCATAACATACATATACTGGGAATATCAGAAGGAGAAAAAAGAGAGAAAGGAATAGAAGCAACATTTGAAGCAATAATGATTGAGAATTTCCCTGAAATAAATTTCAGGCACCAAATCACAGATCCAGGAAGCTCAGAGAACACCAAGTAAGACAAATGAAAACAAACAAAAACCAAAACTCTTAGGCATACAATATCTAAAATGCAGAAAATCAAAGATAAAACATCCTGAAAGAAGCCAGATGGGGAGAAACATCTTACCTATAAAGGAAAAAAGATAATAACTACATCTGACTTCTCCTCAGAAACCATGCAAGGTAAAGGAAAATGGAGCAAAACATTTAAAATGTTGAGATTAAAAAGCTACCAACCTAGAATTCTGTACTCTAGGAAATTATCCCTCAAAACTGAAAAAAAAATGAAGATTTTGCTGGACAAACAAAAACTGAGGGAATTTTTTGCCAACAGATTTGCCTTATAATAAATGTTAAAAGAAGTTGTTTAGATTGAAGTAAAATAATATAGGCTAGAAACTCAGATATACATAAAGAAAAGACAAGCATTGGAGAAGGAATAAGTGAAGGTAAAATTAAAATTTCTATGTTTGTTTTTCTTAACTGATCTAATATATATAGTAATAAATATATAATAGTTTTTATTTATTCAAAATAAAATTTATGTAATCTATCACATCAAAAGACTAAAAAAGAAAAATCACATAATCATATCAATAGATGCAGAAAAAGCATTTGACAAAATCCAATACCCATTCATGAAAAAGCTCTTGGTAAACTTGCAATAGAGTAGAACTTCCCCAACTTGATAAAAACATCTACAAAAAACCTATCGTAATATCATATTCAATGATGAGAAACTTGAAGCTTTTCCAGTAACATCAGGAACAAGGTGATGAGGATTTTTCTCACCATTTCTTTTCAATGTTATATTGGAAGTCCTAGCTAATACAATAAGACAAGAAAAAGAAATAAAAGATATCTAGATTGGAAAGGAAGAAATAAAATTTGTTTGCAGACAACATGATCATCTATGCAGAAAATCTGAAAGAACTGACAAATAAAATTGCTGGAAATAATAAGTGATATAGCAAAGTTGTACGACAGAAAGGATAATATACAAAGGTCAATCACTTTCCTATATACTAGAAATAAACACGTGGAATTTTAAATTAAAAACACAATATCATTTACCTTACCACCCCCCAAAATGAAATATTAATGTACAAATCTAATAAAACATGTATGAGATCTATATGAAGAAAGCTACAAGACTCTGAAGAAAAAAAACCAAAGAACTAAATAAATGTTGAGATATTTTGTTCACAGACAGGAAAACAATATTATCAGGATGTCAGTTCTTCCCAACTTGATCTAAGGTTCAACACAATCCCAATAAAAATCCCAGCAAGTTATTTTATGGATATTGACAAACTGGTTATAAAGTCTATATGGAAAGGCAAAAGAACTAGAATAGTCAACACAATATTGAAAGACAAAAACAAAGTTGGAAGACTGACATTATCTGACTTTAAGCCTTACTATAAAGCAACAGTAATCAAGACTATGTGGTATTGGTGAAAGAATAAACAAATAGATCAATAGAACAGATGTGAGAACTCAAAAATAGACCTCAAAAATGTAGGCAAATAATCTTTGACAAAAGAGCAAAGGCAACACAATGTTGCAAAGATAGTCCTTTCAACAAATGGTGCTGGAACAACTAGACATCTACATACAGAAAAAAAAATGACTCTAAACACAGACAAACCTTACACGCCTCAAAAAATTAACTCAAAATGGATCATAGAAATAAATGTAAAACATAAAACTGTAAAACTCCTAGAAAATAACATTAAAAAAATCTAGATGACCTAAGGCTTGCCAATGGCTTTTTAGAGACCACACCAAAGGCACCGTTCATAAAAGAAAGAATTAATAAATTGGACTTCATTAAAATTAAAAATAAAAAATAAAGCCATAGACTAAGAGAAAATATTTGTAAGAGACACATGTGACACAGGACAATTATCTAAAATATATAAAGAACTCTTAAAACTCAACAATATGAAAATGAAAAAATTCATTTAAAAAATGGGCCAAAGACCTAAACAGATGCCTCACGTAAAAAGATATACAGATGGAAAATAAGAATATGAAAAGATCCTCTACATGATATGTCATCAAGAAAATATAAATTATAACAATGAGATGTCATACATACCTATTAGAATGGCCCCAATCCAGAACACTGACAACACTAAATGCTGGCAGGGATGTGGAACAACAAACAGGAACCCTCATTCACTGCTAGTGGGAAATCAAAATGGGATAGCCACTTGGGAAGGTAGTTGGGCAGCTTCTTACAAAACTAAACATGATCTTATCATATGATTCAGAAATTGTTCCTTGGTATTTACCCAAAGTAGGTAATAACAAGTCCACACAAAAAATTATATTTAGATGTTTGTAGCAGGCTTTTTCATAATTGCTAAAACCTGGAAGCAACCAAGATGTCCTTCAGTAGATGAATGAATAAAGAAACTGTGGCACATCAAACAATGTAATATTACTCAATGCTAAAAATAAATGATCTATCAAGCCATAAAAAGACATGGAAGAATTTAAATGCGTATTATTAAGTGAAAGAAGCCAGTCTAAAAAGGCTATATATTGTATGATTTCAACTATATGATATTCTGCGAAGGTAAAACTATAGAGACAGTAAAAAGATCAGTTGGTTGTCAGAGGTTGGCCAGGGGGAGGGATGAAAAGGCAGAGCACAGAATATATTTAGAACAGTGAAACTCTTGTATGATACTATAATGGTGGATACATATCATTATAAATTTGTCCAAATCCATGTACAACACCAATGTAACCCTAATGTAAACTATGGACTTTGGGTAATTTTGATGTGTAAATGGAACTTCATCAGTTGAAATGTACCACTCTGGTGGGAGAAGCTAATAATGGGGGAGGTTATGCATGTCGGGGCGGGGGGGACTTAAGTTGGAAATCTCTGTATCTTTTGCTTAATTTGCTGTAAAACTAAAACTGCTCTAAAAAATAAAGTCTATGAAGAAAATAATAAAAAATACTACTGCCCACTCTCAAACATTTGCATGCCTTTGTGGGGGCCCCTTTTCAAAATATATGCTAATGTGAAAGAATACGTTTACAGCCAAAACTCATTTTTAAAGCTGGTTTATCTCCAAATGTATGAGTGTTTTATTACTGTTATTATAAATGCCCTTTAATGCAAGCCTTCTCATTCATTAGCTTGGAGAGTTCCAAAGTGAAATGAAAAACAAGTTTCTTGACAAGCTTACAGACTTTAAAGCTGTTAGAGTGGGTGGAAGAAATGAGTGTTGCAAAGCTCTTACAGATATTGATAGGACTGCTTTATTCTGAAATGATGACATAAATAAGCCTTTTTAAAGGATTCACTGAGTGGAAATTGCCATGTCAAGTTTGGGAACTTTATAAACTTTGGAACTTGGGCATAAATAATACACTGTCCAGCAAAACTTGAGGCAATACTTTTATTGGTATGCTTATAAATTTCTAAAGCTTTACCATGACAATTTTTAAAAAGGCAAACTGTAAGCTACATTTTTTGTGTGCATATTATTGTCTATTTTAAACTGAGGAAATGAATTTTCTCTTAATAAAGTAGGAAAGGAGCTAATGTTTAATGTTTACTGTGTGCCAGGTACTTAATATAAACGATCTTATTTAATCCTGACAACAAATTGGTGAGGCCAGTATTGTTATCTCTGTTTTAGATTTAAGGAAACTAAAGAGTACTGAGAATAATAGTAGCTAAGGCTTACATAACACCATGTGTTAGGCAGTGTTTCAAATACTTTTCACATATATTGATGGATTTAGGTTCTCATAGCAACCTTAAAAAGGGAAGGACCATTATTACCCCATTTTGCAGCTGAGAAAACTGAAGCATAGAGAGATCAATGACTTGTTCAAAGTAAGCAGCAGAAGCCAGGGATGCAGGTAATTTGGTTCAAAGCTGACTCTTTAACACTGAACTATACATCCTAAAATGAGCAAAAGACCTTAGAGCAAGGCAATGATGGAACCACTTTTTCTCAGGTCTCTTAACCTTGAAATCTTTCTCATCCTTCAGAATTTAAGTTTCTACTAAAATGAGAGTCATTATTACACTCTGACTCTTGAGGTTTCCCTGAGCTGCCATGGGCATATTATTTGTAGTTCTACTTAGCAACCATTTAAGTCTGATTTAGCTGTTTACATGTAAGCTCTTTGAAGACATAGACTAATGTTGTATTATCTCTAAGCAACTAATCGTTGTGTAGTTGTGGGTACTCAGGAAATTTTGAAATTAACAAGGGGGATATCTATTTCTTTTTTTAAGCAACAGTGTTTTCTTTTTTGTTTTCTGCCAAAGGGGCAAATATACCATGAATGATAAGGTCTTACTGCTGTTTTTAGCATAGAAGATTGAATAGTTTAAGTCTTAATTGATAACATTCAGAAGGAAATATCAACTAAATGACCAATTTAAACTAAGAGAAATAATGCAGTATAAACTGATAGACGTTTTAGAATATAGTAAAATTACTTTCATCTCTATACAAATGTAGCTCTTTCCTTAAACTCTACTGGCCAGTGGGGGACAGAGACTATGTTCTTTGAAACATGAGTCCTTGTGTGGAACCCTGAAACCACTACTCACTGTTCACTGAGAGTATGTGGCCTCTGTCACCCAGAAGATACTACTTCAGGTTCTTTAGAACTGATATGCAAAGCTGGATTCCCCCAATGACGAGACATCCACTTTATGGTCCAAGTGATGCTCAGGTTGGTTGGCCTAAGCATGTGTTGCAATGATAGCAGTATTGAACATGGAGTCATACAATCTGGGTTTAAAGCCGAGTCCTGCCTCTCACTAGTCGTGTGCTCAGGCAAGTTTATGAGCTTCAATTTCATCTGTATAATGAGCGTAATGATACTAACACATTGGGTTTTTGAAGGGGTCACTGAGATTTCGTTTGTGAAACTCCCTGGTACATTGATCCTCTCAGTATGTGGGCAATGTGAGTTCCATCCATTCCTGTAGGGATAATTCTAGTGGGTCCTGGCCTCCTCCAACCTGCATTGCGGCTCTGGCTGCTGGTTCCTCAGCTCTCACCACTCTGGCTTCCTGAGGTCTTCAGTCTACTCAGTGCTGACTTCAACTCCAGGGACCACTAGAGGATTCTTGTACTTGCCTACACTTTGTTGGAGCACTCTTCAGCACTGCTCTTGCCATTGGCTCCTGCCCAGTCTCCAACACACGCCTTGCAACAGATGTCATTTTTCCTCAGGCCTTCCTTGAAACTCCTTCTATCTGTCATCAGCACCTCTATGGAGACCTTCCAGTTTTTCCTTCCTCCAACCAGCTGACATCTTACTTCTCAGAATCCATCCCTGTTTAGCATCTACATAGTCCACAAACATGTACTGAGAGCCAACTGAGTTGGTCACCTACCATTAGACATTGGAATAACTGAACTGTTGCCCATAAGGAGTTCAGAATTTAGAAGGAAAAATAGACAGAAAAAACCAGTATAACAATACAATGTGAGGTGTGTTAAGAAAGAGAGAAGAAGAGGGGTGCCTGGGTGGCTCAGTCAGTTAAGCGTTTGACTTTGGCTCAGGTTGTGATCTAATGGTTAATGGGTTCAAGCCCTGCAGGTGGGCTCTGTGCTGACAGCTCAGAGCCTGGAGCCTGCTTCAGATTCTGTGTGTGTGTCTGTCTCTGCCCCTCCCCTGCTTGCACTCTATCTCTCAAAAATAAACGTTAAAAAAATTAGAAAAAAAAAAAAAGAAAGGAGCAGAAAGTAGAGATGAGTCAGGGATCCTCTACAGACTTGCCCATTCAGTATTCCAGTTTTGCAATCCCAGGGAGAGTCCTGTATCTAAGGCTTTGGATGCAGAAGAACATGATCATAGCTCCCAAAGGCTGATAATGAAAAGGTTTTGCAGGGTTGTTATAACATTCCTGTGCTGTGTCCTGGGTCTGGAATCAGTGGGATGTACTTATATCCTCCAATGTTAGCAATGTTCTTAGCCCCCACACTAAAGCAACCACTTGTGTAATTTCCACCCTTGGTGGCCTCTCTCCCTCTAATGCAGACTGGCTTCCCATGCACCTTAGGCCCTAACATAGCACAGGCTCTAGGCAAGTTCATTTATTCATCCAGGAATATATTGACCATGTGCTATAAAAACTAATGCAGAGTGCCTCATGATTAAATAAAAATGATTCTTCTGACTATAGAACCTGAGCTTTCATTTAGTTTTACACCAGTGAAGGTGGATTTGGACAATACTCTCAACTCTTTCACTTGAATCCCATGCAACCAATGGGAAATTCAGAAACATCATTCACAAATAATTGTGAATTGGATAATTGGTTCACAAGGAAACTGAACTCAGAATCAGAACCCTAACTTCATCAGAGGTACATTCTGAGTTCCTAACATGAAATCATCAGCTCAGGGGAGAGGTCCAATATATGGATTCAGGAACATAGCTGCTTTCATTATATGGGACTTATGAGCCAATTCTAAGAAATATAATACAAAGATGAGTCTGCATATTCATATCAAAGTTTCCATCAATTAACAGATTAACAGAATAAAATAACTGTAAAAATAGACAAAACAAAGCATATTAACAAGAGAAGCCATAATTAAGAGAAAGAAATTCTTGTATAAAAACATTTCAAAACCTGACCCTCAAATCATAGTTTCTTGAGTGTAGAGACAGTCCATCAACCTCTAGATTCTGAGAATCTAAAAGATAGTTTTTTGAACATTACTTAATAAATAGTAAGTATCCAAATGACTTGCCCAAACTCTGGAATAATAAAGCTTATGAGAAACTAATCAGTTGGAACAATATGTGCTTACAATAACATATTATAAGTCAAATTCAGATCCTATATAAATTATCTTATAAATTCATCTTATAAAATATATTGTGTTTTAGACCAAATATTAAAATAAGTACAAGTTAAGAACATAAAGGATGTGAACCAAGAAATGGCAAAGAAGAAAGATCTAAAAATGCTTTTGGGACACCTAGGTGGCTCAGTTGGTTAAGTGCCCAACTCTTGGTTTTGGCTCAGGTCATGATATCGTGGTTCGTGGGTTTGAGCCCCATGTGTGGAGTCTACTTGAGATTCTCTCTCTGTCTCTCTCTCTCTCTCTCTCTCTCTCTCTCTCTGCCCCTTCCCTGCTCATGCACATGGTTGAAAATGTTTACTAGTTCAATTCTTACGTAGTTTGTAAATATAAAGACAACACAAAAATGTTAAATAAAGGATGGAAAAGGAGTGCTTAAAATTTTATGAAAATATTTACTCCCATCTGTCTGCCATGAATTTATCACTCCCAAAGAGATTTTTAATTTTCCCATATAATCAGTAGAAAATACACATAAACTGGGCCTTCAGAATAATAACGTCCTCGAAAATTGTCATTGTTCTCTAAACCATCTATTTCTTAAAAAACATCTAGCTACTAAACAGAACCGTTCATAAGTATGTCATATTGGTTCACTAAAATGAATTCTTTTCTTTCCCAAGAATGAAACAGTCTACATTTAAAAGCAATAATTTTTTGTTACAAAATAAACTACCAAGAAGATTAAAAAGTAAAATCAAAGATAGTAAGAAAGTCTCTTGTAAGAAGCTACCTGTGACTCCAACAGAACACTTGCCTCTTCTCTTCTACATTCTGCAATAACTCTGGGGCCCACAGAATTTTGGCACAAATAACCCAAATTAGCCCCCCACCCCTGATACAGGATACCTGTCTCCACCCAGACTTTCTTCCACTTGGAGGGTAACTGACATGCCTTCTGGCTGCTTTCTAATCCTTCCAACCACAGCCTACATGTTTATTAAATTCAATGCCTCCAGCTTCATTCACTCCCTAGAACTTGCTGGAAGAAAGGTGTTACCAGTCAATGAGTAGATCCATTATTTCCAGAAAGATAAGGGCTGAATTTTGAAATGTTAGGCTGGACTTCGGGCAATGCTATGAGAGGAAGTACTCTTCCTAGGCTCCCCAAGAGCTGCTGGGGACAAAGGGAGGAGGAAGAAAGGGGTCTCTGAAATGTTTGCATCAGATTTCAAAATTAAACTCTATTACTTGATCACTCTGCTGGTATTATCTTTAGTCTAGAATATGATCCCAAATGAAGATTAAAACCAAATACAATTTGTCATAGGAATTGATATAAAATAATATAATACCTAACATAATTTCACATTAATCTTAGCAGTTATTTTACAAATACAGGTACTGTTTTTCTTAAATAGACAACATTTCAAAAAAAATTCAAAATAATATCTGAACACATATATCTTGATTTGTTTGTTTTCATTCATCCTATTCCATGTATTTAACTCTCACGGCATCCCCATAGCACTAATTCAAGAAAAGCAGTGTGGTATAGAGACCCTTGCTATTCAAAGTATGGCTCCAAACCAAAATATGGATATCAGCAGAGAGCTTGTTAAAAATGCAGAATCTTAGCCCTAACTTGGCATTCTTATCCATCTAAAAAAGTAATATTCTCCAATACATGTGTATATATTTATAAATGATATATATACTACTATAACAGAGCATAAAAATTTAAATTAAAACAATAAATTAAAAATAGACATTCTAGTAATTTCTTGCCACTGCCTCAATGGATCATCGAGCACACACCCATTTTGCAGATACCTGGCCATGAGGCCAGTGCACTGGGCTTAAGATATGAAAATTTGGGTTGACTCCTGGATTTATCACTTCTAATTCCTATGAGGACTTGGGATAATTCGCAGCATAACCCCAGTTGCACAGCACTCTGGGTTGTGGAGGGAAGAGGTAATAGAGAAGGGGAGCTAGCCAGAAGAAGAATCATGGCCAGGGAGAGGCTGATATGATCATAAATCAAGTGCTACGAAGAGAAATGCAACCCCAGTTAGTTATAGGTAGGGTCACAGTCTAAAGGGAGTCTACATCTTCAGAAGTTGTGAGTAGTAGTGGGTGGTGCTAAAAAGGAGGTATTGATTAGGTGACTAAACAGGAAATTGAAAACTAGTGAGAAGTAGAAGCAGGTCTCATGGGAAGAATGGAAAAGTGGAAGTTTAGAGATAGGCAGAACTGAGTTTAAATGTTGGCTGTATCCTTTATAATCTTGGCAAGTTACTTAAACTCTCAAAGTCTCCATTTATTGTCAAGGCTAGTAATAGGCTACCTTGGACTGTAGAGAAGTTTCAATAAGTTAATGTCACCCCAAAGAAACCCACCTTGGTTTGAGGCCATGTATGAGAAAAGAGACAGAAAAGGCAAACAATTCTAAATGAGAACAACCTGTTTTTTCCCAAACCATCCCAAATATTATGGTTAATTTTATGTGTCAATTTGACTGGGCCATAGGGTGCCCAGATATTTGGTCAAATATTATTATGGGTATTTCTGTGAGGGTGTTTTTGGATGAGCATATCATTTAACTAGATAGACTGAGTTAAGCAGATCGCACTCTCTAGTGGGGGTGGGCCACATCGAGTGATGGGCTGACTTTCCCTTTAATAAAAAATAAATCTTCCTGCCTACCTGACTTTGAACTGGGACATTCACTTTTTTGTGACTTTTGATTCAAACTGACACATTCACTCTTTCTAGGTCTCAAGCCAGCTGGCCTTAGAAATGGAACTATGGGGCACCTGGGTGGCTCAGTTTGTTAAGCGTTGGACTTTGGCCCAGGTCATGAACTCACAGTGTGAGTTTGAGCCCTGTATCGGGGTCCCTGCTTGGGGTTCTCTCTCTCTCTCCCTGTTCTCTGTCCTTCCCACCCCAAACCTCAAAATAAATAAATAAACTTTTTTTAAAAAAAAAAGAAAGACAAAAATGGAACTTAGCTCTCCTGGCTCTCCAGCTCCAAATCTCATAACTTGTCAGCTGTTGTAATCACACAAGGCAATTCCTTAAAATAAATTTCTTAATATACATACATTATATTTTATATATGTGTATATATGTAAATATAAGCTATATTTATTATATATTGAATATGTATATAAATATATAACTAAATAAAGAGGTTTTTGTTTGTTTGTTTTTGTTTTCTTTTTTTAACTCAGTGCACAGGGTCATTTCCCCAAAAAAGCAGAATGTAAAGGCTGTGCTTCCCTGGTTGGGATTGAGGCCTCCAACATGCAAGGTGCTGGAAACCCATTCTCATGGTCTTGGTGCCTCCTGCTTTCACCTGATGATCAAGAATCCAACTGTTATGTGGCCACTTCATGATTAGGAATCTACTTTGCAGGGTGTGTGGGTGGCTCAGTCTGACTCTTGCATCTGACTCTTGGTTTCGGCTCGTCATGATCTCACGATTCAGTTCGTGAATTTGAGCCCCATACCAGTCTCCATGCTGACAGTGCAGAGCTTGCTTGGGATTCTCTGTCTCACTCTCCCTCTTCCTCTCCCCCCACTTTCTCATCTCTGTCTCTCTCAAAATAAAAAAATAAACTTAAAAAACAAAAGGAGAATCTACTTTGTTCTCCTATCCCTACATCATCTTAGAAACTGTAGAGTGGAGTAGATAAGACTGCCCATTTGGAGACAGACAGATGTGGGCTTGCGTGCTTAGAAATGCTTAGCACACAGAACCCAAGGATGGGTTTCAGAGTCATAAGTGTATCTGGCAGGTCCCAGCTGCAGCTGACCAGAGAGTTAGTTGCTTCTGGTACCACATTCCTGAGAGGATAGAGCAGTTCCAGTTTGCAAGATGGTAGGACAGGAGGAAGCCAGATGGAAATGGCTTGGTGGGAGGGAGGAGATGTAGGGTTGGGCTTAGAATCGAGAAATTACAAGCCTATAAATTCATCAAAGTGTCCAATGCATCAAGCAATTCCCCATGTTCTTTAATCCCCTAGATGCAGAGTACCAGAAGACCATTTCCAAATTCCTTCAGTTAAGAAAGCAAAAGTGAATGGCCTCCTGCTCAGAGGTTTTGCATTGGCCCTGACAGAGGGTTGGTCAGCCTTTAATCTACTGGGTACTCACTGCATTCACCTGGGCAGGGGCTGACAATGACAGAATGCCACTTTAATTCTCAGAGAAACAATATAACATTGGTGGATTTCACTAGATTCTGGTTTCAATCAGATATTCTTTTGACTTGTGGCCCCACCACTTACTAACTGTGTGATTTTGGCAAAGGAATTAACCTGAGCCTCAGTTTTTATTCTGTACAGTGGAGATCATTATAACAATAGTTAATTTTTATGGATAGTTTCCTATGCACCAAACAGCGCTTTACTGTGCAGCGTTCTATACTATAATCACTCTCCCATTTTTACAGTTTGGGAAATTGAAGCTAAGAGAAGTTTAAAAATTACTGAAGGTTACATCTACATACAATGTGATGGAGTTAAGATTCTGCCCCAAACAGTAAAGTCACATAAATGAGATGATGGCTAAAAGCACTTAGTGCCTTATCTAGTGTAGAATGAGAGCTACCATTATTAAAGCCTCCATTTTTCTCTTTGGTAGTTGCAAGGAGGAGGATGGCACATGGGAAAGTACTTTGCAAACATTTAAGTGCTAAGGCCATGCAAAGGATTCTAATGCCACAGGTTGCATTCTGCCTCTGTCCCCTGACCCTGAATGCTGAGGGGATAGTCTGGGAGAGGTCAGTATATGGGAGCCAGACTGCAATGAAGCATGAAAGCTGACCTAGACCTTAAAGAAGTGTTTGGGCTTGTCAGAGCCAACTTTAAGTAATATACCTGTATATGAGCTTTAGGGTATCATGCAAATTGTTGAAAAATTTCATTCATTGGCAGAGAAGTTCTGTTTCCTTACAACACAAAAGATAAATTGCCAATGATGTTCTATTAGCATGAAGAAAATCATTTTGAGTTAATGGCTGGGTTGAGCAATTCTCAGAATTGGAATTGTTGATGTTCCTTGAATATGACAGAAAGTCTCTAAATGAGAAGGCAAATGTCAATGAACCTGATCTGTGCCTAGTGAGGAAAGGATAATCATTCCATTTCCAAAACAAGGGGAAGGAGAAAACACACATTTACTTACAAAACTAAAAAATTACTCTTAAGAGACTAGTTTGCTTTGTTTATTAATCACTCATTCATTCTTTCACTCATTCAAAGAACATTTACTAAGTACCTTAAATGTGCCAAGCCCTACTAGCCTAGTGCTCAGTTTCTATTATTCTGGAATTCTTCAGAAATTCCAATGAGAAGCATTGTGAGAAACAAAATATAAAAGGGTTAGCTTTAATCTGTCACAAAAGCTTCATTGGCCATTTCAAAGTCATGGTCTGAAAATTACCAATAAAATGCAATGTTAATATGTTGGGTGAAATGCCTCCCCTGCAACAATGCTCACAGGAAATGTGTATACGTCACAGCAGATTTGCTGCTGTAGTCTCCTACTGATGACTGAACATGGGCTGGGCAGAGGACAAAGTGCAAGCTAGCGTATACTAGCTCCAGGTGGGATGTGTGTAATATTCCTCAGGCACTCCTGACTGCCCAAGGACAAAGGAAAGGAAAGAAAACAAATGACCAACTGATAGAGATCACAGTCATACAGGACATGAGTCTCCTTTAGTTTACAAATATCTTAGTAAATTACAAGAAAAAGGCAATCTTATCAATAGCCTAATCTCCAGAAGCCAAAAGACTCCCATTTCCTGGAGCCCCAACATCACCCCTCCACAATGATATGGGGAACAAAGGCAGAGGGAAATGGTAGGTAAAATTAAATTTCCTCATAACCTGCAGCCCATTGACAAATACTTGAGGCAAATACAGAGTATATATGACATTTCTCCAGGAACTCCCTACCATCCTAAAGTTAATGCCTTACTAGAGGGAAAATAACCTTAGCTTGACAATAGCAAGGCCTCAGGCATCTTAGGAGTCATCTTTAACATATCAAAGTCCTTCTGGAGGCCTCCCTTTGACGTTACCTCCCCAACTCCATAGTATAAAACCAACCATTCTTTACAACCCCAGCTTAGTTCTTTCTGCCCAGGGGTCCTGTTCCCATGCTTTAATAAAATCATCTTTTTTGCATCAAAGACATCTTCAAGAATTCTTTCTTGGCCATCAGCTCCAGACCACCCCACCATCAACCCCAAACATCACCACTATGAAGAACCACACTGACATAAAATTCTGACGTTTAAATAGCTGATTTGAAGCAGAAAAGTCCTCAGACTTAAACTTCTAGAATTGAAAGACCTGTGGGAGAGTTATTTCCAGCCTGATTTCCATTTATATAGGGCAAATCAGACTCTCCTCCTTAAGCTAGCTTCATAAGTTACTTTTAGCAAATCTAGGATAGCGGAGTAACAGTGATGAAGTTTTGGGGTGATGGGGGGTTTGTGGGGTCTGGAGCCAATGGCCAAGAAAATTATTGAAGACCTCTCTGGTGCAAAAAGGTGATTTTATTAAAGCATGGGGACAGGACCCATGGACAGGAAGAGCTGCACTGGGGTTGTGACAGGTAACTCATTATATACCTTCAGGTTAGGAGGGGGTCAGGGATAGAGTATGACCCTGCAACATTTTACATCTTACATTTGAAAGCATCTGCTTCAGAATATACTACACCTGAGATTAAGTAAATTGTGAGTAGCAGAACACTATGCATAGCATATAATCTGTGATGACATTTGGGTAAGAAAACTAAAACATAAAATCTCAAAAAGCAACACTATATATTTTCTGTGGGTGCACATAAGTCTATAGGACAAGTATGGAAGGTTTCACACCAAACTGGTGACAGTGTTACCTTCAGATGAGAGTGGAATAGTTCAAAGAAGGGATCCAAATAATGATGATAGTCTTTCAGGGTTAGTTTTAGCATTGTGTGACAAAAAAGCCTACCTAATAGTGACTTATTCGCTCATATAAGGGAAGTCCAGAGATGCAAAGTGCCAAGTATGAAGATACCATGAAGATAAGAAGAGGGGTTACTTTCAGCATTCTTCTCTGCCATCCTTAAGGTCATTAAGTGTGACCTTAATTCTCATGCCCAGAATGATGACTCATGTGCCAGCCATCACTTCTAAATTCCAGGGGGTAGGATGGAGGAACAAAGAGAGGAAAAAAAAAAGGAATATAACACATGTAGCAGCTATCCTTTAAGACAATTTCACAGATGTTGTCATAAAACATTTTGATCTCCATTTTATCAGCCTGAATTTTGTCAGGTGGTAGATTCCAATTGCAAAAGAGAATGTACAATGCTGTTGCTGTTTTACCTGACTGTGTCTCCAGGTTAAATGAGGGGTTTCATTACTAAGTCAAAAAAGGAGAATAAATGTTGGGGTAGGCAGCTGAGGTCTATTGCCTCAGTCATCAAAGTTCTTTGACCTAAACTGTAATGTTTTAGTGTTTTACAAGGGGATAAATTTATACATTAGTTGTGTAACTAAAAATCATTTTAGTGGCTCAGTCGGACTTTGGCTCAGGTCATGATCTCACAGTTCGTGGGCTCGAACCCCACATTGGGCCCTGTGCTGACAGCTCAGAGCCTGGAACCTGCTTCAGATTCCATGTTTCCCTCTCTCTCTGCTCCTCTCCTGCTCACACTCTGTCTCTGTCTCTCTCTCTCAAAAATAAAATAAACATGAAAAAAATTTAAAAAATCATTTTAAAGTTAAAAAAGAGGGTATAATTCCCTTATTTTGAGTCACTACTAATCTGAAGATGTTTATGACACTATCAAAATGTGTCTAATTGACTTTAAGGCTAAGTTTTGCATGAAAGGAAAATCGAAAATTCTTCTTGAACCCACTGTGATTAGGTGGAGTGAAAGAAGCCTTGGAGACTTAAATGGAGATTAGCTTTGAACTCAGGGTTATAAACTCCTGAGTTACACCCCATTTTGAGAACCTGACCAAGTTCTATTCTTCCCTGTCTTGTGTGTGTGTTTTAAATTGTAGTCAAATACACATAAAAGTTAACCATCTTAATCATTTTTAAAGCATACTGTTCCACAATATTACATTCATATTGTTGTTGTATAGTCCCAATTTTTAGAACTCTTTTCATCTTGCAAAACTGAAAACGTATACACATTAAAGAACAACTCCCCATTGCTCCCTCCCCCCAGCCCCTGGAAACTACCAATCTACTTTCTGTCTCTATGATTTTAACTACTCTAGGTTCCTCATATAAGTAGAATCATACAGTATTTCTTTTTGCGACTGGCTTATTTCACTTAGCATATTGTCTTCAAGGTTCATTCATGTTGTAGCACTGTCAGAATTCCCTTCCTTTTTAAAGACTAATATTCCATTTTATGTATATACTACATTTTGTTTATCCATTTATACATCAATGGACACTTGGGTTGCTTCCAATTTTTAGCTATTGTGAATAAATTTGCACACACAAATTTCTCTTTGAGACCCTGCTTTCAATTCTTTTGGGTATATGCTCAGAAGTGGAATTGGTGGATCATATGGTAGTTGTTTTTAATTTTTTGAGGTACCTGCATACTGTTTTCCATAGCCATTACACCATTTTACATTCCCACCAACAGCGCACAGGGCTCCAATTTCTCTGAATCCTTGCAAACACTTATTTTGTTTTTTTAATCCTTTGCATATTTCTTAATAAGTTGCCTTTTTTTCTGTCGAGTTATGAGTTCTTCATATATTCAAGATATCAACTCTTTTTCAAATATATGATTTGCAAATATTTTCTCCCATTTTTGTGGGCTACCTTTTTGCTCTGTTGATTTTTTTGATCTGTGTTCTTTGGTGTACACTGTCTGTTGTTTTGCTACCATGACTGACCTTACCCTGAGATGGCTCTTTTTTGCTTTCTACTGATTCTCACACCAGTTTTTGCAACAATGAGCTCAGGCTTCTATAATAATACTCCAGCTTTCCCATCTGATTTCAGTCTTGGGTCCCCACCCCTCCCCCACCGTTCATCTTTTGATGAACACCTTGAAACTTATTTAAGAGCTTGTTTTGCCATTAAATTCTCATACTTTTAGTTAATGCAATCAATTTTAAAGATTAAAAATATGTTACTAATGGTAAATTATATATCATGTGTACTTTACCATCATGAAAATATACAGATGGAAAGATGTCTTATGTATACTTCTATTATATAAAAGAACCATATTATATTAAAAAAAACCATAGAAAATTGCAGCCATAAAATTTATCACCATTCTGTTCATTCTTAGATGATGGAAATATTTGAATTTTCAACTTTTAAAAGACACATAAAATAAATCAGCTAAAATGATAATCAAGAGCCATGTAATGTAGAGGAGAGAATCATACCAAAAACCCAGGTTAGGATTTTTGCAACATGAGAGCATCAAGATCTATTAAGAGTCTGGGGTTTTAACCTCCTTGCAAATTAACAATTGGCCTGCCACAGTTTCATGTATGCTGGAAGAATTCATGAGACTGCTGAGTCAGAGACAAAGAACTGTTACAGCCATTAGCAGTAGCCAGAGTAATTACAGTCCTCCCTCCGAGCCTCCCCCAGCCCCCCAAACCCCTCTACACCCCAACTATTCCCTGAGTCTCAGCTGCCACAGGGTGGTACAAAGAAAGCCAGGTGATATCAGCACAGACAATGGGTTGTATGACAGGACAGCAACTCTGGGCTCAGAGAATCTAAACCTTTTATAATGGTCAATAGTCCACCTGTACTTTGCTCTGGAGGGAAGTGTTATCTCTTTCAAAGCTGTTTGCTATAAAAAACATCTTTAAAAAATAATCCAGAACAAAGAGTAGTTAGTGCCTCACTTGAAAGACATGCAGAAATATGAGAATGCCATGGAATTGTCTCCCAACAGTGCACCTTACCTTTTATTTTGTTTGTCAGAGCTTCCTTGCTACCAAGACCAAGAGGTTCATATTCCTCCAAGTAAATACACAGCTCTCCTTAAAAATGGAGCATGGCGGTTAACTGAGATAAATTTTTCTTTCTAGCCCTAAGTTATAAAGTGAAATAGGCACTTGGAATCTTACCTAGAACATAAATGAAACAACGTAATAGTGTATTCAGAGCTTTACATAACATGAGAATTTTTTTTCACATAGCCATTGTTTATACAGGTGTGGGAAAAAATTAAATCAAATCTCTGTGAAGATATTTTTATGGGGACATTCTGTATTTTAACAGTAATAAGGTTTTAAATGTCTGATTTCAACATGGTAATATCTATCGGGTATGTACAAACAGCCAAAGTTTTGTCCAAAACAAATCATGGACAAGAGAACACAGTCAACTGTCTTTTGTTTGTTTTATATTTTTAGAATTCAGATGCTTGGATTTGTCTCTAATTTTGATAAACCTTATTCAAAATAGTAAAAAATAAACATTGACCATCTATTCTATTCTAGGAACTGCACTGTTTACTGCATAAACAGAGATGAGTAATGTATGATACATTCAAAAAACAGTCCTAAACATCTCAAATAGCTTGAGTGTCTTCCACTCATTACCTTCTCTGTCACCAATCCATGGCTTACTTCTATAGTAGGGAATAGAAGCTCAGCTTGTTCATATGCAAGCAGCTGATAAGCAAATGGAGGCTTTCTTACTTGTATTGCATTTCGTCACTATCATCTCTTGAGCTTTTTTACTTTAAAGCCACTGCCCAACGTGGTAGTGAACAGAAAATCTGGCTTAATATTAACTAAAGTTAAAGAAATATATTAAATTAGTTCTTCAGTCACATTAACCACATTTCTTTTGTTTCTTTCTTTTCTTTTCTTATTTTTTTTTTGCTTTTCCAACATATTTTAAATGCTCAATAACCACATGGGACTAGTGGCTAGTGTATTGGAGAGTGCAGGTGGAATATTTCCATCATTGCAGAATGTTCTATTAAGCTGAACAGTTTCAGAGTATGGCTTTGCTTGATAAGGTGTAGTTAGTCATTGGTTACAAACTGGATACTCTTCAGAATTGGTAGTCTTAATTTACCATAGCAACAGATTATTTAATATGTCAGACTGAAGCCCAAATTAGATAGATATACTTACATGCAGATACACAAATACATATAACAGATGAATATACAGATATAGATATAGATATGATATTTATTCTAACAGGTACCTCCTCACAGTTATTTTTAAGGAGGAAAAGGAGCAGTCAGCCAGTATTAGCAGAATCAACGGTCTGAATTTTTTATGTGAGTAGGTGAGAGTTTCAGTAATTCTTTGTGTCTTTTCCCCCATGATTCAAATTTTTCTGGCTGCTATATTCTCACTGGTGATTTTGTTGGAAAGTATAACATCTGTAATTACCGTATTAGCTCACAGAAGAATTAGACAGGGTATGTGCTTTGTAAATGTCATTTGATATTTGCATGTTGCATTTAAATTCCTCCTAGTGTTAATGCACCATAGAGATCTTTGTATTATTTCTGAGTTGTTCCTTTTGTTAATTTTGATTCTGCTTGCAGCAGACATTTTAGGAGATAGTGGAAAAGTTAGACATTTTGTTTTACAATGCCACTGACAGTAAGCTTAATTAAAAAAAAATGAGAATCCAAGAATTATATGAGGAGATTTTAATCTCTGATTTACTGTTTCCTTGAATTAAATACTGGAGAAGTAGAACAGGCTCCCAAAAATCTGATCCTGAGTTCAAAAGGGGGCAAGGAGTAAGACATGTATAGGCAGACACTGTGAACTGCATTATGTTGATTAAATATAGTAATAAATACATCCTTCCATGCAATCTCTTTTGAATTTCACATTTAGTTTTTATGGTTTATATTAATGATGTTACTGGGATGGCTAATTTCCCGAGACTAAGAAGTGGAAGCATTTAGGGTCCATGTAGTTTCACTTACATGTGTAATCTTCCTCATACTTGCGTATCACCTATTTTGGCAGTTGGCATCATTTTGTGCTAGTATCTTCAATTGTCAGGTGTTCTAGAATTTTCATCGTTGTCAAAGATGTTTATTTCCATGAATGGAGTTGTTTGCCTTGCAAATCTCATTTGACTTTAAATATTTTTAATTCAATTTTTAATTTTTTGAGGAACCTCCATACTGTTTTCCACAGTGGCTGCATCAGTTTGCATTCCCACCAACAATGCACGATGGTTCCTTTTTCTCCACATCCTCACCAATATTTGTTACCTGGGTCTTGGATTTTAGCCATTCTGAAAGTTGTGAGGTGATATCTTGTTCTGGTTTTAATTTGTGTTTCCTAATGATGAGTGATATTGAACATCTTTTCATGTATCTACTGGCCATCTGTATGTCTTTTTTGAAGAAATGTCTGTTCATTTCTTCTGCCCATTTTTTAACTGGATTATTTGTATTTGTTTTTGTTTTTGTTTTTTGTTTTTGGTGTTTAGTTGTATAAGTTTTTTATTATTTTGGATACTAACTTTTTTGGATATGTCATTTTCAAATATCTTCTCTCATTCAGTATGTTGTCCTTTAGTTTTGTTGATTGCTTCCTTTGTTACACACAAGCTTTTTATTTTGATGTAGTTCCAATAGTTCGCTTTTGCTTTTGTTTCCCTCCTAGGAGACACATCTAGCAAAATGTTGCTATGGTCGATGTCAGAGAAATTACTGCCTGTGTGCTCTTCTAATATTTATGGTTTCAGGTCTCACATTTAGGACCTTAATCCATTTTGACTTTATTATCGTGGATGGTATGAGAAAGTAATCCAGTTTCATTCTTTTGTATGTCCAGTTTTCCCAGCACCATTTGTTGAAGAGACTATCTTTTTCACATTGCATATTGTTGGATTCTTTGTCAAAGATTAATTAATCATATACGTGTGGGTTTATTTCTGGGCTCTCTATTCTGTTCTATTTATCTATGTATCTATCTTTATGCCAATACCATACTGTTTTGATGACTACAGCTTTGCAGTACCTCTTGACATCTGGGATTGTGATATCTCCAGGTTTTTTTTTTTTTCTTCTTCTTCAAGATTGTTTTGGCTATTTAGGGTTTTTGTGGTTCCAAACTAATGTTAAGATTGTTCTAGTTCTATGAAAAATGTTGTTGGTATTTTGATAGGGATTGCATTAAATCTATAGATTGCTTTGGGCATAGAGACATTTTAACAATATTTGTTCTTCCAATCCATGAACATGGAATATATTTCCATTTATATTTGTGTCATCTTCAATTTCTTTCATCAATATTTTATAGTTTTCACAGTATAGTTCTTTCACCTCCTTGGTTAGGTGTACTCCTAGGTATTTTATTATTTTTGGTACAATTGTAAATGGGATTGTTTTCTTAATTTCCCTTCTGCTACTTCATTATTAGGTATAGAAATGCAACGGATTTCTGTATATTGATTTTGTATCCTGCGACCTTACTGGATTTACTTATTAGTTCTAGTAGTTTTTTGGTGGAGTCTTTAGGGTTTCCTATATATAGTAACATGTCATCTGCAAATAGTGAATGCTTTACTTCTTCCTTACTAATTTATATGTTTTTTTATTCCTTTTTCTTGTCTGACTGCTGCGGCTAGGACTTCTAGTACTACATTGACTAAAAGCAATGAGAGTGGACATCCTTGTCTTTTTCCTGATCTTAAGTTTTTCCCCATGGAGTATCAGGTTAGCTGTGGGTTTTTCTTTGTTAATATGTTCATATGTGGGTGTTTATTACATTAAGGTATATTCCCTATAAATCTGTTTTGTTGAGGGTTTTTATCATGAATATGATGTTGCACTTTGTCAAATACTTTTTCTCCATCTATTGGGATGATCATATGGTTTTTATCCTTTCTCATGTTGATGTGATGTATCATGTTGTTTGATTTGTGAATGTTGAACCACTTTCACATCCTAGGAATAAATCCCACTTGATTGAGTGAATGATTTTTTTAATGTGTTGTTGGATTCAATTTGCTATATTTTGTTGGGGATTTTTGCATATATGTTCACCAGAGATATTGGCCTGGAGTTCTTTTTTGTTGTAGTGCCTTTATCTGGTTTTGAGATCAGGGTAATACTTGCTGCATAGAATGAATTTGGAAACTTTTCTTCCTCTTCTATTTTTTTTTTTTTGGTATAGTTTGAGAAGAATAGGTATTAACTCTTCTTTTAAATGTTTGGTAGAATTCACCTATGAAGCCATCTGTTCCCGGACTTTTATTTGTTGGGATATTTTTGATTACTGATTTAATTTCATTGGTGGTAATTGGTCTTTTCAAATTTTCTCTTTCTTCCTGATTCTGTTTTGGGAAGTTATACGTTTCTGGGAATTTATCTATTTCTTCTAGGTTGTCCAATATGTTGGCATATAATTTTTCATAATATTCCCTTATAATCCTTTTAATTTCTGTGGTGTCAGTTGTTATTTCTCCTCTTTCAGTTCTAATTTTGTTTACTTGAGTCCCCCCACCCCTCTTTCTCTGTCTCTTTTGATGAATCTGGCTAAAGCTTTATCAATTTTGTGATCTTTCCAGAGAACTAGCTCCTGGTTTCACTGATCCGTTCTATTGTTTTTTTGTTTGTTTTTTATTTTTGTTTTTGTTTTTTTTTTAAGTTTCTATTTCACTTATTTATTTCATTTATTTCTAACCTTTATTATTTCATGACTTCTAATGGTTTTGAGTTTACCATATGATCCAGTAATTCCACTACTGGGTATTTACCCAAAGAATACAAAAACACTAATTTGAAAAGATAAATATACCTTTATGATTATTTCAGCATCATATACAATAGCTAAATTATAGCAGCAGTCCCACTTCTAGATGAATAAAGAAGAGGTGGTATATACATATAATGGAATATTACTCAACCATAAAAAAGAATGAAATCTTGCCCTTTGCAACAATATGGATGGATCTAGAGGGTATAATGCTAAGTGAAATAAGTCAGTCAGAGAAAGACAAATAACCACATGATTTCACTCTTATGTGGAATTTAAGAAACAAAACTAACAAAGAAAAAAAGAGACAAACCAAAAAACAGACTCTGAACTATAGACAACAAACTGATGGTTACCAGAGGGGAGGTGGGTGGGGGGATGGGTGAAACAGGGGAAGGGAATTAAGAGTACACTTATCATGATGAGCACTGAGTAATGTATAGACACTTCTGTTCTTTGCAAAGTCCTTACTGGGGTTCTTAATCATGTACTCACTGGCACATTCACCCACATAGTCCCTTAAAATTAATAATTTAATGTGATCTTACAGAATGCATTAGAATTTTATAACTTCTAACTGGACTTCCTTTAAAAAGGTGATAAAAGTTTTAAAATTGTAATTCAAAATAAAATTAAAGAACATAGATAGGCAAAAAATTTTATTTCCTTAAAATGAATGTTTATAGTCTCTTCCCCCATCTCCTGAAAAGGTAGTCACTTAAAATCAGGGTTAGATACTTTTTCCATATCCTTTATCTGTCTGTCTATCTATCTATCTATCTATCTATCTATCTATCTATCTATCTTCCCCCCCAAATCTAGAATCACATATTACATATTATTTTATAATACAATTTTTTACTTCACTATTTATCCTGAATATATTTCCTATCCTATAATATCTTAAGAAATTATGTACTATCTTAGAATATCATTTGCCATAACTGTAAAGAAGTCCAATGTTTGCAAGTATCATAATTTATTGAACTATCTCAATCATTGGATAATTTGGTTGTCTCTAACATAGTGGCTTCATTACCAATAACTTTTTGATTCGCTCACTCTAGTACTTACTTACTTTTTATATTAGTACATAAATTTTTGAAAATTATTAGAAATAGCCAAATTTTAGTATTCTTCTAATCTTATAGAACAATCCACCTTAATTTCGCTCACCCAAAACAATCATCCATAACTCATGTGACAAGGCCTTTGTGGAGTCACCTACTCTCTCAGCACTCCACTCAAGTTTCTGCCCACTTGCCAATGCCTCTTTTCTATGCTCCCTTCTGCTCTCATCCCCTGTCCTCCTAAAAACTCTACTCCTACGTATTTCATTAAGACATATTTAATAAATAATAACTTAATGTTTTCCTTTCTGAGGTTATTTACATTTTAACAGGGATCAGACCCTTGTATTAACAAGAAGAGACTCTACTTGAAGAATTATAGGGATCTACCATAAGGCTGGAAAACGCCCTTATAAACAAATCATATAATGTGTTGCTTATTCTTCTTATTTTAAGGTTTTGGGAGTAAATATTAGTTGCTCCCTATTTATTCATCATTAAGCTTCAAATATGTTTGACATACCTCAAGTCCTTCATATGGGTCAAGGTGGCAAACTAGAGAGTTTGCAATCTCAGGTAAGGAAGATTACATATTATTGTAATGCTGGGATGTCTAATACAGTGCCAAACATAGAACAGATACATAATAAATATGTGTTGTTTAACTGGTCAATTAATAGTACTTTTGTCTGTGGTCATCTATCTCTAGATTATTAACTTTACTTACTTTTGCTGCCAATCCCTTCACTTCTGTTATAGATAACATGCAGGAGATGCCTGTGAACTAAGTTCATGGTTCCTTCATGTACAGGAGAAAGCATGGTCTTACAAAATCAGGAAAATTGTACTGAGGCAAAATGAGGGAAAATGAGAAGTGGTGATAGACAGGAAAAACTTCATTTCCATTACATACAAAAATATGAACAAGATAAGGGTCTGTCAACAGTCTAATAAGGAGACTACCATTTAAGTGAGCTATTATTATAAATGTAATAATAGAATAATGTACATAGTAAGATGAAACAAGAATAGCCTGAGCTGAGCCTGAAGAGGTCAGTTAAATCCTCACACGAGAGACACTGCTTGAGCAGGGTTTTGAAGGATAAATAAGAGTTTGCTAGGTATCTGGGAAGACAGAAGAAACACATTGTGCAAAAGGGTGAAAGAATGTATCAAGTTCAATAAACTGCAAATATTATGATCCTAGAATACAAAGTGTCAGGTACAGAGTAGCAGAGGATCAGATTAGAGATGTGGCCTGGAATGTCACGGAGATTTTGTTTGCTGTGTTAAGGAGCTGGGGTTCTATTCTCTAGACAAAAGGTTCATCATCCTAGCTGTACATTAGTATTATCTAGGGAGACTTTTTGAAACACAGATGTCCAACCCCCATCTACATGTGTTTGAGAGGGGAACAGAGATGTTAGTTCAACATTGGATTGGACAAGTTGGGAATATCTGTGGGGCATTAAAGGTGGAGATGAAGAGAGCCCATGAGTGGTTGGATATACGAGTCTAGAACTTGGCAGAAGTCTATGAGCTCTGAATTTCTGTGGGTACAGAGAATGCATGGCATATTAGCTTAAGTATAGGTAATGCTGTACTTGAGCCTCAATATAACAACATATCAGTTCTGTGATCTTGGGAAAGTTACTTCTCTTTGAGCCTCAATTTCCTGATTTGGAAATGAAGATGCTTGGGAACCAAATGATATCATAAGTGAAAGAGTGATTTGTAAAGTTTTATGTAGCCATATAGTCTTAATCTTATCTTTAACAACTCATATGTATACAATACAGAAGAAAATATCAGACCAGGATCAAGATGTCTGTCTTCAAGTCTCATTTGTCATTCTCTACCCGGGTGATCTTAGGCACCTGACATCACTCCTTACACTTCAACCTTCATAAAGTGAAAGTTGGATAAGATCAGTGGTTTTGAAACTTTGCTCAATGGAGCATTAGCATTTTTCAAAGAGATATATCAGGGGCTCCCAAGAGATGGAAGAGTGGGGCATGAGGAAACTATACAGTCTTAATTTTATCTGGCTTATTATATATTGGACTTTTTGTAAGGTTCTTTAAAAGAAAATGTTCTGAAGCTAAAAACAGTACTTCTGAGTTAGATGATACTAAGAAAACTTTCCTTCAGGAACATCTTATGGTTCTACAGTTTCCTAAATGATCAGGCTTCTCCAGATCCTTGCCCTCTCCACAAGGTTGTTTGAAGAAATATTTATGAAAAGCCTCCCAAAGCTATAAGATGATTTTCTAAAGTTGTTTACTGACCATATCCAGAAACCAAGTGATATCACACCCACATCTGTATTCTGCCAAATCACTGAATTTTTTTTATGTTTTATGTGGAAATATTATATAGATCAGGGATAGCAAATTTTCATCACACATGCCAACTCTAGTGGCTACTTAGACTCTGTGATGATCTGGTGTCTCTGTCTGCATTTGGGGTCCCTGGGAAAGAATGCTTGATCAACTATTAATTTCTACCATAAGCATACAAAGAACACAGGCACATGTATTGATATTTTTTCATTCCTCTCAGACGCAAGTATTAGTTTCTAGTGTGGCTAGTATAGCTTGATTCCCATACATGCTTTCAACTTTTACTTTTACATAAGAGGTTCTATGCCTGTGGAGAATGCTAAATATCACAGATAAGCTCTCTCCTATGGCACTAAGGGAATTCTGTCCAAAAAAACAAAAAACAAAAAAAATTGTGTTAAATAAATGTATGGGAACTTCCTTGACCTGATAAGGGGCAACATCTGGGTGGTGAAATGTTTACCCCTTAAGTCAGGAAGAAGGTAAGGACATCTGATCTCACCACTTGCATTCAACCAATGTGAAAGCAAGATAAAATTTCTGACAAAGGACTTTTATCCAGAATAATGTAAAAAATTCTTACAACTCAGTACCAAGAAAATAAACAGCATAATCAAACAATGGGCGAAAGATCGTGATAGTATTTTATCAAAGATATAGATGGCAAACAAGCACATGAAAATATGCTCAATATCATTAGTCAGTAGTAAAATACAAATAAAAACTGAAATGACATACCTCTACACACCCACCAGAATGGCTAAAATAAAAAAGATTGGCTATACAAAATGTTGGTAAAGATGTGGAGCAACTGGAACTTTCATATGCTGCTGTTGGGAACGGTACAACAACTTGGAAGACAGTTTGGCCATTTCTTAAAAAGTTAAACACATACCTACAAAATGATTCAAATATTTCACCCAGTCCTAGGTATTTACCCAAGAAAAACAAAAGCAAGTCTGACTCAAAGACTTGTATACAAAGACTTGTATATATGCTCATAGCCACTTTATTTTTAATAGCCAAAAACTGTAAATAACCCTAATGTCTACCATCACCACCTGCACACTAGGTAAATGAATAACAAATTGTGGTACATTCCAGAATGGAATATTTTTCAGCAATAAAAGGGTACAATGTTGATATTTGCAAAGACAGATATAGATGTCAAAATAATTTTTTGAGTGAAAGAAGCCAAACAAAATATAGGCAATGTGTAATTATTCATAAGAATTCTAGTAAATGCAAATTAAACTATAATAATCATTATATATATTATATATCATATATTGCTTAGGACAATAGAGGTGGGGTGCAAGGAAGGGCAGCAAGGGAGGGCAGCAGGAAGGTATCACAAAAAGACATGATGAATTTTTAGAGGGTGAAGAATACGTACATTGTTTTAATTGTTGTGAGGGCTTTATTAGTCTCTCTCTCTCTCTCTCTCTATATATATATATAGACTAATAAACATATAATCTTTAAATATATGCAGTTTATTGTATGTCAATTAGGCCTCAACAAGATTGTAACAAAAATTAATTACCGGTGACCATACTAGAGGTCAGACCATATAGTTTTCTACTTTTATTTCATTTAAAAGAAGTACATGACTTGCTATGGACTTGAGCAGTTACTAACATTCCTGGGATTCAATTTTCTCAATTTTAAGAAAGAGTTGCCTCCTACTATGACAAAGTCTTTTTCATCATCTCTAATCTATGATATTCAAGCCACATTCTAGAATATGGAGGAAGTCCTAAACTCTGATACTTAAATCTTGATGATAAAAGAAAATTTTCTGGGATAAGGTTAGAGTGGCAGCATTACATATTCAACATGCAATCTATGACTTTGGCTTTTGTACCACCAGCTGCTATGGATTCTTCTAGTGATTTCTCAGTTTGTGAGGCATCTGTGAAAGATTATGTCTCAACCTAGGCTAATTCAGTCTCAGGATGACAAATCAGTTGGTAGGAGGATTTGAAGGAAACTAACGCCCTTGGGTCACTTGAGATTTCCCGTAGGCCTCATTCAGTTAGTATAAATTTATAGTGTCCATGAGATTGACATTGATGTAGGCTGAAAAACCTAAATTCTTTAAAATTCTGTTCCAAAAATCCTTCTCAAATGTTTACAGACAATGCTCTCTGGAATGATAAGAATTGAAAGGAATGTGAATAATTTTACCAATGTTAACTTTTTTTCTCCAAATAATAATTTTAAGCCAAACAAATAAATAATGCTACCATTCATTGAATGCTTACTTGGTTCCAGGCACTGTGCTTAATGTTTTGCATATGTTATATTATTTAATTCTCAAAGCTATTCCAAGATTTTTTTTAAAGTTTATTTATTTTGAGACAGAGAAAGAGAGGGAGAGACTCTGTGGGCAGGGTGAGGAGCAGGGGTGGGGGGCAGAGAGGGAGAGAGAATCCCAAGCTGGCAGTGTGGATCCAGAGGCAGGGCTGGATCCCATGAACCATGAAATCACAACTTGAGCCTAAATCAAGAATTGGACACTTAAATGACTGAGCTACCCAGGTGCCCCAAGATTATTATTTACTTTTTTACAAAACACAACAACAACAAAAACAAAATCTGAGGCATAACACTACTGAGATACATGCCCGATATCACACAGCTAGTGAAGCACCAGGCATGAACTAGTATTGTCACCATGATATTTCCAAACAATGATTTGAACCTGAATCATGGCTTTTGGATTCTGTTCCATTCCATGTCCCAGTGTCAGCACACACACATGGATGACATAAAAAATATGACATAATCAGATGACAAAGAAAAAATCTGGATTGATAGTACCATTTTCTAGAAAAAAATTTTTTATAAAAGTAATTTTTATAGTTCTGGTATTTATTATTTATACAGGTATCCCAAATGTCAACAAAATTAACATTGCTTTTTTATTAAAAAATTTTAACATATGTTTATATTTGAGAGAGGGAGACAGAGCAGGAGAGGGGCAGAAAGAGAGGGAGACACAGAATCTCAAGCAGGCCCCAGGTACTGAGCTGTCAGCACAGAGCCCAAAGTGGGGCTCACACTCATGGACTGGGAGATCATGACCTTAGCTGAAGTCAGACACTTAACCAACTGAGCCACCCAGGTACCCCAACACTTTTTTTTAAGATTAACACAAAATTTATTCAACCCTTCTATCACTTCAGGAAGTAGGAAACCTGCACCCTTTCCCCACTACTCTAACTTCAGAGAGATGTTTATTAGCTGGTGTTTTCATGTACACCAGCAGGTCTCATTTTCTATTCTTGCTGAACTCTGAGTGTTACTGTTATCTCATCCCCAGTGATTATTCTGTGTGCTCTGTCTTATACAAAACAGGAAGGGGCAAAGACTTTTCCTTGATTTCTTCAAAATCATGTCAATTATTTGTGTAGATGACTTCTCTGAAATTTTAAGACAACGGAAGAGGCAGTTACAGCACAAAGTTACATAGAAAACATTTTAAAACTGAATATTAGATAATCCCTTTCTTAAAACTCCTTCAATAGCTCTGCTAGAAGAAATTATGCATCAACTAGCTCTCTTCAGGCTCCAGTCTTCTGCCATATAATTTGAGCACTTCCCCTGTCTGACTAATCCCTCTCTCACTTTTCTTTTCGTCACTGAAACTCCCAAATTTGTGATAACTTTCCTTGCTGAACACTTGACTAATGCTTCCATATATTTTAATCCTCCGTCCTCATCTTCCACACCACAGGCACTTTCCTTTTCAAAACATTTGTCTCCCTAAGAGGAATTCAGATGCTATCCACTCATATACACTTTTTAAAAAATCTCATTTCATATTTAATATACTAATACCTTGCTAATTTTGAAGTTATTTGTTTGGTGACCTTAACACAAACCAGAAAGTCAGCATAAATGGCTCCTGGGAAGCCAAAGTCACCCTCTCAGGCAATTTATTCATAAAAATAAAACTGTATGAGAAGTAGCAGTAATTATCAAAATGATAATAAAAACATTCAAAGAGTTTGTCTTAGTTGGAAAAAAAAACCTCAAAAGGCAAAATTCCTTTAGTAAAAATGTATACTTTCATTAAAAAAAACTGAGCTGTAATAACTGTAAGATTCGCTCCTGGATATGGCATGCTCCCAGATATGATAATACATCAATGGATTAGTTTATCATGTGATGAAAGGTTAGAAAATAGCAGTCATGATAAAAAATATGATGTACATGAAGATAAGCCAAGTCTGATACACAGTGTAATAGGAAAAAATAAATAAAAGGAAACTAAGACATTTATGTAGGATAAAAGAAAAAACAAAAAGCATTCCACTATTGGAATATAAGAGCCTTTTTTTAAATAGTAAGGGGCAGTATGAAGTTTTTAATTCAAGTCTTTGAAATTCACTGCTAGTTTTAAATCCAACATTACTAGCTAGAAGTCAGCAACTATATGATGTAAAATTTGTTTAAAAGAATCTTGTTGAAAGATTTATATATTTGACCACACATTTTAATAAGTGTAAAGAAGCATTAATTATTGACTGCCTACTCTGTACGGCAAATCTTCAAGAAGATACCATTGACCTAGGCTTTAAAGTATGAATAAAGTTTACCAAGTTTAGAGCCATGGGCATTCCAGGAGGAGGAGCACATAAGCAAAGGCACAAATGTGTCAACTTTTATTCCATCAGAAGGACACAAGATCACCATGAATGGGTAGAATATAGCTCCTATAATGAAAAGCCAAGGAGTCACTACTCCAATGAAACAAGTGATAGAACAATTCATTTAAGTTAGGATAAGTACTTCTTAGGAGTTCTGATAGAGTAGATAAAAGTTCTGAATTTTCTCTTTTTTTTTTTTTTTTGAGGGTGCTAGACAGGCTTGGGAAGAGGATTCAACATTGAGGCAAGTTACTAACAAAGACATATACAAACAAATCTAAACAAATTTACAGGTCAGTCCTGTGATATGACTAATCCTATTGTCTAGTAAAACATCCAGAACACATTTTTCTCTATTTATATTAGTATTTATTATTTCTTTGTTATATGCATATATGTTACCGGTCAAGTAACTCCAAATACCTGGATCATCTAGACTTAGTACACAAGGAAATAAATAATATCCTAGAGTAGACTAGTGCCCATTCCAACAAAGAACGCATTCACCCTATCCCCTAAATCTCAGGCTCCCTTTCTATTCTCCTTCAATTCAAAGACCTTGTTTAGCCAGACACTGAAGCTAGAAGTCCAGGGAATTTTACTCCTAGCGACTCACCTTAGTGCTCATCCATCCCCCTTATTTTTAAGTAATATGCTAATGTTTCAATATTGATGTTTTCAAAATAATAGTTTTCTACAAATGATGTAGCCACAAGTACACACAATATTAACAATTCATTATGTTTCATTTAGATCTCATGAGTGCATTACATCAAGTCCTAATAAGACAAGAAATATATTCTGAAAAGTACTGGATTCTACTTTTTGATATTTTAAGAGTGCATTCCTTTCTCTCATGAATTCAAATGCTGTACTTTCTGGGCTTAACCTCTATCTCAAGCTGTCAAGACAATAACCATCTGTATGATTGGTAATTGTTCTTTTTTATTATGTTTGACACACTTTTAATTGTTTCTACTGATTTATTCTTTTTAGCAACTGTATGTGGTGATCAGAATATTTAATACGTGACTTTTCTGCTTTGTCTTCAAGGAGATGGTGTAAGTCGTGTTCAAATATGTATTTTAAAAAACCATTATCAAGACAGTATAATGAACTTTTGTACATGAAAAAAGTTTAAAGTTTTAGTAAGTTGGCTCTTGCTCCCATAAAGAAACTTTAACAATAAGATTTAAAGCAGATAGTAATCTAAAAAACACACACATAAATAAAAACAACTGAGCAAACAATAGGGAAAAATAAAAATTTGATGACCAACAAAAGTTTCCATAGTAAGCTCAGAAATTTAGAGACCAGTTTGCTGAATTAAACAAAACTTCAAAGGCAATTATGTTTTCTACTTGGATTGTCCCATCCATCACTTTCCTCTCTTCCCCCTCTTTCTTAGTCACAAAAGGAATAGTAGAGGAAATTCTGCAGAGATTCTTACACATTGTGAAAATTGCCCAATCAGCTTTTTAGAAGCTGTAGAATCCCACTCACCATCAGATTGCAATAGGGTTTGGAAGCAGATTTCTACAAATTTTGTCTAATTGCCAATTATGGCAAAATAAACGGGACAATTTTCTTTCCTTCTCAACTATACATCTAAGTGGTTATACCAGAAAAATGTATCCTATACCAGGTTGTCTTCTAGAACCTTTTGTATTTTCCTGAAACCCAATAATGTTCTTTTCTCTCCCACCATAACACCCCACTGCTGTGTGACTGTCTCTTTTAATCCCCCCAATACACTGTGCCAATAGGACTTTTCATGGAGGAAATACATGAGCTACTCTTAAACAACCAACTCTCCTACAGATTGACCCTTCTCTGATTTTGCACCCAGATGCCCAAAGCACCCATCTAAGCAGACATATTCTCTATCTTCACATGAAAGAGATAAATGAACTCTTTAGAAGGCAACATGAATTTTGAGATTGAAACTGAGAAAGCAAATCAAACTCCTCAATCTTTTTTATAGGACTAAAAAAAATTGTATGTATGTTTACCTGTTGGCAGTCAGCAATGCCTTCTCTCTTTGTGTCAATGAAATTAATCTCAAAGCTTGTGTGAACTGTGTCTGACTCCAGAACACCAACTCCTTCTGCTATTGCCTGACAGTATCACCCTTAAGAGATTCTTTTGGCTTTGTGCTGTGGACATTTATGTCCTGTAAAAATGGTTGAATGGATAGTTTTATTTTGTGCAGGTTGGATAAATCTAATGACATTATGTTCTCATAAACGTTGCATGCATGTGAAACTGAAATTGGACATGATTAAGAGGAGTTCTTTCTGCCCATTTACCCTTTGTATCATATACCAGGTGCAGATATGTCAGGATGAGGGAATCTACATTTTAAGTCATTTTGGATGTTTAAGTAAGCCCTGAGTGAACATGAAGGTTGGATGAGTCAACTAGAATTTCAGAATTGGCCGGACTTACTGTGGAGCTAGGACTTGCAGCTGGCAACTGGGCATTGATTCAGGAGATAGCTACTGCAAAGAGAAAAAAAAAGTATGAGACTTACATGCCTATAATGAGCTTCTAACTTCTTTAAAAACAACCTTCATCCCTTGTGGTGGTTTCTTCTCTCACTCAAAGAGTTTCTGGATGTTAATTTTAATCTAATTTCACCAGGACACAAATGTGGGGTGAATAAAGGGCAAATCAGATGAGTAGCAGAGGGATTTTATCTGAACCTCAATCATTCACTGGTGCCTCTGGCTGAAAAAAACAGAAAAATGAAAGTGACAGAAATAGCTAAAAGCAAATTTAAGAAGGGATGTTGGACTGCTCAAATCTAAAGAGTTATTAGAGGAAGGAGAAACTCAGAAATCAGTAAATGTAGTCTAAGAAGTTGGTAGAAGAAGAGGGGGAGGAGAGGGGAGGGAAACATGGAGAGAGGAGAAGGGGAGAGAAACATGGGGAAAAGGTATGGATTGAATTACTTGATTAGAGTTAGGTCCTCAGTTTAAGCTCAGTTTTGCTGTCATAAAATGACCCCAACATCTCAGTAGCATATAATAACATTTCTTTCTCTTATGCTACATGTCTATCACAGATTAACTGCCAATGGGCAGTTCACTGTCTTCACTTAGGGCTGATTGACAAAGAGGCCTTCACGGAGGTTTCAGAGAGACACAGCATGACAAAATCACAAGATAAAGGCTCAGAAGGACACGTTTCACCTCTGTTCACATTTCATTTGTCAAAGCAAGTCACATGGCCAAACCTGATGTCAATAGGGTGGGAATGTATATTTTGAACAATATATAATTGTCTAACACTATGTAACTAAAAATGTTTTGAACTTCATTAACAAGTAAAGATAAATGTCACTTTCCCCTTCTTGGGTGGTTTTTGTTGGGACATTTTGCAGAATGTCCTACAGTTTAGGTTTTTCTGATGTTCTTCTCATAATGAGACTGGGGTTATGGGTTTTTTGGGAAGGAAGATCACGGAGGAAAAGTGTCATTCTTATCACATGAAGTCTAGGATATATGTTATCAACATGATTCACCATTGTTGATGTTAACCTTGGGGGGAGTGTTTGTCAGATTTTTCTGCTATACAGTCCTCTGTTTTTCCTCTTTTCTTCATGCACTCTTTGGATGGAAAAAGAAACCACCAGAAGGGAAACCACTATGCACAGCCCACACTTAAGGAATGGAGGTTTATGTTCCACCTCCTTCAGGGTCTTTCCAACCACTCCACAGGTGAGGATTCTGAGGTTTAAAGAGTTTAAAGAGTTTAAGACCAAGTTGACACAGTTATTAAGTGGCATCAAGATTGAAACCCACATCTTTCTGACTTATAAAACTATTCTTTTTTCAGTACCAAACAAAAAAGAAGCATAAGAATAGGGAAATGGTTAGAAAAATAGAAGGGATATATCTATGAGTTGTTTCAGTGAAGCATGCTGGAAGGCATGGTGCCTTGATACTAGAGACATTCAGATAACAATTCCTTAACTTGCTACCCACTAGCACTGGGACTAGAGAATTATGTTCCTTGATGTTTATAACACTATCCTACTATTATGCTGACATGGCCTACTAATAATCTGTCTTTCCATAAGTACATCCTGACTCCGTTCCAATCACTAGGCCACTTTTTGAATGGGAAAGCAAGTCCTTGGAGCATTGTATGTGTGTTGGGGGTTGGGGAGAAATAAAAGTGATTTTATCTTTACTTTTCATGGACAGGGCCAGAAGATAGCTTCTAAGCTAAGTTCTAAATAGTTTTTTTTCTCTCTCTCTTTTAACAGAGTTACAATGCTAGATCTTCTTAATAAAAAGAAGGCATGTTTCTGTCACAGAAATAGTTTTTGGACAAATGAAAAACTGAGGCTGAGAAGCAAAGCAATAGGACATCAGGAGTGTGTTAAAAGTCTTGTGAGGGTTTTTTCCCCCCTTTTTATCATAGAGATATAATTTAATGTTGACATTTTAATTTATGTGTCAAGTTCCACACCCAGTTTCTTTTGAAGTGTTATCGACAATGCAGTTCAAAGACAGAAACAATCATGCAATAGTACTGAATTGTGTTTTCTTAACTAGGATCAAATCCCTCTTCTTACAAAAAAAAAAAAAAAGAAACTAAGTTACAGAGAACGTATAAAGATAAAACAGAGTTTGGGGACATGCTACACATTTTATATGATGAAAGTCTTTTCTTATCAATTTTTGTAAATAGAATAGAGAGTAGTACTTGGTGTTTGAGTCACATGTGCGTATCATATACTAAATTGTAATCACATGATACCTTTGTACATGATTAGTTGAAATATTCTAATGTGTAGTAATTTCTAGGTAGACTCAGCTCCTGGCTGACAAGAAGGAAGTCAAGTAATGTATCCCTATTTCTTTTCTTTTTAATGTTTATTTATTTTTGAGAGAGAGAAAGAGAGAGATACAGAGTACAAGTGGGGGAGGAGCAGAGAGAGAGAGAGAGAGAGAGAGAGAGAGAGAATCTGAAGCAGGCTCCAGGATCTGAGCCATAAGCACAGAGCCTGATGTGGGGCTCAAACTCACGAACCATGAGACCATGACCTGAGCTAAAGTCGGATACTTTACCAACTGAGCCACCCAGGTGCCACTACCTCTATTTCTTATACTATAGAGACATTTATACTTTCAGAAATAATTTTTGTCTTCAATTCCCAAGATTATCTGAACTTTCTGAGATTGTTATGTAAATCCTATACAAGAATTGAGCTTTTAGGGCAGGGACTGTTTTATTTATTACTGTGTCCCAGCACTTGGTACATTCTAGAACACTGTATATACTTAATAAATGTTTGTTAAATGAATATTGAATAAATGTTTTCAAGAGTAAAGCACTGTGTAAGTTTAAGATAGTCACAAAATACATAACTACATGTAAAATAAAAGGCTGTGTCTAATGTCTAAGATCATTAATTTCCCTGAGATCAGAATAAAGCTTATTTTTATGAGATTGAAGGGGTGCAGGGTGAGATGCCCCAAAATATGCCACTTTGGCATAAAGACTACTTCAAGTTAAAAGTCATAAATACTCAGCAGATGCAGGAAAAGCTCTCTGCCTCCCCCACAACTGCCTAAATTTACACTGGAAAGCAGAGCCTGCAACAGGAAGAGAGCTAGTAACAGAGACTCCCCCTTACTTAAGGAACCTATCTGCATAATAGGGCAACCTGTTCTTCTAAACATCTCCTTGCACCTTCTTGCTAATGAGCTTTTTCCCCTTTGTGTCCTCAGACCATCCCCTCTCCTTAGCTCAGGTAAGCTTCCTGTTGCCTCATTGTCTTTGGAATATCTTGTCTGGGTGGATTCCCCATACACATGCTATTAAATTGGGTTTTCTACTATCAGTCTGTCTCAATTCCACTTTCTCAGGCAGGATTGGTGGATTGGCCCTACTTGGCAAGGAGTTTATTCTTGTTCAGTTAGACAGAAGTTGGGACCATGAGGTCATACTGCTATCCCTTGCAGGCTATGAGATGAGGGTGCCATGAAGTAATGGGTACCTAGATACTGTAATTTATAAGAAAAGTGTATATTTGGTCATTCAGATAACCAAAATATATTTCTCATATGTATTTGGTCTTTCTCCATGGTTCCTGACTTATGGCTCCCCAAACTCTTAGAACTTCCTAAGTGTTGAGTGTAATAAAGGTATCTTGTGTCATGTTTATAGGGTGACCTTGGGAAAGCACTTAAGGATAGAGGCTTGTTGCCAGTGAAACCAAGCAAGTGATTAGAGAGCTGGAACTTCTGGTCCCGACCCCAGACCTACTAGGAGAAGGGACAAGCTGGAGATTGAGTTGTCAATGGCCACTGATTTTATCAATCATGGCTATATAATGAAGCCTCCAAAAAACTCAGAAAGCTTCTGGTTGGTGAACACGTGGAGATTTGGGGAGAATGCTGCACCTGGAGAGGGCATGGATTCTCTATGCTGTTCCCATGTACCATACCTTGCCCTATGCATCTCTTTCATCTGGCTGTTCCTGAGTTATATACTTTTATAATACATTCGTGATCTAGTAAGTAAAATATTTCTGAGTTCTGTGAGCCACTCTAGCAAATTAATCAAACCTGAGGAGAGGGTAGTGAGAACCTCTGATTTATAGCCAGTCAGTCAGAAGTACAGTAACAATCTGGGCTGGTGACTGGCTTCCTGAAAAGGGGAGAGAGGGCAGTTTTGTAGGACGGAATACTTAAACTGTGGAATCTGATGGTACCTCTGGGTAGATGGTGTCAGAATTGAGTGTAATGGAGTTAAGTTCATGGATACCTTGCAGTGTCTGAGTATTGCCTGTTGAAGGTGTAGGGAACTCCCTTCTCCAAACACTAGACATTTGGATCCCAGAACACCAAAAGAGTACCTCTAGGACATATGAGGTACTGTTCACAATATAATCCTAAGAAAAAAAGAGAATTTAAAATGGTACATATGGGACATTACAAATTTAGTATATACATATGTATACATATATATGCTAAATACTAAATACTAATATATACACACGCATGAGGTTTGTTGAAAAGTTAAATGAGAAAATGCCAGTAAAGTATTTAGCATAATTTGTGACACATAATAAACTTAATAAATGTTTTGTTATCATATTTAAATACCCAGAAAGAGTGTTAGAGGGAAATTCACCAAGATAGTAATTGTGACTTTTTCTCAGGAGGTGTAGGTATGGATGAGTTTTATTTTCTTATTTACCCTTCTTTCCAGTTTTTTTAAACAATGAACATGTATTTCTTATATAATCAGAAAACAATGTTATAAACCTACTGATATAAAAAAAGAAATGAATACATAAAGTATAGCAGTTGTCTTTAATTTTATCTTCCAAATACTGGATCATTTTCTTATTTTACAGTTTGAAAAAGTTTTCTAAAATAACTCTTAGAAAAGCTTTGCTAAAATCTTTATGCTAAAATTAGATATTTTAAAATATGACAGAATTAATACATTAATACATATAATGAATCATTATCTTTTTTTCTGTTACTCTCACACTCACTATTGTCCTGAATATTATTTTCTTTTTCCAAGACAACCTACCTTGTTTATCTGACTCCAGAGTATAATTGCAAACTCAGATTCTAAGTTAGAAAGGTAGATTAAATGTTATCCATATCAAAATCAGAAATTTTCCAACAAAAAAGTGCAGGCTAAGAAATTTTCCCTTTTGTTGGTAATAAAACTAATAATAAGCAATGGTATCAGATATAAGACCATAGTTTCAGATTTTAGCTTGATACCCTTTCTTTTGCAAACCTCTCCTACTTCCCTGTGTTTTGTTCATCATAAATTTCTAGGTTATTGCCTACTTTGCCAAATTAGATTACTTTTTGAAATTTCTTTTAAAGCATAGGTGATCTCTGTGGCACCAGCGGATTATACAGGTTGATTCTCAGTTTCAAGACTCATTACCAAACTGGTAACCACAGCATTTTACATGAGAAAAGGAAATGTCAGCCTATACCATTCAAGTTATACCTACTTACACAAATGTCTTCCTTTTGGGGAAAACAAAACACAATAACAACAAAAATTCCCACATTGCAGCAAATTGCTTTGCTTTCATAAAATTGACACTGTGCCTCATAACTCATGTTTCCTCTTGTGCTGGGCCTTCCAGGAAGCTCAGAACTAAATATGAGTTATCAAATCCCTTGTGAGGTACTTTTGGCATTGGTGTTTTTGTAATAACATGGCCTCCCAGCTTCATGTTTTTTTTCCCACCTTCATTTTCCCTTTTCCTTGACCATATCATTTTACTGATATTATTTCATAAAAAAATTCAAGTATTTTTTTTGGAATAAGGCATTATATAAATAAACAAGTGAAACAATTTTCATATGCTCTTTTCAATGTACCTGCTGGTATAGATATACACATTTAATAAGTCTTATTACACTTTATGAGTAACAAGTGTATTTTCATGCCTACTCAATGTTCACTGTAGAACAGCTCTATATTACTTATGTGAGGTTATGAAATAAAATGAATAATTTTAAGACTTAAAGTTCTTTAGCTGTGTAAATTAGCATTGCTGTTGAATCTCCATTCAATTCAATTTTATCCATGTGGCATATCTTTTTCTACAGTTTTTGAAAGATATTTATAATTCAAGGTAGAATATACATGAAGTTATACAAATAAAATAAAGAAGCCTAAGAGATATACACACATACACCCTCAAAGATGATTTCAACTTCTCTAGAACAGGAATTATACAATTATATTTATGCAGGTATCTCACATAAAAATTAACAGGGTATCCAGAAAAACTTTTGGTTGGTAGTGGATGCTCAGATTATATCACCTACTGAGCTTTTTTTTTGTACCCACATGTTCTCCTAATAGAGATTCATTAACAATTGCCATGTTTGTTTATGTCAGTAAATCATAGTAGATAAGGTATGTTACATGTCATTTTATTCTAATTATAATTATCTGTATTGTGATATTAAGATATGAGAAAATTATAGCTTTAATTCCAGGTAATGTGTAATTTTATAGCTGTTAGTCTTAAGAAAAGTGATTTTTAAAAAAGATTTATTTATTTTGAGAGAGGAGTGAAAGCAGGGGAGGGTCAGAGGCACAGAGAGAGAGAGAGAGGGAGAGAGAGAGGGAGAATCCCAAGCAGGCTCCACACTGTCAGAGCAGAGCCCAACCCGGGGCTTGATCACGCAAACCACGAGATCATGACCTGAGCGAAAATCAAGTCAGACGCTTACCTGACTGAGCCACCCAGGTGCCCTGAAAACTGATTGTTTTATACATGTAAATCCACCATTAGCATATTTGTATGGTACAACATAACAAAAACTGTGCCTATGTAATCTGTAGGATATATGACCTCATCCTGTTCTATTCCTTATTAATACTAAACACAGACAACTAAGGAAATAGAGGCTTACATATCCACCTATTATATATAAAATATTCTATAGTTTCACCATGCTAAAAGTATTTTCACATACATTATTTTGTTGAATCCTCAAAATAGTCCTATGAGCTATATAAGCAAAATAGTGTAGACCTAACTTCAAATGTATGCCAGAGAGATCATGTGACTGATGGCCACATAGTAAAGTGACAATGCTAGGACTGGAAAGCAACTCTCTTCACTCTCAGTCCAGGATGTTTCTTTGCAAACCACTGCAACTTCTAAGTTTCTAAAAATCAATACCACCTTCTCCTCAGACTAATACAGAGCTTCTTATGAAGCTGACCTTATCCTGCTCTATTCTTTATTAATACTAAACACTAAGTATTACTAAGGAAATAGAGACAGGTTTATATAACTAAGGAAATAGAGACAGGTTTATATATCCACCTATTACTAGAATGTTCCCACACTGCATTTATATTGAGAGAAGACTAGCAACTTTTTAAAATGTTAAGGTTTGGACTTTCTTGGAGTCTTTTCAGACTTGTATATTTAAAACTTGCACAGATATTTTCAGTTTGCATACAGGGAAACTTCAGAAATTTTCCTTTACACATCTAAACACCATCTAATGCAGTAAGTATAGTTTTGTACATGAATTCAAAGAACACAATTATTTTGAAATAAGGTATATTTAAAGCTAAATAAAAAATATAAAGTGTATTTTTCAGAAAGAAAAAAACTATAATGTTAATAGGTATTTGAGATTATTTAAATGCCTTTTCATTCTTTTGAATTTTCCAAGTCTAGCATCTCAAATTTTCCAAGTCTAGCATCTCAAATTTACATGTAATCAGAACTCTTGAATTTCTTCCCTGTCTACCACACAAATGAGATATGTGCAGCCTCCCAGGCTTCTACAAATTATTAATTGCTTCTTTATTCTCCTTTTGCTCAGGCCAAAAATCTAAGTCTAATTTCTTGACTCCTCTCTTCAGAGGAGCATACATTAGAGAAAATATATTCTGAATTTGACCACTTCTGATAACCTCTCCTGCCATCCTTAAAATTTTGCCTAAAATCTTACTTGAATAGCCACCTACTTGGCTTCCCTATTTCCACTCTTGCCTACCCCAACTTCCCCCACCTCCCAGCCAATTCTCCACACAGCAGCCAGAATAGTTCTATTAATACATAATTCAGACCATATCATTCTGTTATTCTTCTCCAGTGGCTTCCTTAAGTTTTTCCCTAGGGCTGTATGAGATCTGTCCCTGGCCCACATCTCCCCCTTTCCACCACTACCCTCTTGTACCCACAGGTCACAGTGGCTTCCCTTTTCAACATTTATTAGCCTTTATTCCTGGCACCTACTTCCCCTGGCCTTTACAGAGTCTACTTCCTCAATTCATTCCTCTATGAGCTCAATTTAGACAGGTCCTCCTGACTCTACCCAAGATATTACTTCTTCACCTTTCTGTTCTTGTATATTTCCTCACCCTGCTTTGTTTTTCTTCATTGCACTATCACTATCTCACTTCTATTGAATGTATATTAATTTATAATCTGCTGTCCCCTCTAGGATGTTAGCGCCACTGAAGACAGCGACAACATCAACCAGTGCTCCATCCCTAATGCTTACTGCAGTTCCTGCTCAGTAAATATTTTCTTTCAAGTTATAAAGTAGTACTTTATAATTAGAAATAAAATGCATACATACTTTTGCTAAGCATGAACCCAAACTCCAATTATAGACTGAGAACATTCTGCAAAGTGCAGCTTTGACAAAGGAAAAGAATGAGCTGTCAGGAGAATTGAGAGGTTAAATGAAGAAAGTGGAAGCTGAGCTGAGCCTGACCTGAAACAAGGCATTATAGAGGCTAAGCAGAAGAGAAATGATGGAAAAAGGAAAATAAGACTGCAATTAAAAATAGAAAGGTCACTGAGGCCAATTTCTGTGTTATGAGTGACTGAGTTCCAGAGAGAACCAAATTCTATAACTGGCTGTGGAGAGGGGTTTGACACAGGGCACAGGCTGCCAAGGTTATTACTCTGTAACAGAGCTCTGTGGACCCTTTAATGATGATGGCAGGTGCTCTGTTGAAAGGTTAGCTGCAGAGGACATCTGAGATGGAAAGTGAACAGCAAAGTGCATGACATGATATAGCTTAAATCTAGTAACTGCACAAGCAGAAGACCGAAATGTTCAATGCATAGAGACTGTAAACAGAACAGGCACATGAGATAGGGCCCCAACTGTCTTCAATGATCAGGTTTATTGGAACCTAAAATGAGATTAAATCTAAAATATCCACAAAAAGGGGTGCCTGCGTGGCTCAGTCGGTTAAGCATCCAACTTTGGCTCAGGTCATGATCTCGTGGTTCATGAACTGGAGACCTGCATCAGGCTCTGTGCTGACAGCTCAGAGCTGGAGCCTGCTTCAATTCTGTCTCCCTCTCTCTGCCCCTGCCCCCGCTCACATTCTCTCTCCCTCTCTCTCTCTCTCTCTTAAAAATGAATAAACATTAAAAAAATTTTAAATAAAGTATCTACAAAAATAAAATATTCAAAGAGAAATTGTACTGGAAAGGAAGGAAGATAAGAGGAAAGATGGTTCACATGCATATGCCTATTGGGTTGACCATCCCTGGACAAATGGTGCTGTGAGGAGAAAACAAGAAATCTGAAAATGGAATCAGAAATATTGCACACACACACACATGTGCATGCACACATACTCACATATATGGCATGATACAGATGAACATGACTATGTGGAACCAATTTAAGATCTCTTGATAACCATTTGGCAGAACCTTGAATTCAAAGCCAGAATTCCTGGGATCTAAAACAGGTCAGATCACAAAGTAGTTGAGAGATCTTATGTGAGTCATTTCACTACTCTGAATTTAACTTTTCTCATTGGTAAAATAATTTAACTACATGATTCCTAAAGTCCATTGCATTTCCAACAATCCCTGCGATTATAACCATTAGCATTGATTTGAGTTAGGTGAAGTAAATCACAACTCTAACACAGCTCCTAAGGATTAACTCTTTCTCTTATCTTGATTGTAGGTAATCAAATATCATTCACTCATCATCCACCTATCCTCCATTCAGCAAACATTTTTGAGTAACTTCTATATGCAAAGTACCACTCTAGGAGTTTCAAAAAGGTCCTTGCCCTTAAAGAACTTAATGTAATAATCCTTTACCAGGATTTACACTGTAGTTTTTAAAAGTTAATTTGTTTTCAGAACTTAGGTAAGACTCATTTGGCTAACTGATAACTTGGTTCTTTTGCCAACATGCAGATTTACATATATAGGTGTTTGCATCTGTGTTATCTCATGAATCGTATTTGGATTTTATCTGCAAAGTTTGTTTGTATGTATATATACATATAAACATGCTGATGTAGGGCTTGAACTCAGAAGATCATGACCTGAGCTGAAGTTGGACACTTAACCAACTGAGCCACCCAGGCATGCCACAATAATCAGAGTATTTATAAGTCAGTCTTACTGACTGATACACAGGACTCCAGCACCCAGTGGGTTCCACACTTGGGCATGGACAAAAGGATAGTATTGCTTGTGCAAGAAACTGCAAGAAGCCTCTGTGTCATCAATGAGTTGAGCCTGTTGGGTGGCTTGTGGAGAGCAGAGCATCCTCCCAGGGAGTTAACTTGTGCATTAGCTTCTCTTAAGAGTCTGTTCACTAGAGAATGAATTTATTCCTCATTCCTTGCTCATCTTGATGATGGCCTCTACTACTTGGGGCTTTTTTAACAGTCCTCTCTGAAAAGTTGTCTTCTCATTATTCTGATTTACCACATATCCCTAGGATTCACTTAATTTTACCACAACTTTGTTTCACTTTGAAGTTTTTATTATCAGAAAAATAACTGAATCCTAAATATCCAAACAAGACTATTTTGGTTTTGGAATTTATGCCTCCTTTTTTAAGGAATGAAGAAAGACACCCCAGAGCACCTGTGTTCTTCAACACAAAACCATCTACTGAATAAAAAAATCTCATACTTATTTAAGAGCCAGACAGTCATTTCCTCCTGCCCTGTTCTACCTAGTAATGCAGACATGTGTGGTTGGGTTTTTTTTTAAAGTTTATTTTTATTTATTTTGAGAGAGACTGATAGAGAGTAAGCAGGGGAGGGGCAGAGAAAAAGGGGAGACAGAGTCCCAAGCACGCTCCTTGCTGTCAGCACAGAGCCCAACACAGGCCTCAAACTCATGAACCATGAGATCATGACCTGAGTCGCAGTCAAGAGTCAGACACCTAACCAACTGAGCCATCCAGGCTCCCCTAGAGATGTGCGGTTTTAAAGAGAAATCTAAAATTTCAAACAAAAAAAATCATTATTATTTGCTTACTTGAAAAACAAAAATAAATATACAAACACAAGATAATAGACAAATTACTATTCCAATATAAATTATATTTGTCTTATCATTTTGTGAGAGGTGCTTAAAATACCACTCTCCAATGGCAGACATGGAAATGTACTGCTCAGCTCTGCCTTCAAAGAAGGACTTGCTGTAAATGTAGGGAATGTGGTCAGCTATCAGCCCCCAACCACTGGGTCTGGGTTATACTACCAGGCGGCTGTGGAAAAGAGCAGATTTGGAAGCTAAAGACGAGGGGATTCTGGAAAGTTGAGTGGAGGAGTGAGACAAGGAGTACCAGCTGTTACCCTTAGACCAACTTTACCTGTGGCAGCTATAGTTTATCCCACTAACCTCTATTTTCTAAGTTCCTCTTAGGAAAAGAGGTCCACCCGAATCCTGGAGGATATACTACCAAAGCAAGTGAAGAAGGAGTACACAAACGGACTGTGACAGACACAGAAATGTGCTGCTTATTCTTTCTCAAGGAATATGTTTTTGTCCGCTGTAAGGAAGCAGATGATAGCAGACAGCCCCTATTCACTGGCTTCTTCAGTTCGCCTCAACTGCAGAGAGCCAGGGCCTCATTTTTTGAGTGGTTGGCATCCAGTGACTGAGCAAGATGAAGGCATGGGGCCCTGTCCATTTCAGCCCATTACAATTTCTTCTCATGGAATGATCTGAAATCTCCCCTTGCCCAGTCTTGCTTCCTCACCCTTTCCCTTTCTTGTGTAGACATTTTGCTTATTGAACTCCCATCTCAGGACCTGCTTTTTCAGGGAACACAACCTGTGGCACTCACCCCCCTCTCTCACTCACATGTAACAGTGTCTCTTACTTTGCTCCCTCACCTCTTATGCTAAAGGGACAAGGAATGTTCAGGGTAGCCAACAGCACAGAGATCTGATAGTCAGAGTCTGGCAGAGTGGGAAAGGGCAAAGGGCAGGAATAAAATTATTCCTGTACTTTCTTACTTTTCATCTAAGTCACTAGATACAGATACCATCATTAATGGCATGGGAAACTTTTTGTCTGATGCATAGTATACCTTGCTGCTTAGGATAATAGCCAAATCTTTAAGAAATAGATCCATTTTCAAATGTTCTAAGGGTATTGATTGGTTAAAAAAATTTTTCAGTGACTCCTTTAGCAAATAAAATAGTGGCCTTTTAATCTAACTGTTTACAAATACAGAATTTCATGTCAGAATTATATAAATTATATTTTTTTAAAAACTAAAATAAAGCAACTATTCTAATTAATGCTGTCTCAAGGCTTGGGAGGAGAGGGGGGTGGTAAGAAAACTACTCTTACCATTAGCCAAAGATGTATGTTTGAAAATATTTGAACTTCTACTTAATGTCTTCACATTGAAGATAACATTCCTTCCTCTTCTCCAACCTCTTAACCAGATCCCACTTCCATACCTGTTCCTGGTGTTTACTCTTTAATGGAACTTAGCTCTGCCCCCGTGGCCTGATGCACAGAATTCTGGAGAGTGGCTGACAGTGCCAGCTTGGCCACAGGACCAGGACTAGGAGGAAGGGAACCAGGCCAGTTGGTTCAGGCACTTCTGTAGTAGTATAGCTGAGAACCACACAGATGGAGCGCAGCTTCTTACCACCCTGGGCTTTTTCACTTTTCCACAAAAATTCCAAGTGAGGGCTGAATAGGTTGATCTTCTCTCCATGTTTGTTTCTTCATCTGTATATTGACGACCTTCATGGGCACAGTCTTGCTGTGAAGCTTAACTGAGTTGGCAGGTCCAGCACAATGCCTGGTATGCCAAAGCTGCTCAAAAAGTGGGTGTGTTTGTTCATTTATTCCTGATCTTCTAGCAGGAATGTATAAAGATATGATGGATGCTCATATCTGAGCCCATGTACCAGTCACACCTAGCAGGGTAAAAGGAAAGGGAATCAATCCTTGAGGAGATCTCCTTATGGACAGGCCATAAGTTATTTTGCCTTTACTGCTTTGGTTTAAAACTGCCCCCTCACCCCATTCCTCCGGATTCCAAGCTCTCCATTATAGTAATTCCAAGGGGTTCCCAGTTCTAAGAGGATGGTAAAAAATGCCCAAGTGGCTCACCCTGTCTTAAAAAGAAAACCACAAAAACAAAAGTCCTTATAGCCTCTGAGAGTTTAGATGGCACCTACTATATAATCAGATACATAAAGTGTTACCAGTTTGCAAAATACAGTAATTATTTTTTATTTGCCATTTATTAATTATTCACTATATGCCAGACACTGGTATTTTATTTACATTCTTTCAGTTCATCTGCCTTATAACCCTGTGAAATAGAGAATGGATACTAGGGAAGTAATGTAGCTAGCATGAGGTCACACAACCAGTCTGCAGTCAATTTTCCATAAAGCTAATGCAGCTTAGGCTGCTCTGTTGTTTGTTGCTCTCATCCTCTCTTGCTATCTTCCTTTGTTATTTGGTTTTTGTAGTGATTTGCTTTGGTTCTTTTCTCTTAGTTTTTGTGTATCTATTATAGGTTTTTCTTCGTGATTAATTCAAGGCTTGCATAAAAGATTTTATACCAGTTATAACTTCCTATTTTAAGTTGATCTCAAGTTAACTTCAGTTGTACTGAAGACATTCACAGTGGTGGTGAGGGTTGCTGGTGGTGAGGGCCTCCTTGTCTCTCTCCCCCCATGGTGAGGTAGTCATGGCTGAGGGGAAGCTTCCCGGTGTCAGGGCCAGGAACACAAATGCATGCTCAGCAGCAGTGCCAGTGTCTGGGGCATGGGCACCCACACTGTGGCACCAGGACTTGCAGGGAGTAGGGTAAGAAAGGGAAAGGCATGGCACCTCTGGCCTTGGGGGATGAAGGAACAGCTCCTGCTTAGAGAGCATACAGTGGCTTAAACTGTAGGCAGCTCTCTCAGCTTCCTTGGTGGTGCAAGTTGCAGGTGCCCATGGCGGTGGCAAGAGCTTCTGGGATCCTCAGTGATGAAGGCTGTCGAAGTTCTTCTGGTCTCCTTTTCCCCCATGGGACAAGGGGATCCCTTTTGGCCCCAAATTGTGCCAGCCTGTGGAATGGAGGATCCAGGTGAAATGCTTCCTATACTTTTCTATGCAGCCATTTTCAGTTTTTTTGTGCTCCACTGGGTTGCCACAGGTTCTTAAGTGTACTCCAGAACTCTCCGGAGATATTCTCATCAGTAAGTAGTTGTAAAATTGTGGGGTTTTTGGTGGGGGCACAAGGGCTAGGTTCTCCTAGTCTGCCATCTTTCCAGTGTCACTTCCTCTATTATTTTTCTTAAAGTGAGTGTCTAAAATTGGATCAATTTCTATGGCCAGTAAGCGGCAAAGTCAGATTCAAATCCAAGGTCTGTGATTTCAAAGCTACTCTCTGCTGGTTTCTTTTCTTCTCATTTGTTTATAGCTTAGCTCTGTTCCTTCCCTATAATCTCTTCCATGAGCCTCTGCTCTCTCTTTCCATTGAAACCCCTCCCCCATTGCCAGAAAACATTACTGAGTCACTCTTTTTACCTTCTCACCAAAAATGAGATGGTGATTTTTTGCTAACAATTCCTTTTCCCTGATAATTCTCTCCTCTTGGAAGCAAGCCCTTCTGCTACTGTCAAAATTCGCAGAACAAGAATAGTAAGCTCCTTGCTTGCTCCCTACTGTCCCCACACAGTTAACCTCCAGAATAACCCCCTAACTTCTTCAAATAGCACTTGTCTCCAGTGTACTCTGCAGCTACATTCCTTAGTAATTTTAACCTCTTCCCCCATTGGCCTCCCGGTTCCATGACCTTCTCAATACATATGGCCTTCATCTCTGCTCCATTTGAGCCACCCACAGGCATAACCACATCCTGAAACTTGGCATCCTTCAGAATAACTCCATATCCCAGATCTATGAAACGAACAGTTCCCTCCTCCCACCCTACACTCTTTTTTCATTCTTCAATTATCCTAAAGCTGCTAATTACCTTCCTAGACAAAGGCAATAAGCTGGTTCATTTTGTTCTACAGATTTGCTGCCTCAAATCTATTAAATCTTAAATCTGTTTGGCATTTTAAAAAATCATCTACATTTATCTACCTATGACATTAAAAAAAAAACTTTTTCTAGTTTTTTTTTTGTCCCTCCTCAAAGACTACTGAGGGTGCCTGGGTGGCTCAATCGCTCAGGCACGCTCAAGAAGAGTGTCTGTCTCTTGATTTCTGCTCTGGTCATGATTTCATGGTTTGTGAGTTTGAGCCCCACATTGGGCTCTGTACTGACAGCACAGAGCCAGCTTGGGATTTTCTCTCTCCCTGTTTCTCTCTCAAAAATAAATAAACATTAAGATTAGCCTACTGGTATTAGCTTTCTAAATAAAACCTTAATACCTACTTTACAAGAAAGATTGAAAGCAACTGGCTATATGATCTCTCTCCTCAACAGTTTTGTTTCACAAGCTCTTATTTGTCCCATCCATCTCAGGACAAGAGATTATTTTTCAAGGGATCCCTTCAGGTGTGGCCCCCATCCCTTCTTGTGTTATCCCACTATCACACCTTGCTCCATATATTATTTTTGTATTTTCTATTGCTCTTCTCCCTGAATTAGTCTCCTATGTCTAGATTATGCTGTCATTCACTTGAAATAACTTTTAGTGGCATCCTCTAGGAATGAAGTGTAACCTGACTTCAAAGATGGCAATCTTTCCAATCCTAATTAAAGATCAAGGAGGGTTCAAAGATGTTAGGGAAGACTTCAATAAGGCTCCAGAGACCTACCCAATCTTTAACGTAACCTACATTATGATAAATAATAAAAGTTTATCCAAAGTTGGGATGGATTTTAGGACATATAGATGGGTAATCAGGAAAGAGTGCTAAAGATGCTGCAGAATTTCCTAGCTGAGCAATATTACTGGTGACTTCCCTGGACCTTGGCCAAGGTACAGAAATCCCTTTGGGGAAGAAAGCAGGTGTAGGAACAGGAGCAGTACTATGCACAGGTGTCTCAGTCTTAGAAGAACAGTTATGCCTCCGTATATCATTTTCAAAATATGAATAACTAGAAGGACATTTGAAGTTCATCTAATCCAGAGGTGAGTATTAACCTATGGGCTATATTCTGCCCAGAGCTGATAAGTCTTCTTTGGCCCACACTGTGTTTCTCATAATAATTATACCAATACATTAAAATCTGAAAAATTCACATACATGTCATGTTTTTGTTTTTAGGAAATATTAGGAGATTTGACAGCCCAAGACTGAAATTTCAGCATGGCAACCATTGGTTGGATCTGAGTAATGACTGCCTCATTAGATGGGATATGTGCCCTTCTATTCACCACCACCCCTACCATTCATTCAGGAGGCAGCAACATCTGAATTTCCAACTTCTGACTAAGTCCAGTGTCTTAATATTACAAATGATGAAGTTGGAACCCAAGGAGTTTTTGTAGTGACTCCAAAGTCACATTAAGCTAGTTAGAGGTAGTGTTGCACCTGCTTCCCAGTGCTGTGTTCACATTCTACGTTGCTTCAGAAAGCTTTTGTAGCCTAACATTTTTGACGTACAGAGCAACAGACCTAATCCTATTGTAGGTACAAAATTCAGGTAACACTTTTTGCCGTTATTAGCCTTCAAACCATCCTTTTGGAATAATGCAATTCACTCAGGAAGTCTTGTCATTGGGCAGATCAATAGCTCTGACCTACTTGATTATGTAACTTGCAATTGTGTTTCCATTATAAAACTCATTACCTAGTACAGCAAAAAAAAAATCCTCACTTATCTTTTTTAGAATCTTTTTTCAAACTACATATGCTAAAGGTTAGGGTTCCTTACCAGCTTTATAGAAAATTTTTGGCTTTTGATCAGGCAAGGAAAAAGCATAAGGCCATAACTCTAACTCTGATTCTACAATTCATTTTCATATTAAATGCCTAAATTCATATTTAGACAGATTTATGTAAGCCATCCTGGTAATTCTTTATTTTTTTAGCATATTTATGCATTTTATTTGTTGCTGCTATGAGAAGTAAAAAGAAGGGAGATTCCTCCATTCCAAATCATGGCACAGCGTTCAGCCTTACTTTCTCCTCCCTATTCCTCCCCTCCCTTCCTTTCCATTCCCTTCCATGCATTTCTCTCCCTCTCCTTTCTCTCCCTTTCCTTCTTTTCTTCTTTTTTTAAATCCTCTTCCCTCCTCTTTCCTCTTCAATCATTTATTGGTTGCACACTATGTACTAGTTATTATGCAAGAAAATCTAAGGTGAAAGGAGATTGATAAATATCAAGGTCACATGAATGAATGCACAGATAGTGTAATAAATTCAATTAAAGCAAAAATAATTTGAGACATATATACCATACACTCTCAGTGTTCCATTACTGCTCTGTCAGATCCTCTTAACCATACATAAGTTTACTTTCAAATGTAGCACTGGTATCTTTGTTGGTGGGCAGCCCCACCCATTATGTCTATATATTCCAGAATCCTAAAGTGCCTGTACACTACAGTGGTAGCTTGTAACCAATGACTAATCAGTGTAGGCCCAGATCCCACCTTCTTGGCTAACTTTTGCATAGTTTTGCAGAGTGTCCTAATGGGATAGTAATTATCAGTTACCCACAAAAGTTGAGTTAATAACATATCTCTTAAAGGCTGTGTTCCCTTCCATGATTGTTTCCTTCCTTATCTATACATGTTCTTTGCACCTCTCAAAAGACTGCTTGACTGAAATCCTTGTGTCAGAGTCTGCTTCAGGGAGAACCCAGACTAAGATAGAATAACAAATGATATCCAGAACCTCTTGCCTAATGAGGAACAGACAAATGATTACAAGACTAAAGTCATATGGGAACTCAGGAAAAAACAATTCTGCCTGGCAGAGTCAGAGAAGGTGTCAATTTAGGAGGTAACAAACTAGGTTTTAAAAAATAAGTAGAGTTTGACAAGCAGATGTGATGAGATACAATAATACTAGCAGCTAACATATTTTACATCTGTTTTCCCCTTTGATTCTCAGGAAATTTTTTTGTAAAAATTTTTCATTTTTACAAATGAGGAACTGGCAGGTTATTCTGCCTGTAAATGGCAGGGCTAAGATTTAAACACAGTACCATATGGCTCCAAAATCATAGCTCTTCATGACAATATACTACAAAGGAGAGAGAAAACAGGCTTTCAAGGCAGACACATGTGAGTTTTAAACCTTTTTATTAGCTGTGTATCTTGAGTTAAAATTAACCTCTAAATCTGTTTTCTCCACTTAAATGTGAGATTACTCTGAATAACTGTGAAGAAGGTTTTTATAAAGTTTAATGGAAATGTAACATGTAAAGTACCACTACAATACTTGTCATAAGTAGGTATTCAGTAAATACAGCAGTAATTGTTACCATGACTATATGACCATTATGGGTAGATAAAACTGCTCATGTAAAAATGCTGTGTGTGTCTGAATACCAGCCCCTTTTACCCTACAATAGGTAGTTTTATGTGCCTATAATAGTCATGGTAGAAAGTGGTGAGAAATGAGGTTACAATGGAACTTTAGGACTTGATATTTAAAAGATATGTACCTCACGCTGAAGAGGTTCACTTATCCTACAGCTATCACAGGTTGAAGGCATGAAGATGACATATTTAGGCTGGCATTTTGTGGTTAAGTTATGATGGAGTTGTCATGTTCAGATGTGTGGGGCCTGGATTTTGCGGTTAAGGTATGATGGAGTTGTCATGTTCAGATGTGTGGGGGTTTTCTTGGTTGGAGAGTGGGTAACAAGAAGTTGCTAAAAATGTTAGATTGGAGAACCATGGGCCTGGGGCAGGAAGACCTTGTAGGAAGCTTTTGGAGTCTGCTATAGGATTTTCCCCATTTTCATTGCCTTTCAGTATTTTCAAAGCACAACAAAATAATCAAGTGTGAGTGAATTAAAAGATATTATGCACGTGTGAGAGAGAGAGAGAGACAGATAAAGTAGCTTAAAACAGCAACCTCCCTTTCTCAGTCTGTGCTTCTCAAGTTTAATGTCTTCAGACTTGCTGTGGACCCTGAAAATCTACACACTTGTGTTCCATAACAGAGAAAAGATCTTCCAGATAATACCCTTCATTTTACTCTCAGACCTCTTTCCTTGAATCTTTATATGGACTATGGATCTTTGGTCTAGTCCACTTGATTTCTAACATCTAGTCAGTCAGTCTCTGGTCATGGCTTGGTCTGGAGAGTGTTCTGTTGAGCTTTATTTAGTTTGCTCATCGGTAAATGGTCAATAACCTTCCTTCTTTCCCCATAGGGTTATATGTGACCTAGCTATCTATATTACACATCACTATACAAACACTTTGCTTAGTGAGACAAAACTGCTTTTTCCACCTCAATCCAGGGAGTCTCCTTCCACTTAATAATTAATTATGCAAAAAGATAAATCACTACTCAAATCAATTTTTTACTTAAAAGTTGCAATCACTATTTTCCTATTTAATCTTGTGGTAGAAGCCTAAAAAGGATCACAAAAATCATATAATTCAACTCTACCTTAATTTCACATTATTTTTCTAACATGGGTTTTAGATAACAAGTCATTCAAAACCCTTTCTTTCTTTCAAAGCACTGCCTAAAATAATAGGGGAGACTTGGCAGGGGAAATATGGGAACTTTATGTAGTATATGTACAACTTTTTTGTAAATCTAAAACTATTCTAAACTAAAAAAATGTTTATTTTTTAAAAGTGATGATACCAATTTGAAAAATAATGTGTGCAAAATTTAGATATGGATGCTAGCCCTGTGTGTGTGTGTGTGTGTGTGTGAGAGAGAGAGAGAGAGAGAGAGAGAGAGAGAGAGAGAGAGAGAGAAGGTAAAGAGAGGCAGGTTGGGCTTAAGTAGCCTAAAAAGGAATACTTCAAGGTGAAACTGGAAAGCAGTCCAGTTAGTATGACTGAAGTCTAGGCTGTCAGCATTTTCTCTGAGGAAATAAATATCTAACTATGGTAGCCAACCTCCAAGATAGCCTCCAATGATCCACATCTTCTGGTATTCAAACTCATGTAAATCCCTCCCACATGAAATTGAGGTTGTCTCTGTGTGACCAATATGCATATGGTGGAAATGGTAGTATGTGACTTCCCAAGCTGATTTATAAATGGCATTACAATTTTCACATTGGTTTCTTGGATCATTCACTTAGGGGGAAGCTAGCCACTATACCATGAGTATACTTAAGCAGCTCTGTAGAAGTCTTCAGAGACAGAAGCTGAAACCTCTAGTTTTTCCATCTAGTTCTAACCTACTAGCTATGCAAGTTAGTCTCCTTGGATCCTCCACTTCCTTCTGTGACTGCAGCCTCAGCTGACATCTAACTGCTTCTGTATGAGAGACTTTAAGCAACAATGGCCCAACTGAGCCCTTCTGAACTTCTTGGTCCACAGAAACAACGAGAAATAATAAATCATCATTATTGTTTTAAGCTACTAAGTTCGGGGTTGATTTATATAACACAAAAACTAAAATGCTAATATTTAATTAATTAGTTAATTTAGAAAGAGAGCAAGAGAGAAAACATGCCCAACATGGAGCCGGAAACGGGGCTTGATCCCACAACTATGAGATCATGACCCAAGCTGAAGTCAAGTCAGACACTTAACTGACTGAGCCACCCAGGCACCCAAAAACTATTATTTATTAAGTTCCCACTATGTGCCAAGAATTCTATTTGGTGCTTTTGTGAACATTGTTTCTGTACCCAATCGTTTGGCCTAGGTATACTTATGTCCATTTTACAGATTTAAAAAAAAATCAAAGCAAGATAATTTAGGTTACTTACTTGTAGGCAATAAAGTTTTGAGGTCACCTGACTCCATTTCAATGTTCCTTCCACCAAGTAAGTTTTGACTGAGGAAACAGAATGAAAAGAAGCTGGGAGGGAAGAACTGCCTAGGACACAATGGTAAAGACTTCATAAATACTATCTTTTTTCTTGGGGGTGGGGATGGGAGGAGGTAGAATTAAGAGAAAAGGAAGAAAGGATAAAGAAAAAAAACACTATTTGGATGAGTACTGGTGAAGAGCTTTGAAGCAAAAATGGATTTGCCATGTGAAGCAGCTGGGAACTAGTGCCAACTAGTAACTTATTACCGAGAGTTCTTTAATGTCCAGCTCCATTTTGTGAAGGCTAGGAACACTCAAAAAACAATGCTCTGTTGGCACACATGTGACTGGGTTACATTGGAGAGAAAGCATAGGTAACAATAAATCAGTTGACACCTAGACTATGATGGTAGTTATAAAAGTAGTTTGAATTGATAATCTCTGTTCCTAAGAAAGTTGTTCATCAAATTTGAGTTCAGTCCTTCTTTAGACTTTCACTGAGAAGACTACTGCCTTTCCTTACCAAGAATTCTTTCATGTTATTTGTACACCTCCAAGGGTTCATAAATATTCACATATACAAATTGAGTACTGATAGAGTGATATAACTGCATGCATGAGTCAACACCTTGGAATTCATTTCCATAATCTACAATTTGTAAACCAGAGAACAGTTTGATTTCTTATCTGTGCAGTAAGGTTTTGGAAGCATGAATTAACTCCTTAAGAAGAGAATCTTGGTTTGGAACCAGTAGCAAATGTGTATCCAGTTTTAAAAAAAGAAAAGTGTAAGACTGAAAAAGAAAAGCTTCTTATATGGACAATTGTATCATAATCTATAATTGTATTTCTGGATAAAACTCTTTTTTTCATGTTTATTTTTGAGAGAGAAAGAGACAATACATGCACCCTTGTGTGTGTGCATGCATGCACACGTGTGGGGGGGGGTTAGAGAGAGAGGGGGCACAGAGGATCCAAAGTGGGCTCTGTGCTGACAGCAGACAGCCTGATGCAGGGCTTGAACTCATGAGCTGTAAGATCATGACCTGAGCCAAAGTCAGACACTTAATTGACTGAGCCACCCAGGTGCTCCTGATAAAACTTCTTTTTGACACATTATCCTCCTTTAATTAGTAAGTATCTAAAGACATTAATCCATGTTGTCATGAAAGGACATACCAATATATATTTTCATCATTTGGAGAACGGGCCATGTGTCTTTTTAAAAAGTTAATTTAAGTATAGTTGACATACAATGTTACTGTTACATTAGTTTCAGGTGTACAACATAGTGATTCAACATCTCTATACATTATGCTATGTTCATAAGTGTAGCTACCTTATGTCACCATACAATGTTATTATAATATCATTGACTATATTCCCTATGATGTGCCTTTTATTCCTGTGACTTATTCATTCTATAACTAGAAGCCTGTATCTCCCAATTCCCTTTGCTCATTTTGCCCATTCTTCCATCCCCCTTCCTTCTGGCAACCATCAGTTTGTTCTCTGTATTTACTGAGTTCTCTGCTTTTGTTTGTTTGTTTGTTTGTTTTTTATTCTTCTGGTTTTTTTAAATTAATTATTTTTAAACAGATTTTTTTTATGTTTATTTATTTTTGAGAGAGAGAGTGCATGGGGGAGCAGGGGAGGGGCAGAGAAGGGGGTGGGTATAGAGGGGTTGAAGCAGGCTCTATGCTCACAGCAGAGAGCCTGATATGGGGCTCAAACTCACAAACCAAGAGATCATGACCTGAGCTGAAGTTGGACGCTCAACTGACTGAACCACCCAGGCTCCTGTTTTGTTTTTTTAGATTCCACATGAGTGAAGTCATATGGTATTTTTGTTTCTCAGTCTGACTTATTTCAGTTAGTATAATACCCTCTAGGTCCACCCATGTTGTTGCAAATGGCAAGATATCATTCCATTTTATGGCTGCATAATATTCTTCTGTGTGTGTGTGTGCGTGTGTGCGTGTGTGTGTGTGTGTGTGTGTGTGTGTGTATGCCACATCTTCTTTATTCATTCATCTATTGGTCATGTGCCCTCGTGTCCTTTTTTTTTTTTAAAGATATTGTTTTACCAATTGCTTGAAAATGAAGATCTATGACCTGATCTCAGAAGCATTTGAGAGAGATTTATTTCAATACACCATTTGGGGATAAAGATTGGAAACCTTAGAATTACTTAACATAATGATTTTACTTCTTTATTTCCTTTATAATATATGCCCACAGTTCTGAACTATGTAACTATTTGACTTTAATTGTTAATAAAGTGGCCTAAAAAGTCATCAGTGTATAAATTTATATGACTTAGAAAAAGTTCAGTCAGGAAGCTCTTAGCTTTCTGGGCAGTTATATAATATGTATTAATGGACAGAATTTTCCCAATTGGGAATTGTTGTTAAGTTACATACAGAGTAAAAAAAAAAAGTAGGATTATGAGTTTAAAAATACTGTTTAAAATTCTCAGCACTTTTTATGAAAAGCTTGTGACAGAACCAATAGGACCTTTAATTAAAAAGCAACAACTGTAATCAGGTGTATTTGTGTAAAGGGAACACTAGCGAATGTAAGAGACGAATCCCATATCTCAGAAGCTTAACATGAGAGAAACTCATTTCTCACTTAGGTAAAACCCTGCTTGACAAATGGCTTTCTACCAAATAGTTCAACGACTCAGATTCTCCTATCTTGTGGTTCTATAACTTCAACATGCTGCTTCCAAAGCCATTGTGTTCATTTGCATCAAATTGGAAGGGAAAAGGGAAATGAAAATTATGTATGAAAGGTTTTATGGACCAGTTCTAAAAGGATATACATTACTTTAATCTCATTTTATTAGCTAAAGTTTACTCACATGGCCACATCTAACTGCAAAGGAGGCTGGGAAATACAGTCTACCTGAGTATCCAGCAAGAAAAGGAAAGATTTGGTGACATTAGCTGGCAATTTCTGCCACAACAGCCAATGTCAATGCTAAAGTCTAAATGAATATAAAATTTATATTTACCAGTATTTGGGGTGAAGAAATATGAAACCACCAGCTAATTTTTCTAAGTGTTCTGATTTGTCATTGTCTGGTTCTGGGGAATGAGAATGAGACTATTTCTCACATTTTGTATTACTATTGACAGAATTATCTATATTTACTTATTTTTGTTTGGCTAAGCCATATAATCATGAGAAACTAATTTGTAAAGTGATTTTCATGTATCCTACTTTGTCATTATTGACCTAAGTAGCAACCAAGGAGTGGTTTATGAAGACAAAATTATCTCATTTGTGTTGACTGCCGAAACTCTCTCCTCAATCATAACAACACCAAAACAAGGAAACTCATTCTCCTGCCCCTCCCTTTTAAAAAATATTCTAATAGTTTTCTTTCTTTTTGTCTCTAAATTACACTCTGAAAATTTGTGCTATAATTAAAAGAAGCAGCATTTTCTAGTAATGGGAATCATGGAAGTGTTCTCTGACCAATTTGTTTCTCACTTCAAGTTTACCATAAGAGCTGATTTTGGTACAGGGACTCTCAAGGGAAATCAAGAGAACCACAGAAACTTGTTTAGAACTTCCAGGTTAAGTGGAACGGGGAGGCTGTGAAAAGTGGCTATGCCACCTGCAATATGATGAGCAGCCAGAGGCCCCAAACCAGAAGCATCTTCCTATATGTCTGCTAATTGCCCCTTCATGCACACACATAAAACTTATATCAACTCGGCCCATCAGTGAGTGAGAACTTTAAATGTTCTATTTCATTAAGATGTTAACATTATTGTCATTAAAAAATTTCAGAACCATTATTGGAAAATAAACTAAAGAAGAAAAATATTCATTATATACTATGTCAAATAGTTTCTTTGTCTACTAAATGCCTTGAGTAACAGAAGTTTGTCTTCTCAGACTACCCTGGTCATAAAATGCTTCCTTCTGAGAATTGCCACAGGACATTTTGCCATAGTACTCAACTCATAATTTTCATTTAATACTCTACATTAATGATAATTAAAGAATTTCTTAAGAGGAAACACACACAATCTTATCATCTTAACAAATTAGCTATTTCCAATTTATTTTCTAATTCATTTCACATCCTTTTTTATATGCATTTAAGGTCTTGTTAGTGTTGTTGATGTTCTTGTTGATATCTTCTAACCCCTCTTTCTCTCTCTCTCTCTCTCTCTCTCTCTCTCTCTCTCTCTTTTATTATTACCATTTAGTGTCCTACAAGAGCCTAGGTTTTGAACAGAGTAAATATTTTTGTTGACAAGTACTTATTGAGCTCCTACTATGTGCTAGGCATTGTTTCAAGTCCTGGGAGACAGCAATTATAGACATAAATTCTGCCTCATGTAGCTTACGCTCTAGGAGTGGGGTTGCAGAGATAGATAATAAGATGTAAAGATGTAAATTAGGCAGTGATAAGTGTGGAGAACTGAGACTTGAATGATAAAAATTTTTTAACGTTTATTCATCTTTGAGAGACAGAGAGAGACAGAGCATGAGTGGGGAAGGGGCGGAGAGAGGGAGACACAGAATTGGAAGCAGGATCCAGGCTCCCAGCTGTCAGCACAGAGCCCGACACGGGGCTTGAACTCACAAACTACGAGATCATGACCTGAGCCGAAGTCGGACGCTCAATTCACTGAGCCACCCAGGCGCCCAGAGACTTGAATGATGAAAAAGATGCAGCTATGTGAAGCCCCAAGGAAGAGGGGCTGGTCCAAACAGAAAAAAGCATTGCAAAAAGTGCACATTTGGTGTGCTCCAGGTGCAGAACAAAGGCCATAGTGAAAAATAACAGGAATGAAGAGACAAGAAGAGATAAAGTGAGAGAAGTCAGTGGGGGACTTTGGAGTCCTTGCAGATGATATTAAAGAATTTATTAAGAAGCCACAGGAAGGTATTAAGCAGAGGCACTGTAAGATCTAATTTATGCTTTGATCACTCCAGTTTCCATGTGGCAGACATAGAGAAAGGCAAGAGAAGTAGACAGACTGAGTAGGCAGACAAGTCTGGTCTTAAGTCAGGAATGTATTAGGGGAGGTATTGAGAAATGCTTGGCTTCTGGGTATATTTTGAAAGCAGAGGCAACAGGTTACCATGAATTAAGCGTGTGCTATGAGGAAGAAAGTGGAATCAGGGAAGATTCCTAGGCATCTAGCAGTGTAGTACTATTTATTATAATAGAGATAATTTGATGATATTTATTCATTCAAACATTTATTAGATGGTTACTTTGTGTAAGATACTATGCTAGGTTTTGTGGACAGGAAGAATCCCCTAAGGAATCTTAATCTAAGTAAGAATTGACAAGGGGTGGCATTAAAGCAGAGGGAAAAGGATGATGAGGAAATGACAAATTTAAGAAATATGTAGGAGGTGGGACTGGCAGAATATGGTGCCTGATGTTCAGAGTAGGTAAAAGATTCTGGAATGATTGGAAATTTCTGATTTAAGTGGGTAGATGCAATGTCATTAACAAAGATGGGCAATTTATATTAATAAATTGGTCTGTGGAGAAAGGCCTTATTACATTGAAAATGGAAGCCAATGATTACTGATAACTTCTTACATACCAGGCGCTATGCTTAGTGCTTAATACAAACAACCTCATTTAATTATCAAATCATGGTATTGTATCAATATTGATATACTATTATTGTCCCTGTTTTTATAGAGAAGTAATCTGGGAATTATGGAGGTTAAATAACTTGCTCAATGTTATTTACACATGTAGTTAAGTAGAAGAGCCAGGTCTTGAACCCATGACACCAATATTTGTAGATGTCAGGTTTGAGATGCCATGGATATTTGGTTAGAGCCATTTAGTAGATTTACAAATAAAGACCTAGAATTTGGGACATTACCTGGAGATACAGATTTGAGAACTTTCAGCATAAAAGTGATTGATTATACACCCTGGATTGGCATCCTTCTCTTCCTTGTCTTGCTTTCTTCTACCTCTAATGTGTTTCCTGGGATCAAGTTCCAAAGAATCTATTTGCACTTGAATCCTTGTCCCAGAGTCTGTTTCTGAGGGAACTCAAGTCCACACAGAACTGATTGAAAAACAAATAGAAGGTGAGTAAGAAAGAGCACCAAACCCTTTCTTAGGAGATTGGCCATGAAAGGAAGGAAATTAATAGATAAGTAACCACAAGAGAACATAGGATTACTTTTTAAGAAGGGAAAACAATCAAATTTATATGCTGGGAGGAAAGTTAATAAATAGGGACATAGAAAAGATCCTGGTAAAAAAAAAATCTATTATTTTCTGTGAGGTTGAGAAAAGTTTTCTGCTCAGAAGGAGGGGTGAGAGAGAGAAAGTGGAGTGGGGTTTGGGATGACTGATGAAGGGTCAGGATTTTGGTGATATCAGTTTGAGTGTTTGCATTATTTTTGCCATCAGAGCTTGGCAATCACAGAGTAGAAGTGAAGATGACTGGAATAATATGAGACTGGGTTAAAACTTCCAGAACTGACATATTTGAGTAACTCAAGTGTCCAGGGTAGGAATGACGGTTTTCAGGTAAAGTGCAAACAGCCTAGGTCTTTCCAGCAACTCTAGTTCTTGCTGACCTAGTTGGTCACAGACCACTTGACTGAGACTTCAAACCCCCAATCATCCTTGCTTTGTCTTCTTAAATCCTCTTTGCCTGACCAATTTCTGACCTATGACTTCCGTAATCTTCAGACTTCATAAATAGCTTTACAGTCTTTTTTTTTTAATAAAAGGAGTTATGGAGTCACTGAGTTGAAGAGCTGCTGAAGCTAGAAACATTTTTGCATGCAAAGAAATTATCCCAGAGAATTACTCACTTGCCAAGATTATAAAACAAGTTAGTGGGAAAGCTAAGAGACTGTTTTTTCTACTACACAGAGATGTCTATGGTAAATGTAAGAACAAAGAAGGAAAAACAGAGAGGGGAATATGCAAAAAAAAAAGTGTGTGGACTTTTTCCTTTAAAAAAATTGGAATTTGCATTTTTTTCTTAATTCCTGGTAAGTATTTTTATTTCCACAATTTATTACCTTGATTTCCATCAGGGATTAAGATACAGTGACCTAATAACTCTGGTTCTTCACCAAGATCATCATCACTTTGTCTTTCAAGGAATGACCTTCCTTCAACTAAAAAGGCTGGGTGATGAATTGGATAAGATCACCATGGTCAGTTTAAGAGTCTGGCATCCACTACTGAGGATCCCTCCATCTCCCCCAAGGAAACACCTCTGCACCGGATTCTGTCCCAGGAAGCAAAGAGGGCAAGAGATCAGGCAAGCTAATTAACTCAGATCTCTCCCTTTGGCCATGGAAATCATTAATCATAGAACCACCACATGGCCACTGATCTTTTAATGATGATTTTAATTTGCATACTAAGCAAACAGTCTCAAAATGTTGCTTTGGATAGAATTTGTGAGCCATGCCTAGGCAGGTTATTTCAAAGTCAATTGCACTTTAATACTCTTTCCCAAAAAGTCACTCTTTCATTTTGACAACTTCATTTTGTAAATACTGTCATTGAGCTGTCATTTGGTTGGTGCTGGGTAAATTAATCCCAACCAAGCATTTATTAGTTTTAATAAAAGGGGAAAAAAGATTTCAATTTAAAATTGCTTTTAAAATTATAATGGCTATGAAATAGTCTGGGTTTTAGAATTAGAAAGGACTTTAGATATTATCTACTCCAAGTGATTTGCAAATGAAATTAAGATCTAGCTTGTTAAGTGACTTACCACAGGTCACAGAGAACTGACTGGCAGAGCTGAACTGGATCAAAATTCTAGTATTTTCCCCTCAAACTATTAATGAAATTAGTCACATTAAGATACCATAGTGCTTCAAAAACAATGTACTCTTTTTTTAGAGTCAATTAAATCCTACATAGTTGAGTGTATCTGCATTCCAAATTAGACAGCTTGGCTCACAAGCATTATTGCTGTCAAAAGCCATATCATCTCAAGCTAATTTTCTTAATTTGAAAAGCAAAATCCATTTACTTGTTTTTCATTAAGTAATAATACTTGTCTTGAGGTAATGTGGCCCAAAAATTGCAATCATGAAAAGAAACAGCTTAATTGCACTCAGAACAGTACTTAAAAGAAACAATCATATCTCAAAGGCTTCAAAGTATAACATATAGGGAATAAAGTGGCCTACTTTAATAATAGAGGACAGGACATTTGAAGTGATTTACAATTTAACAAGTGATTTCCCATCTACTCTCATTATTATGATGTACTCAATGATTGTTACTGTCTTCTGTAACTCAAGACACAGGGTTGTTATGTGACTTGCTGAAAGTCACACAGCTGGTTGGTGACCCTACCTAGATCACATCCTGGGCTCTAGTCTCCTAGCTCTAAGTTCAGTGTTTCCCTGGAAAAATACTAACAGCCATTCATTAAACCATATGTGATATAATGGTCACTCTGAGTTTTGGTTGGCTGCTGACTGACTAGCTGCTCACACAGTGATGTAAAGGTCACCGCTAAACGATTCAACTGAGGTCCTGTCTCTAAGAGATCTGGGATGGAAAGCATTGCTCCCTACTTCATCAGAGTCCTCTTGACTTCAGTGTGGACCCTGCAAATTCTCTGACTCACATAACCTCGTGCTCTACCTACACAAGGCTGCTTCCACCGATACCACACCCCTCTTTGGAAAATGCCTTCCTTCACATTCTGTGGGCAACGTCATTAATGGCCCCAAAACATTCTCACTTAGGATGTACTGAGGGTGAATAAAACCTTTTTAAAAAATTTTTTTCAACGTTTATTTATTTTTGGGACAGAGAGAGACAGAGCATGAACGGGGGAGGGGCAGAGAGAGAGGGAGACACAGAATCGGAAACAGGCTCCAGGCTCTGGGCCATCAGCCCAGAGCCCTACGCGGGGCTCGAACTCCCGGACTGCGAGATCGTGACCTGGCTGAAGTCGGACGCTCAACCGACTGCGCCACCCAGGCGCCCCAAAACCTTTTTAAAAAAGTCACCGAGCATTAACAGATAAGACAGGAGGGTGGAAACAGAAAAATGCACTTGGATGTGAAGGCTACATCTTATGTGGCTAAAACCCAAGAAGTTCTGGAAATAGAGGAGAGGTAAGGCAAGGGTTTTAGAATTTAAGGCAAGGGCAGCATGCTTCTCTGCCCAGGGACACTCCCCCCATTATATTCCTGATCAACATGGAAGGCAAATTTATTTATTTATTTTTCAACGTTTATTTATTTTTGGGACAGAGAGAGACAGAGCATGAACGGGGGAGGGGCAGAGAGAGAGGGAGACACAGAATCGGAAACAGGCTCCAGGCTCTGAGCCATCAGCCCAGAGCCTGACGCGGGACTCGAAATCACGGACCGCGAGATGGTGACCTGGCTGAAGTCGGACGCTTAACCGACTGCGCCACCCAGGCGCCCCGTGGAAGGCAAATTTAAAATTGTCTTTTCCATTCCAGGTGAATGGGAGAAGGGAACTCATTTCAAATCTGTAGTCTGGTCAACTCAAGCTAATTTCAAGGACCTTCAAACTCTGACACATATTCCAATTGCTTCTATTAGCACACTTCCATATTTTAAAAATTTGATCAGACTCAACTTTCTCTCTGCAACTGTGTTGGTTTCATGATGGCCAAAAGGAAGAAGTAATATAATTAGGATAATCTTTGCACTATTTAGCTGTGTTTTCATGGAGTTTTCTTTTGGTCATGATGACCATACATTCCAGTGTGTACCTGTTACCCCATATAATAATAAGTAATATCCTCTCTAACTCTAAAATGCTAAAAGTGTCCCCATTTGGAACAATATGTTATTGATTACCATAGCCATATTTAAAAAAATAAATTTGCAGTTTATTTAAACATATTATATTGGTTTTCCTATGTCATACCTTCAATGCAACGAACATCTACTATTTGTTACATACAAAATAATATTTTAAAAGTCCTAATGCTAAGGTGGAAATACAGTTTCTATTGCTCAAGAGTTAACTATCATAATGAAAAGATAGACAATGAAAGAACAAAACAACACCACTATAAAGTAGAATGATGAGTTATAAACTAAGGTTTCAATATTGTGCTGTGGCACAGTGAAGAAGAGATGATCCTTGGAATTGAGGAGCTTTAATTTTTTTAATTAAAAAAATTTTTTTAATGTTTATATTTCTTTTTGAGACAGACAGAGACAGAGCATGAGCAGAGGAGGGGCAGAGAGAGAGGGAGACACAGAATCCAAAGCAGTCTCCAGGATCTGAGCCGTCAGTAGAGAGCCTGATGCAGGGCTTGAACTCATGGACTGTGAGATCATGACCTGAGGTGAAGTCAGACACCCATCTGACTGAGCCACCCAGGCATCCCTTAATTTTTTAATGTTTATTTATTTTTCAAAGAGAGACAGAGTGCAAGCAGGGGAGGAGTAGAGAGATAGGAAGACATAGAATCTGAATCAGGGCCCAGGCTCTGAGCTGTCAGCACACAGCCCCATGAGGGGCTTGAACCCATGAACTATGAGATCATGACCTGAGCCAAAGTCAGATGCTCAACCAACTGAGCCACCCAGGCGCCCCTGAGTTGAGGAGTTTTAAAGAAGGATAAGACCTGAGCAGGCATTCCAGGCAGAGATAACAAGCAACAATAACACTAACAGCAGAAACAATAATGGCAGATATAATTTATTAATACCTACTATTTTCTAGAAATGATGCAAGATGCTTTAGAGATATTTCTAGTCATGTTTAATTTAATCAAATCTAGTTGAATCATAATTCCTGTTAAGTCTCATCTACATTAGTGATGTTAGAATCCAAGCAGTGCATATGGCAAGAAAGGTTGGGAGATCTCTTGCTATGGAGGCCCTTGAAAACCTGGTAGTTGAAATTTCAACCTACAGGCAGCAGAAGTCATTTTCACATTTTTAAAATTTTTTTTTAAGTTTTATTTATTTTGAGAGAGACAGAGACAGTGCAAGTGGGGGGAGAGGCAGAGAGAGAGGAGACAGAGAATCCCAAGCAGGCTCCATGCTGCCAGCGCAGAGCCCAACACAGGGCTCAAACTCACATTTTGGTATTAAGTGGGAATAAGATCAGATGGCAGTGGTGAAAGGATTGTCAGAAGGGAAGGACATAGGGGATTGGTTAGGAGGCTATGAAAACATTGCTGACATAATGAGGGACTGAAGTAGGTGAGGGACAATGGAAACTTGGGGCAAATAGAGTAATCGCAGAAATGATGTTAATTTGATTTTTCACAATTTAGTAAGTTATGAGATTTTCTCATTTGTTTTTATAAACTTTATTAAATTTCTAATTCTTAGGATAAAGTGGCATTTGTGGATGAATGGATTTTTGTATTTGAAATTACTCTGAAATTTTCTCCCTTTCCCCCTTCATTCCTGCTTAGCCCATTATATTTTATATTACACTTAACTCACTGACCAATTTCAGTAACTTTCAGAAAAAGAACAGTTATTCTTTGTAAATTTTTTAAAGTAACTTTTAAACCCTGTGCAGCATCATGTAAATGAGTTGGGGGACATATGTCATAAACGAATTTTTGGGAAATCCATTCCCTAGGAAATTTGAAAAGATAAGTGCAAAGAAAAGATTATCTGGCTCAAGAGTGAATCTTTGCGGGAGAAACCACAAAGATGGCGGCTTAGGAGGACGCTGGGCTCACCGCACGTCCTGCTGATCACTTAGATTCCATCTACACCTGCCTAAATAACCCAGAAAACCGCCAGAGGATTAGCAGAACAGAGTCGCCGGAGCCAAACGCAGACGAGAGGCCCACGGAAGAGGGTAGGAAGGGCGGTGAGGCGGTGCGCGCTCCACGGACTGGCGGGAGGGAGCCGGGGCGGAGGGGCGGCTCGCCGGCCAAGCAGAGCACCCGAGTCTGGCTTGCAAAAGCGGAGGGGCCGGGCGGACTGTGTTCCGACAGCAAGCGCGACTTAGCGTCTGGGAGGTCATAAATTAACAGCTCTGCTCTGAAAGCGGGAAGGCTGGAGGACAAAGGGAGGGAGAGCTGCTGAGCCCCCTGACAACAGAGCTCAGTTTGGTGGGGAACAAAGGCGCTCGCCAGCGCCATTTCCCCCGCCCATCCCCCAGCCGAAATCCCAAAGGGAACCGGTTCCTGCCAGGGAACTTGCTCGCTCCGCGCAAACACCCAACTCTGCGCTTCGGCGGAGCCAAACCTCCGGCAGCGGATCTGACTCCCTCCCGCTGCCACAGGGCCCCTCCTGAAGTGGATCACCTAAGGAGAAGCGATCTAAGCCTGCCCCTCCTGCCCCCAAGCACCTTGCCTACCCACCCCAGCTAATACGCCAGATCCCCAGCATCACAAGCCTGGCAGTGTGCAAGTAGCCCAGAGGAGCCACACCACCCCACAGTGAATCCCGCCCCTAGGAGAGGGGAAGAGAAGGCACACACCAGTCTGACTGTGGCCCCAGCGGTGGGCTGGGGGCAGACATCAGGTCTGACTGCGGCCCCGCCCACCAACTCCAGGTATACACCACAGCACAGGGGAAGTGCCCTGCAGGTCCTCACCACGCCAGGGACTATCCAAAATGACCAAGCGGAAGAACTCCCCTCAGAAGAATCTCCAGGAAATAACAACAGCTAATGAGCTGATCAAAAAGGATTTAAATAATATAACAGAAAGTGAATTTAGAATAATAGTCATAAAATTAATCGCTGGGCTTGAAAACAGTATACAGGACAGCAGAGAATCTCTTGCTACAGAGATCAAGGGACTAAGGAACAGTCACGAGGAGCTGAAAAACGCTTTAAACGAAATGCATAACAAAATGGAAACCACCACAGCTCGGCTTGAAGAGGCAGAGGAGAGAATAGGTGAACTAGAAGATAAAGTTATGGAAAAAGAGGAAGCTGAGAAAAAGAGAGATAAAAAAATCCAGGAGTATGAGGGGAAAATTAGAGAATTAAGTGATACACTAAAAAGAAATAATATACGCATAATTGGTATCCCAGAGGAGGAAGAGAGAGGGAAAGGTGCTGAAGGGGTACTTGAAGAAATAATAGCTGAGAACTTCCCTGAACTGGGGAAGGAAAAAGGCATTGAAATCCAAGAGGCACAGAGAACTCCCTTCAGACGTAACTTGAATCGATCTTCTGCACGACATATCATAGTGAAACTGGCAAAATACAAGGATAAAGAGAAAATTCTGAAAGCAGCAAGGGGTAAACGTGCCCTCACATATAAAGGGAGACCTATAAGACTCGTGACTGATCTCTCTTTTGAAACTTGGCAGGCCAGAAAGAATTGGCACGAGATTTTCAGGGTGCTAGACAGAAAAAATATGCAGCCGAGAATCCTTTATCCAGCAAGTCTGTCATTTAGAATAGAAGGAGAGATAAAGGTCTTCCCAAACAAACAAAAACTGAAGGAATTTGTCACCACTAAACCAGCCCTACAAGAGATCCTAAGGGGGACCCTGTGAGACAAAGTCCCAGAGACATCACTATAAGCATAAAACATACAGACATCACAATGACTCTAAACCCGTATCTTTCTATAATAACACTGAATGTAAATGGATTAAATGCGCCAACCAAAAGACATAGGGTATCAGAATGGATAAAAAAACAAGACCCATCTATTTGCTGTCTACAAGAGACTCATTTTAGACCTGAGGACACCTTTAGATTGAGAGTGAGGGGATGGAGAACTATTTATCATGCGACTGGAAGCCAAAAGAAAGCTGGAGTAGCCATACTTATATCAGACAAACTAGACTTTAAATTAAAGGCTGTAACAAGAGATGAAGAAGGACATTATATAATAGTTACAGGGTCTATCCATCAGGAAGAGCTAACAATTATAAATGTCTATGCACCGAATACCGGAGCCCCCAAATATATAAAACAATTACTCATAAACATAAGCAACCTTATTGATAAGAATGTGGTAATTGCAGGGGACTTTAATACACCACTTACAGAAATGGATAGATCATCTAGACACACGGTCAATAAAGAAACAAGGGCCCTGAATGAGACATTGGATCAGATGGACTTGACAGATATATTTAGAACTCTGCATCCCAAAGCAACAGAATATACTTTCTTCTCGAGTGCACATGGAACATTCTCCAAGATAGATCATATACTGGGTCACAAAACAGCCCTTCATAAGTTTACAAGAATTGAAATTATACCATGCTTACTTTCAGACCACAATGCTATGAAGCTTGAAATCAACCACAGAAAAAAGTCTGGAAAACCTCCAAAAGCATGGAGGTTAAAGAACACCCTACTAACGAATGAGTGGGTCAACCAGGCAATTAGAGAAGAAATTAAAAAATATATGGAAACAAACGAAAATGAAAATACAACAATCCAAACGCTTTGGGACGCAGCAAAGGCAGTCCTGAGAGGAAAATACATTGCAATCCAGGCCTATCTCAAGAAACAAGAAAAATCCCAAATACAAAATCTAACAGCACACCTAAAGGAACTAGAAGCAGAACAGCAAAGGCAGCCTAAGCCCAGCAGAAGAAGAGAAATAATAAAGATCAGAGCAGAAATAAACAATATAGAAACTAAAAAAACTGTAGAGCAGATCAACGAAACCAAGAGTTGGTTTTTTGAAAAAATAAACAAAATTGACAAACCTCTAGCCAGGCTTCTCAAAAAGAAAAGGGAGATGACCCAAATAGATAAAATCATGAATGAAAATGGAATTATTACAACCAATCCCTCAGAGATACAAACAATTATCAGGGAATACTATGAAAACTTATATGCCAACAAATTGGACAACCTGGAAGAAATGGACAAATTCCTGAACACCCACACTCTTCCAAAACTCAATCAGGAGGAAATAGAAAGCTTGAACAGACCCATAACCAGCGAAGAAATTGAATCGGTTATCAAAAATCTCCCAACAAATAAGAGTCCAGGACCAGATGGCTTCCCAGGGGAGTTCTACCAGACGTTTAAAGCAGAGATAATACCTATCCTTCTCAAGCTATTCCAAGAAATAGAAAGGGAAGGAAAACTTCCAGACTCATTCTATGAAGCCAGTATTACTTTGATTCCTAAACCAGACAGAGACCCAGTAAAAAAAGAGAACTACAGGCCAATATCCCTGATGAATATGGATGCAAAAATTCTCAATAAGATACTAGCAAATCGAATTCAACGGCATATAAAAAGAATTATTCACCATGATCAAGTGGGATTCATTCCTGGGATGCAGGGCTGGTTCAACATTCGCAAATCAATCAACGTGATACATCACATTAACAAAAAAAGAGAGAAGAACCATATGATCCTGTCAATCGATGCAGAAAAGGCCTTCGACAAAATCCAGCACCCTTTCTTAATAAAAACCCTTGAGAAAGTCGGGATAGAAGGAACATACTTAAAGATCATAAAAGCCATTTATGAAAAGCCCACAGCTAACATCATCCTCAACGGGGAAAAACTGAAAGCTTTTTCCCTGAGATCAGGAACACGACAAGGATGCCCACTCTCACCGCTGCTGTTTAACATAGTGCTGGAAGTTCTAGCATCAGCAATCAGACAACAAAAGGAAATCAAAGGCATCAAAATTGGCAAAGATGAAGTCAAGCTTTCGCTTTTTGCAGATGACATGATATTATACATGGAAAATCCGATAGACTCCACCAAAAGTCTGCTAGAACTGATACAGGAATTCAGCAAAGTTGCAGGATACAAAATCAATGTACAGAAATCAGTTGCATTCTTATACACTAACAATGAAGCAACAGAAAGACAAATAAAGAAACTGATCCCATTCACAATTGCACCAAGAAGCATAAAATACCTAGGAATAAATCTAACCAAAGATGTAAAGGATCTGTATGCTGAAAACTATAGAAAGCTTCTGAAGGAAATTGAAGAAGATTTAAAGAAATGGAAAGACATTCCCTGCTCATGGATTGGAAAAATAAATATTGTCAAAATGTCAATACTACCCAAAGCTATCTACACATTCAATGCAATCCCAATCAAAATTGCACCAGCATTCTTCTCGAAACTAGAACAAGCAATCCTAAAATTCATATGGAACCACAAAAGGCCCCGAATAGCCAAAGGAATTTTGAAGAAGAAGACCAAAGCAGGAGGCATCACAATCCCAGACTTTAGCCTCTACTACAAAGCTGTCATCATCAAGACAGCATGGTATTGGCACCAAAACAGACACATAGACCAATGGAATAGAATAGAAACCCCAGAACTAGACCCACAAACGTATGGCCAACTCATCTTTGACAAAGCAGGAAAGAACATCCAATGGAAAAAAGACAGCCTCTTTAACAAATGGTGCTGGGAGAACTGGACAGCAACATGCAGAAGGTTGAAACTAGACCACTTTCTCACACCATTCACAAAAATAAACTCAAAATGGATAAAGGACCTAAATGTGAGACAGGAAACCATCAAAACCTTAGAGGAGAAAGCAGGAAAAGACCTCTCTGACCTCAGCCGTAGCAATCTCTTACTCGACACATCCCCAAAGGCAAGGGAATTAAAAGCAAAAGTGAATTACTGGGACCTTATGAAGATAAAAAGCTTCTGCACAGCAAAGGAAACAACCAACAAAACTAAAAGGCAACCAACGGAATGGGAAAAGATATTCGCAAATGACATATCGGACAAAGGGCTAGTATCCAAAATCTATAAAGAGCTCACCAAACTCCACACCCGAAAAACAAATAACCCAGTGAAGAAATGGGCAGAAAACATGAATAGACACTTCTCTAAAGAAGACATCCGGATGGCCAACAGGCACATGAAAAGATGTTCAGCGTCGCTCCTTATCAGGGAAATACAAATCAAAACCACACTCAGGTATCACCTCACGCCAGTCAGAGTGGCCAAAATGAACAAATCAGGAGACTATAGATGCTGGAGAGGATGTGGAGAAACGGGAACCCTCTTGCACTGTTGGTGGGAATGCAAATTGGTGCAGCCGCTCTGGAAAGCAGTGTGGAGGTTCCTCAGAAAATTAAAAATAGACCTACCCTATGACCCAGCAATAGCACTGCTAGGAATTTACCCAAGGGATACAGGATCACTGATGCATAGGGCCACTTGTACCCCAATGTTCATAGCAGCACTCTCAACAATAGCCAAATTATGGAAAGAGCCTAAATGTCCATCAACTGATGAATGGATAAAGAAATTGTGGTTTATATACACAATGGAATATTACATGGCAATGAGAAAAAATGAAATATGGCCTTTTGTAGCAACGTGGATGGAACTGGAGAGTGTGATGCTAAGTGAAATAAGCCATACAGAGAAAGACAGATACCATATGGTTTCACTCTTATGTGGATCCTGAGAAACTTAACAGGAACCCATGGGGGAGGGGAAGGAAAAAAAAAAAAGAGGTTAGAATGGGAGAGAGCCAAAGCATAAGAGACTCTTAAAAACTGAGAACAAACTGAGGGTTGATGGGGGGTGGGAGGGAGGAGAGGGTGGGTGATGGGTATTGAGGAGGGCACCTTTTGGGATGAGCACTGGGTGTTGTATGGAAACCAATTTGTCAATAAATTTCAGGAAAAAAAAATTTAAACCACAAAAAAAAAAAAAAAAAAAAGAGTGAATCTTTGCATAGCAAGGTGAATTTTAATAATCACAATCTTCAGGAAATTCATTTCGGATTGCTTTCCTAGCTATGGTGTTAACTAGTGTTCACCCATTCATATTTTTTCAACTGGTTCCTTGATTAAGAAGTAACTATGATCAAATCCAGACATCAGGCCCTTCACTTCAATCTCATTAGGAATATTTTCACATGGACTAAGCTGAAATGAGTTCAGACTCAAAAATGACTAAATGTGAACTATATTAATGACTTTAAGTCGTTAGGATGCCATTTACCCTATTGATGCTAATGAAATGGAATAGAGGTAGAAATGAAATAGAAAAAAAAATTTATTCCAGGAGTTTGTCTTTAGCTTGAATTAAATGTTGGATTTTTCAAAATGTGTACTGTGTCTTAAAATTATCAGGTACAAATTTGAAGGTGACATCCAAGTTCATGCCAGTAATGCAGCCATTCATATTCTTTGCATCCAGAAAAGAAGTTTAAAATTTAATATGAACTGTTCATGAAGAATGTCTCAAATTTCCCTTATTAGCTACAAACAAGATTCTAACCACTAATAATTGATGATTAACCCCTTTGAATTATGGGTTCTTCTCAAATTGAAAATAGATTCCTAAATCATTTCATTTAAAAAATAGGTATCTCGTACCATGCTGTATCAAGATGTATTATTTGTTGCTTCAAAGATCATTTAACATTTTCTACAAAGTTCATATTAGTTGGACCATCTTTGTAATATTCACCTAGAAATGCCTATACAAAGAACTTCTCAATGCTTTCTCTTTCAGTCATGGCTAATGCTTCTCTCTTAATCCTGTCTTCTCTGTTCCTCATCAGATGTAACAAAATACTAAGCTTTACTCAAAAGAAAATGACTTTGCCATCTGTAATACTTTTGACTACTATCTCTTGAGGAGTAAGAATTTCAGAGAAGCCTTTTTTTTCTCACAAATAGTTTTTCCTATTTTCCTTTACAAAGTACCAACAACAATAGTACAAAAAGAATTTATTTAAATTTTTATAATACTTTGTTTCACAACACACTTTCATAAACATTATCTCACTTGATCCTTAAAAAAAACCTCTAATGGAAGTTGGGCATATATTACTATTTTGCATATTTAAACTTGAGGATACTGAGGCCCATTTAAGGAGCAGGTGCTGGAGTGAAGATTTGCACCTTAGTCTGACTAGGTATCTTATGTATCTGACACTGTATCCCAAGGACAATATTTGTGCCAATACCAAGTAGTAACAGGAGACTGGTAAATAGGCTACAGAGCTTCTCTGCCAACTGAAAATTATACAAAAAGAGGAAGAATCTTCTTACATTGTTAGTGACTGCTGACTTGTATACTACAGCTTTGTATACGCAACCCAGGTATTTAGTACAGATGATGAGATCTGCGCCTTAGCAGGGCAGAGCTTTTACCTATCAGCAGAGAACACTGGGAGCAGAGTGACAGAATTTGGAGCCAGGTGAGGTAGGCTTGTTTATAAGGGTCCCACAGCTGGGGTGCATGTTATAGTATTTAATGAGATGGTACATGCAGAGCTTCTCCCCAGGGTTGACATGCTGCCTAAGAATCTGAGTAATGTCATAGTAAAGTACTGACCCTCATGCCTAGCTCCAAACCACTACTCTTTAGCTTCCAGGTTCCATTCTTCAGTTGAGCAAACCATACCCAAGTCCTCTTTCCTTTTGATTAGGGGAGTCCACCATTCTTGGCAACTTGGATTCCATCAGGTCATCTCTTCTGGAAGGTACTTTATAAAGGCTTCCGTTTTCTATGTCAGTTATCAGCTGACAAAAATATACAGACGAGAGGAGTACAGTTCAGCCAGCCCAACCCATGAGCCATATCTAATGTTTAGCTCTACTTCAATCAGGACATCCTTGATATTTAGAAGCTAAAATATCAAAAAATACTAAATTAAGAATCTGACACAGAGAACACTGTATACCATTTTTCAAATTTGTACAAGATTCATAAATTTGCTTTGGAACTTGTGCCCAGATTTAAGGGATGAAGTTTATGTAGAGTAGCCGGAGTTTGAAGCCAGTGATAGTCAAACTTTTGCCTTTCAGAGGTTTATATGGATAAATGTGGCAAAGTAATATTACCCCCTCCCCCCCCACAAAACTCTGCCCACTTTTCTAAGAGTAATGCAAGAGCATGGTTCAAGCTTTATACTACTATAGTCATCTTTAGTTTCTAAAATTCACTGTTTTGCTGAAGTACTATAAAGAAATTTCAATGTATTTCCTCATCTCAATTTTGCATAGCCTAGATATAAATTAGGACTTTTAAGGCTGGAGTCCATCAACTGACAATAGTGCTACCTCCTGACAAAGTGTGTTTGCAGCTTAGTTCTACTGCAAATTGGGGGGAGAAAAATTTACCTGTTAATAAAACTCAGTGCTCTCTTTTTCTTAGTAGAGAGTTGTGGTTGGGAAGCAGATAATCCACTGGCAATTATTCTACTCACCCTTCGCATTTAAGTCAGCTACAGGAAATTTTTGTTAATGCAAACAGTAAGTGTTACAAATCACTTCCAGGTAAGGCTGTTAGGAAGAAAGCATACCTTCTCCATGTGAGAGGATGGTAGGCCTTCGTAACGGCATAGCCCAAGTCCTTGAATCTCCTTGTAGAAGCCTGCCCTCCAACCAAGGAACATACACATTAGAGTATTAGATGGGCATAGAATAACCTTATATTATGTTAAGCTACCGAAATTTTGGAAATAGTTTGTTAAACAGCTAGCATTACCTAACTATGTATACATTTGGAAGGAATGTAACCAAAAATTGGGGAAAAATAGCTGTGTAACAATTTCAAGGATTCTTAAAGGCAATGTTAAGGAAATCCCAGATTTGGCAGGGAAAATATATAGACAGGCTGGGAGAGAATAGCAAAGGAATCTCTTAAAGTTGTGAAAAAAAGAAGGAAGATAATTTGGTTTAAAAACATGTGAGTGGCTAAGCATGAACTTTGTCTTTCCACACATTTTTGCTATTGTAAAACATGATGGTAAGCAGAGCATGACTTGACCACTAGGTTTTATTTTATCATCAAAGGTGTTTAACTCAAGTCTTCACAGACACTATCTTTAACTCCAAAAGGAAATGCATTTTAATTTTAAAGAGATGGCAAAAGTAAGATTCTCTGTACAAATTTTAAAAATCCGATCTTATTTAAACTTAGCTATCATTTTTTAAAGTTTATTTATTTTGAGAGAGAGAGAGTGCACGTGAATGGGGGAGGGGCAGAGAGAGGGAGAGAGAGAATCCCAAGCAGGCTCCATGCTGTCAGCACAGAGTCCAATGTGGGGCTCGATCCCACCAACCATGATCATGACCTGAGCTGAAATCCAGATTTGGTCGCTCAACCACCTGAGCCACCCAGGCACCTCAAACTCAGCTATCATTTAAAGTGAAGATTATCTATTATGGGGCTACATGTTAATTCATAATCTGCTTATATGTGACTTAAGGTGTTTAAATAGCTACATTAGTTACTTTGGTATCCAGTAGAAGAAATTCATTTCATAGATTCCTTTCAGAAAGATTATTGCTGTTAATTTTTTCTTTCTGGAAAAGCTTAAGGTATTTCTTGTGAAGCTATGATATATTACAAAAATCTTCCATGATGCCATTTCAAAGACCCAGTATTTTCCAGGGGACAGCAGTTCTTGTTTATGATCCTGAAGAAATTCTTCTTCCTAACAACTTTACTTATGATGTAACCATTATTTCTTTCAGAGTGACCCAATACTGTCAGTACTAGTTTGGTAAAAATACAGTTTTAAAATTATGGCCCCAAATTTTGCTAATAAACTGACACTTCTCAGATTTCTGCTCAATAAAAATGTGTTTCTTTGATTTTTCTTCCCCTCCAGTTACAACAATCTCCTGAGGCCAAATAAATGTGGACTTGTGTGCTGAATGTCAGCTGAGGTATAGAAAGTTGCTGCTAATTCATTTCTTAAAATACTATGTATTATTTTTCACTTCTTCTGGAATACTGAACGGGCCTAAATCTTTTGTATTCATCTTGTTATTAGCTAGAGGGTGATACAGTTATATTGCAAAGCTTAAAATGACATAGCCTGCACACAGAATGGAATCAATGCTGTTGAAGACAATGAAAATGCACATATTAACCTAGTTATGATTTTCATTTTAATTTGTCTATGATACAATTATTGCCACATTCACTTCTAATTTCAATCCCATGGTGATTTGTTTAGTAACTCTTTTATTATATTACCTATGCTTTTTAGAACAGTGTTTAATATATAGTTGATTCCTGATACAGATTCCCAATAAGTATGTTTAACTTTCTGAATTTTTTAAATGAAGCAGATATACTATTTGGTTCTTGTTGATTTTCTTGAAGATTCTGAATTTTTGTAACAAGCTCAAATCAGGACTCATCCTGTGGTGATTTGATATATTCTGTTGGGAGCTGTGCTCATTCCTTTCAGGCCTGCGGGCAGAAACACCCACATGAAGAGAGCTAAGCACCCAGCAGTCTAGAGGATTTCCCTGTGGGTGTTGTAGAGGCCCTTCTACTTGCTCCCCCCACCAGTCCCTCTGCATTTCTCCTATGACTTCAACTCATTTAAAGCTAGATTATGGGGCATGGCAACCAGACATGTGTTGTCTGATTGCAGAGGCTAAGACTTCCAATACTATGTTGAATAACAGTGGCGAGAGTAGACATCCCTGTCTTATTCCTGACCTAAGGGGGAAAGCTCTCAGTTTTTCCCCATTGAGGATGATATTAGTGTTGGGTCATTCATATATGGCTTTTATGATGTCGTGGTATGCTCCTTCTATCCTACTTTCTTGAGGGTTTTTATCAAGAAAGGATGCTGTATTTTGTTAAGTGCTTTCTCTGCATCTATTGAGAGGATCATATGGTTCTTGTCCTTTCTTTTATTGATGTGATGAATCACATTAATTGTTTTGCAGACATTGAACCATCCCTGCATCCCAGGTATAAATCCCTCTTGGTCATGGGGAATAATTTTTTTACTGTATTGTTGGATCCGGTTGGCTAATATCTTGTTGAGGATTTTTGCATCCATGTTCATCAGGGAAATTGTTCTATAGTTCTCCTTTTTAGTGGGGTCTCTTTTTGGTTTTGGAAATCAAGGTAATGCTGGCTTCATAGAAAGAGTTTGGAAGTTTTCTTTCCATTTCTAATTTTTGGAACAGCTTCAAGAGAATAGGTGTAAACTCTTCCTTAAATGTTGGGTAGAATTCCCCCGGAAATCCATCTGGCCCTGGACTCTTGTTTTTTGGCAGATTTTTGATTACTAATTCAATTTCCTTACTGGTTATGGGTCTGTTCAAATTTTCTATTTCTTCCTGTTTCAGTTTTGGTAGTGTATATGTTTCTAGGAATTTGTCCATTTCTTCCAGATTGCCCATTTTATTGGCATATAATTGCTCATAATATTCTCTCATTATTGTTTTTATTTCTGCTGTGTTGGTTGTGATCTCACCTCTTTCATTCTTGATTTTATTTATTTGGGTCCTTTCCTTTTTCTTTTTGATCAAACTGGCTAGTGGTTTTTTATCAATTTTGTTAATTCTTTCAAAGAACCAGCTTCTGGTTTCATTGATGTGTTCTATTTTATTGGTTTTGATAGCATTAATTTCTGCTCTAATCTTTATTATTTCCTGTCTTCTGCTGTTTTGGGGTTTTATTTGCTGTTCTTTTTCCAGCTCCTTAAGGTGTAAGGTTAGGTTGTATATCTGAGATCTTTCTTTCTTCTTTAGGAAAGCCTGGATTGCTATATACTTTCCTCTTATGACCGCCTTTGCTGCAGCCCAGAGATTTTGGGTTGTGGTGTTATCATTTTCATTGACTTCCATATACTTTTCAATTTCCTCTTTAACTGCTTGGTTAGCCCATTCATTCTTTAGTAGGATGTTCTTCAGTCTCCAAGTATTTGTTACCTTTCCAAATTTTTTCTTGTGGTTGATTTTGAGTTTCATAACATTGTGGTCTGAAAATATGCACGGTATGATCTCGATATTTTTCTATTTACTTAGGGCTGATTTGTGTCCCAGTATATGGCCTATTTTGGAGAACGTTCCATGTGCACTGGAGAAGACTGTATATTCTCCTGCTTTAGGATGAAATGTTCTGAATATATCTGTTCCATCTGGTCCAGTGTGTCATTCAAAGCCATGTTTCCTTGTTGATTTTTTTATTAGATGATCTGTCCATTGCTATGAGTGGGGTGTTGAAGTCTCCTACTATTATGGTATTACTATCAATGAGTTTATGTTTGTGATTAATTGATTTATATATTTGGGTGCTCCTACACTTGGTGCATAAATGTTTACAATTGTTAGGTCTTCTTGGTGGATAGACCCCTTGATTATGATATAATGCCCTTCTGCATCTCTTTATACAGTCTTTATTTTAAAGTCTGGATTGTCTTGGGCGCCTGGGTGGCTTAGTCGGTTGAGCGTCCAACTTTGGTTCAGGTCACGATCTCGCAGTCTGTGAGTTCGAGCCCAGCGTTGGGCTCTGTGCTGACAGCTCAGAGCCTAGAGCCTGCTTTGGATTCTGTTTCTCCCTCTCTCTCTGCCCCTCCCCCACTAGTGCTCTGTCTCTCTCTGTCTCAGAAATAAACATTAAAAAATTTTTAAAAAAATAAATAAAGTCTGGATTGTCTGATATAAGCATGGCTACTCTGGCTTTCTTTTGTTGACCATTAGCATGATAGATGGTGCTCCATCCCCTTATTTTCAATCTGAAGGTGTCTTTAGGTCTAAAGTGGGCCTCTTATAAACAGCATATAGAAGGATCTTGTTTTCTTATCTATTCTGTTACCCTGTCTTTTGATTGGAGCATTGAGTCCATTGATGTTTAAAGTGAGTACTGAAAGATATGAATTTATTGTCATTATGATGCTTGTAGAGTTGGAGTTTCTAGTGGTATTCTCTGGTCCTTTCTAATCTTTGTTGCTTTTGGTATTTATTTGGTATGTGTGTCTATATATATATATATTTTTTTTTTCCATCTTTTCTCCCCTCAGAAAATCCCCCTTAGAATTTCTTGCAGGGTTGGTTTAGTGGTCACAAACTCCTTTAATTTTTGTGTGTCTGGGAAACTTTTTATCTCTCCTTCTACTTTGAATGACAGCCTTGCTAGATAAAGAATTCTTGGCTGCATATTTTTCTGATTCAGCACATTGAATATATCCTACCACTCCTTTCTGGCCTGCCACATTTCTGTGGATAGGTCTGCTGCAAACCTGATCTGTTTTCCCTTGTAGGTTAGGAAATTTTTTCCCTTGCTGCTTTCATGATTCTCTCCTTGCCTGAGTATTTTGTGAATTTGACTATCATATGCCTTGTTGATGGTCGGTTTTTGTTGAATCTAATGGGGGTCCTCTGTGCTTCCTGGGTTTTGATGTCTGTGTCTTTCCCCAGGTTAGGAAAGTTTACCACTATGATTTGTTCACATAACTCTTTTACTCCTATTTTTCTCTCTTCCTCTTCTGGGACTCCTATGATTCTGATATTGTTCATTTTTAATAAGTCACTGATTTCTCTAATTCTTAAATCATGCTCTTTTGCCTCAAACTCACTCTTTTTTCTGCTTCATTATTCTCTGTAAGTTTTTCCTCTATATTGCTGATTCTCTTTTCTGCCTCATCCATCCTTGCCGTGATTGCAGCTCAGTTATAGCATTTTTTTTTAACGTTTATTTATTTTTGAGACAGAGAGAGACAGAGCATGAACGGGGGAGGGTCAGAGAGAGAGGGAGACACAGAATCTGAAACAGGCTCCAGGCTCTGAGCGGTCAGCACAGAGCCCGACGTGGGGCTCGAACTCACGGACTGTGAGATCGTGACCTGAGCCGAAGTCAGCCGCTTAACCGACTGAGCCACCCAGGCGTCCCAGTTATAGCATTTTTAATTTCATTCTGGCTATTTTTTATTTCTTTTACCTCTGCAAAAAAGGGATTCTAATCTATTTTTGGCTCCAGCTACTATTCTTATTATCGTGATTCTACATTCTGGTTCAGACATCTTGCTTGTATCTGTGTTGTTTAATTCCCTGGCTGTCATTTCTTCGTGTTCTTTCTTTTGGGGTGAATTCCTTCATTTTGTCATTTTGAAGGGAGAAATGGAATTAATGAGGTAGAAAAATTTAAATTAAACAAATTAAAATTAAAAAAATATTAAAATTAAAAAATTAAACACACACACACACACACACACACACAAATTGAATAAATGATGCTAGATCCTAGGTGTGTTTTGGTCTGGGTGTTTAAAGTAGTTTGACAGATTAGAGAAAAAAAGGGGGGGGGGATAGAAAAAAAAAGAAAGAAATCATTGGAGAATTTAAAAAAATGAAGACACTGAAGTAGACTAATATGAGATGATGGGAGTAAAATAGAATTTGAAAAAATATACACAAAAGTAAAGAATATGGTAGAAAAAATTAAAGAAAAATATTTCTAATAAAAATTAAAAATAAATATGAATATTTTTCTTTTTCTGTATTCAAGAAAAAAGAGATGAAAAAGATAAAAGACAAAAAAAGGGAAAAAAGAAAATCGTTTGGAAATTTGAAAATGTGACTACATTGTAGTAGACTAAAATATAATGATGGAAGTAAAATAGAATTTGAAAAATTTACATAAAAGCAAATTTATAGTAAAAAAATTAAATAAAAATATTTTTAATAGAAATTGGAAGTAAAAATAAGTTTTTCTCTTTCTGTATTCAAGAAAAAGAAAATAAATGAAAAAGAAAAAAGAAAAAGAAAAAAGGAAATTGTTTGAAAATTTGAAAAGGTGAATACATTGAAGTAACTAAAATAAAATGATGGAAGTAAAATAGAATTTGGAAAAATTTACAAAAAAGTAAAAAATATAGTAACAAAAATTAAAGAAAAATATTTTTAATAAAAATTGAAAATAAAAATGAATTTTTTTTTCTTTCTGCTGAATTCTGTGGTTCAGGTTGTGCAGATTGTGTGTTAATCCTCCAATAAGTTTTCTAGGTGTGTAGGATGGTTTAGTGTTGGTCTGGCTATATTTCATGGACGTGAGACACACAAAAAACTTCCATGCTGTTCCACCATCTTGGCTTCTCCCAGTCTCCCTCTTTATTCTATAAGTTTTATCTCACATTTATAACATAAAACTTTAATAAATATATGAGAATAACTAGTAACCACCATATGAATTTCTTTCCTTTAAATTAGTACTTAAAACATTTGTTTCCTTGAATAATGTATACATTCTTGCCTACAAGAGAAACTGTACAATCTTTGAAAACATATTTGTTAAACTTGAAGCTCAGTCCTTGTCTACATTTTTACAAATCTGAAATTAGTGGAAAGCAAATTAGCATGCTTCTCTCTATGAGATTCTAAAAAAATAAGCATTTTCTTCCTCTATTAGGATGTGAAGTGTTAGCAGAGTCTTTGGATCTTTGTAAAGATCCAAAATGAAATTACAAATCAGTTAGCAAGAGTTTAACATTGATCTGTAAGACATTCTGCTATTTTCTCAGGGCTTCTTCTCTCAAGTCATTCAACAATCAACAAATATATTTTGCCAGTTGTGTATCAGGTATTGCCACAGGAGTTGGGAAACAAACAAGTAAAAATATGGGATTCTTGATCTAAAGCAACTTAGATTCTAGTCTGGGAGACAGATGAATACCCACATAACTAACTAGAGTGTGAGGAATGCCAAGCTGGGGTACACACAATGAGCTACAGGGATCCATAGAAAGCCTCCCAAGACAACTTAAGTGATCAGGGATTGGATTGGAAAAGCAATTAGGAAAGCTTCCTGGGAGGCTTGTTGCCTTAAGTGAATTGTGAAGCAGTATAGGACAAGAGCAGATAGAAACAGAAAGGGTTGAAAGCAGAAGAAGCAGCATGCACTAAGGCCTCATCACATAGAGGAGAGACAGATGGAAGAAGGGGTGGGGTGGGGGAGGTATTTGGAGGCCTAAAAATAGTTCACTATAATTTAGGATAGAATGTGGTAGGGAGACAAGTGGGAATTGATGGGAAAAAAGGATTTGAATTCCATCCACCAACATAGATAATATTTTTGAGCCTCACTTGTGTATAAGTAGATTGCACTTACATACAAGTAGATTCTACTACAAAGAAAATATAGACAGCACGACACGTAATCCAAGAGGTAAGGTTCCAGGAGCAGCCAAAGTCCAAAAAAGGGGACACTAACTGATATAAAGAAGTGCCCAAAGCTGTAATTGAGGACAAGAAATGAATGAAAACTGGGGGGAGAAAGTTATAGAAATGAGAATGAGAAGTACAAGGAGCAGTTGGCAGAGCATTCTGACCAATAGTACCAGATAGTTCTTTGATCTATTTTGACCTATTTTTAATATTTATAAAGTCTCTGTCTTTCACCTGATAAAATGCACATAAAATAAATATACTTGACTACCATTGTGAGGAATGGCTGGCAACTACAGCCAAGCAGGATTATAGGACATACTTCCTTAAAAAGGAACAATGTTCTGTATAAGGCTGAAAGCAGGGCAAGGCAGAGCTATTTTATCTTAGACTCCTCGGCCTTCTGCTGACAAGAAATTTCATTAGTACAACTGGAAGGTTATTGATCTCTAATGAAGAAGTTTTAAAGAAAGACAGAATCACACATTGCTCCACTGTACTTAGGGGAATTACCACACTGATGCCCTCTTGACATAAACATAACTCTCAGAAATAAAAAGTATTTTCTTATTTATGGGAGATTATTGGAGAGAATCATACATCTTTAATATTATATTATGTCTAAAATTAGCACATTAAATTTTAAGAGGATTTTATTAATATAGAAATGTCTAACATGTAAAGAAAGAAAATATGCAAGAAAAATTGTCTGGCAATGAGTACTTCCAGATATGTTCCATGTCATTGTTCTACTCATGTGACTTATTCCAGAAACATATTGAGCCATTCATAAGAAATTACAGCCACCCCCTCTTGGGTTGGCCCAAACCACATTTTAGTTCTTCAGCAAGGTTCTGATATTCAACCCAGACCCACCTTTATCTGAAAACACAACTGGATATGCCCCTCTTGGTTAATATCCTTGACACTCTTTCACACATGTCATTTTGACACTTGGTGCCTGTCTTGCATACCCCACTGCTGGTGAGAGGGTGAAAAACAACCTTGATACAGGATCTATTCTGGATAAGCAAAACATTTTCTTCCTCCCTTCCTCCCTCAAGAGGAACATTAGACAATTAGATAGGACTAAAGGTGTCTGGTTTCACCATGAGGCAGGTTGAGAACGTGGTACTGATACAATAAATGGCTACAGAGAGTCCCTGGTTTTCAAAAAAATTGAGTTCAGACCGAAAACATTCTTTAAGAAACAAATTGATCAGAGTTTGTACAGACTCAAGTGCTCCCATATTCTTAAAATTGCCTTGCCCATATTAATTTCCCATTGGTTACAAATAACAAAGAAAGTAAGCTTCTGAAGGGAAAACAAAGCTTTCATTATTCCCTTTCAAGGTACACAAATAGGGGTGAAAAGAGTTCTTGTATAATATAAAAAATACTAACCAGGGACACCTGGGTGGCTCAGTCGGTTAAGTGCCCAACTTTGTCTCAGGTCATGATCACATGGTTCATGGGTTTGAGCCCCATATTGGGCTCTGTGCTGGCAGCACAGAGCCTGCTTGGGATTCTCTCTCTCCCTCTCTCTGCCTTTCCCCACCCTCAAAATAAATACATAAACTTAAAAAAAATTACTAACCATAAAAGAAGAGACTGATGAATTGGATTACATTAAAATTAAGAAGTTCTGGGGCGCCTGGGTGGCTCAGTCAGTTGAGCATCCGACTTCAGCTCAGGTCATGATCACACAGCTTGGGAGTTAGAGCCCCACGTCGGGCTCTGTGCTGAAAGCTCAGAGCCTGGAGCCTGCTTGGGATTCTGTCTCTCCCTCTCTCTCGGCCCCTAACCCACTCGCATTCTGTCTCTGTCTCTCTCAAAAATAAATAAACATTTTAAAAAATTAAAAAAAAATACTTCCTTCTTAAAAAAATTAAGAATTTCTGTTTATATGGGGTGGGAGAGAGGGGAAAGTGAGTGATGGGCACTGAAGAGGGCACTTGTTGGGATGAGCACTGGGTATTGTATGGAAACCAATTTGACAATAAATTATATATATATATATATGTGTGTGTATATATATATATACATATATATATATGTATATATATATATATAATTTCTGTTCATCAAATGACACCATGAAGAGAGGGAAAAAGACAAATCACATGCTAGGAGAAGATATTTGCAAAATATAACCAGCAAAAGGTTAGTATCCAGAATTTATAAAATATTCTCATAACTTAGTAAGTAAAAGGGTAAGTGATAAAATAAAAAATGAGCAAGACACATGAATAGATATGTCACTGAAAAGGATATACAAAGAACCAACAAACATGAAAAAATGTTCAATTGCATTAGGCATCATAAAAAATGTAAACTAAAACCAAATGAGATACCATCACAAACTTTCCAGAGGGCTAGAAAAAGAATTTAAAAAACTGATAATAACATGTGTTGGTAAGGATAAAGTGCAGATACATATACTTCTTATAAGAACAAAAAATTATATAATCACTTTGGAATTATATTCGGTAGTATCTATTAGTATATTGTCAATGTAAGTACCTATATAACCTAACAAGTCCACTCCTAGATATATATCCAATAGAAATACACACATATGCACACCAAAAGTCGTGTACCACTATGTTTATAGCAGCATTATTAGTAGTAGCCATAAACTGAAAACATTCCCAAAGTTTATAAAAAATAAAGTGAATTTAGAAATTGAGGTATGTCAGAAGGATACCTGGGTGGCTCAGTTGGTTAAGAGTCTGACTTTTGATTTTAGCTCAGACAATGATCCCAAGGTTCATGAGTTCAAGCAAGCCCCACACTGGGTTTTGTGTTGACAGCATGGAGCCTGCTAGGGATTCTCTCTCTCCCTCTCGCTCTGCCCCTCCCCACTCATGCTCTCTGTTTTTCAAAAATAAATAAATAAACTTAAAAAAAAAGAAACTCTGGTATGTTTACAACAATATGGTGAAGATGGACTAATATGTTGAGAAAAAGAAAATCACAGACACACCGATCATTTTTTTAAAACCACCAAATGGGAAAAAGATATCTGTGGCATTAGAAATTAGGATAATGATTGCTTTGGCATGAGTGGATGTGAGAAGATATGAATGGGGCTTCTGGTAATATTTTGTGACCTGGTGGTGCTTATATCAGGTGCTTATTTTGTGATAATTCATCTAGCTATATACTTGCTTGCATTTTTTCTTCATGTATATTGTACTTCAGTAAAAGTTTATTTTTAAGAAGTGCATGGAAGTAGCCTAACACTCAGTTATTGTTTAAATAATTCTCTGCACTTCTGCCATCCAATGTTCACTTGCCAAATATGGTGTGTCTGCAGCACTGACAGAACTAGAGCAGGAGAGAGGATCCCTACGTAGTTTTGCCTGAGGCTAGTTGGGACTCCTTGACCTTCAGGAGGAAGGTGATAGTTAGCTGTCAAATTAACATCTATATTTTTAAGCCTTAACATACAAAAAGGGAGGTATGGCTTAATTATATCCCTAAGTGAAAAGTCACGCAATGGCTTGGTAAAAACATGGATGCTGAATCTTCATAAAATGAAAATTGCTTGACAATGTTAAAATACATAAAATTTTGTTGTGGCATGAAAAGTGTCACAGTTTCTCAGAACTAAGTAGATAAAAGATGTGTGTGATATCTGGGAAATACTTGGACCCTGGTGGGAATGCACATGCAGCTTCACAAAATAATTTTCATGTCTCCAGGGTAACATCACATAATCAGTGTTGGCTTTTCCATAGCATGTTTAGCATAGCAAAAATATAAACAGATTGTTCTAGCTTACAGATGAGGCATTTTAAAAGCTTAAATTGCTATCTATTTATTAGTTATTAAATTGTAAATTATTAAATAAAAAGGCTGAATTCAAAGTCTACATATCACCTTCAGAGTCAAGTCATTCTGCCTCACATGGAATATGAGGTTCTCATGATCTACTTCTTGCAAATTTCTCCATCTTCCCATCTTCACCTCTTCCCACTCCATCCTCTCTTGACCTATTTTATACTCCAATTGTTGCTAATTACTTCTAGTTCCTGAAATATTTATTCCTCCAAACTTCCAGGGTTTGTGTATGTTCTTAACTGTCTGTTCCAAAGAACTCTTTCCTTAATTATCTGCCTAAAAGATTTCTATTCGTTCTTCAAAAACTTCCTCAAAGATTAATCACTCTTTATTCTAACTGAAAACTGTTTCTATTTCCATTGTTGATCTCATTTTTAATCCTTCTCTCTTTGGATGCTTAGAATTTCTAAAGATTGTGATTACATTTTATGCCTCTCTATCCACTGACTCCTGTTGTTCCAACATCTAGAGCATAGAAAATGCTAAGAGGGGCACCTGGGTGGCTCAGCTGAGTATCTGACTCTTGATTTCAACTCAGGTCATCATCTTGTGGTCCTGAGATGAAGCTCTGTGTTGGACTCCATGCTGAGGATGGAGCCTTCTTAAGATTCTCCCTCTCCCTGTCTCTTTGCCCCTCCCCCACTTGTATGCGCACGTGTGCATGCGTGCTCACTCTCTCTAAAAAAAAAAAAAAGAAAAGAAAGAAAATGCTAAAGAAGTATTTACTGAATGGAACTGAAAAAAATTTGCTCTTTCACAAGCAATTTGCCAAAGAAGAAATTCAAATGGCCAATAAGCTATTAGAAAATCGCCAATCTCCAGGCACCTGGGTGGCCCAGTTAAGTGGTTAAGGATCTGACTTCAACTCAGTTCATGATCTCACCATTTGTGAGTTCGAGCCTGCATTGGGCTCTGTGCTGACAGCTCAGAGCCTGGAGCCTGCTTCAGATTCTGTGTCCCCCTCTCTTTTTGTCCCTCCCCTGCTCACACTTGGTCTCTTCCTTCTCTCTTAAAAATAAACATTAAAAAGAAAGTTAAAAAAAAAAAAGAAAATCTCCAGTCTCATTACTTAACAACTGAAAGTTGAAATAATATACATTATTTTCTTCCTTAAAGTTAAACATGTAAAAAAAAACTGTATATATATATATATACATATATATATATGTATATATATATATATATATATAAAACTGTGCTACTGCTGATACACTACGTTTGGTAGTTTTTATCAAGTGCTTTAAAAAAAATTATAAACTTGGCCTATAAATATATGACTAGCTATCTACTCTATGAAACAATCCAGCAATGTGGATATATATTTATATGCTAACATACTTACAGTGTTATTTATAATTTAAAAATGGAATTTAAGCAAATGGCCTGACATTAAGGGAATAATTTAATCCCCCTGAATAATTGTGATAGAGATCTATAATAGAACATTTTGCTTTACAGTATGTTTTATGACACGGAAAAATGCTTATAATATAAAGTTATCCAAAAAAAGTGAGATACCACAATGCATATGCATATACAGTATCATTTCAATGACATAAACCGTTGATCAAAAGATTAAAGGGAAAATATACTGAAAATATAGCAGTGGTACCTCTAAGAAAGGAAGTTAAGAAATTTTTTTTCTGCTTCCACATACTTTCCTTGAGTTCCTAAATTCCTATAATAATCTTGTTATCAGGAGAAAAACTGATCCCCCCATTATACTTTCATATGTGTAAGTTAAAAACACAAAACAAAACCCTTTAAACTCTCCAGTGACTGGATAACTAGAATTGGTCACTAAAAAGTAGAACATTTCCCAGAGAAGGGAAGAACAGGAATCATCAAATACTACTTAAGCATGTGGAACCAGGTGGTGGGCCAAATCCTCTTATACCTTTCCTTAGTTAACTGCCATGGAAATACTACAGAGCAGATGTTATTATCCACAAGTCGATGATTTGTCCAAAATCAATCTAGCATGTCACAAGTCAGATTTTGATCATAGGACTATCTGCTAAAAAAAAAAAAAAAAAAAAAAAAAAAAAAAAAGTCTTGTTCATTTTCTTGCAATTAAATGACACTTTAAGCAAAATAACAGTTCACAGCATACTTAATGAGATGAAAATTATTTGTACTGAGTCATATAATTTACTAAGAATTTTTTATTAAATAGCTAAAGTTTGCTCCCTGAGTTATAATTTACTCAAACTTTTCACCAAGGGAAACACTACCAGACAAGAATGCCTTGAAAGCAGGGACTATGTTACAAGTGCTGTGAGTTTGCTGTCATGAGCCGAGCCCTGGGACAGAAGTGACTCAGTAAGAGCTTGATGAATTAAATTAGATAATTCAGCAGGAACTTAAATCTTTTCAAGGCCAAGTTACCCCAATTTCAAATTAGGAAAAGCTAAATAAATGAGATTTTACTGTGTTTCCTCATGCACACTTTCGTGAGCATGTTTTTTTTAACTTTGGCAGTGGGTTTTACTGTCAAGAGATAAATCTCCCTTAGGATTTAGTGCACCCATTAAAATTCCTCTCTTTCAAGATCTATGAAAAATTACAACATCCTATTTTACCAGCAAGGATTAAGGGCTATTGACTTTAGTCTCTTTGAAACACTTGTACATTGATTTTTGTGGCCATTACTACAAACATTATCTTGTCAGGGGAATGTGGGAATGACCAAGAATCCAAAGAAACAATTCTAGATAAATGTGAGCTTTGAGAACTGCCCCTTTGAGTCAGTTTTGGATTTTGTGCTCCTTTTGATGAAGATTACTGAAATTAAAGCAGAGCTAAAGGTAAGATTTGGTGGCCAAATTCTCTTAAGAATCATTACTTTCTTCTTCTTTTTAGGAAAACAATACTTTGAGGAATATTTCTAAATGGGAGGGGGGGAATATGTCTTGAGCTCCCACTATAAACTAAACACTGTATATTCATTATTGCATTTGTAGTCACAAAACTATAAGGTAGGTATCCCTCTTCTCATATTGCTGATGAAGAAACAGACTCTAAATGTTAAGGCAATGTCTCACAGCTAATAAAAGGTTGAACAGTGTTTCTGAGTTGTTTCTTTGCTTTCAAATATTCTCTGCTCTCATTCTGCCTGCTCACTATTAAAAATGCAATTCCCAGGCTCCTTTATTGTGGCTTCTGGATATATTATGCCAAGGGGTAGTAAGTAAGATTGGGACCTGTTGGAGACCGGGAGGCCACAGAAAAGAAGACAAGGTAGTCTACCATCTCCTTGCTGCTTCAGCAATAGAGGTTGCTGCTTCTTGTTCATACTAATCTCTGAACGGCCCAAACTGATCCCTTGCCCAACAGATCCCTTTCCTTTCCTCAACTGTGTGAACTTTCTGTATTAAAACTCGCCAGCAGGGAAAGTAAAGGAAGAGAAGGGAAAAGGGAGAGAGGGAGGGGAAGGGAAGACCTAGATTGGTTTCTCTGCTCCTGACTCATCTGGCTCATAAAGATTCAAATTTTAGTCTATTTGATTTATTTACCTAGCTCTCTTTCTATTGATTCACAATAGTACACTGCCAACAAAAAGGTGATCTTTTTTTAAGTATGAATGTGTGGTCACACATTAACATATGACAATAACTTCTGTCTCTGATTCTATTTCATATGTCCCCTGACTACATGACTCAATGCATTTTTTAATAGTTTTATGTAACTGGAAACTATTATTGACACAGCTATATTCAAAATATGTTGCTGTAAAAATTAGTTACTATGGCATGGGCTGGATTCTGGCAGAGAAGCATATGAAGCTCAAAAAGTAAGTCACATAGCCATGAATTTTAATGTTTTATTAAGATTCATTTCCCTTTGGCCACCAGTCCTGTAATTTGTCATACTGTCAGATTGTCGAACCTGAAGTTTTGCTGCATTTTGTGAAAAAAACTCAGTGTTCATACTTATCTAGCCCATAGCAGTCTAACACTATTTTCTCCAAGTTTTAGAATGCTTTCAGGTAAGTGAAGATATTCGTTTTCCTAAAACTTATGAAATATTATCACCAATTTATTGAATGAGTTGGGCTCAGGAAGGTGTCAGTGGAACCCAACTTATTTTTCTTCTAACCACTCAGCCTGGTTTTCTCCCACTGTTAGGATGCTATGTCCCCAAGTCCCATAGCTTTTTCATTCACTCCTGTATTATACTCAGATGCTTCCTTTATTTTTGTATTAAAAAAATCCAATCTACCCCACTTTTAATAATCATAAAACCTTCCATTAATTAATTTTAAAAATATTGAATGAATACTTAGTTACCTGGTAATATTCTGGGTTCTGCAGTTACAGCAGTAAATACGTCAAACATAAAACCTTACTCTCATGGGGTTCACATTCCAGGGGAAAAGTAGACGATACATATAAGAAGTAAGCAAAATATAGGTTATGTTAGTGGTGAGTGCTAAGGGGGCTAAGTTTTACATAGGTTGATGGGAAGGGGACTTTTCAAAGTTCTCAATACCTCATATGCAGCTGATGACCTTACTTCCTATTTGCCTGAGAAAACTGAAGCAATCAGAAGAGAGCTTCACATGCTGCCACCATGACATCTACCCATCTGTCTATGCCCATACACTCTGCCTTTTCTCCTGTTAATTTGGAAGAACTATCTAGGCTCTTAATTAATCCAACACCTCCATTTGTGCACCAGATCCAATCCCCTCTTGCTTATACAGGAACATTGCTTCAGTCACTCTCCTCTCTCTTTTCTGTGTCACCAATTTTCTCTTGCTCAGTGTCATATAAACACCTCTTATCTTAAAAATCCTCTTACAGTCCATTTCTGCCTCCAGCAACCACCCCATTTTCTTGTAGATCAAAACTCCTCCCCTTGTCTAAACTCTTTACCCTCTATGATTCTTCTCTTGTTCTCTTTAGAGTTTGTTCAAATTGGCTTTTGCCCCTAACACTTCACTGAAATTGAAAAGTCACCAACAGTCTCCATGTTGTTAAATAAAATGGTTAGTTCTCAAAAGTCATTTTACAACCTCTTCAACACCATTTCACAAAGGCCAACAGTCTACATCCTTGAAACACATTCTTCACCTTGCTTCTAGGACACCACACTAGCCTGGTTTTCTTTTCATATCTCTGGAAACATTTCCTCCTTAAGAACCCATCATCCAAATGCTGGAAGTCCCCAGGTCTCAGTCTTTGAACCTCTCAGTTTTTTTATTTACATTTATCCTCTAGTGATCTCATCTAGCCTCATGGCTTTTGACAACACTAATATCTTGAAGACTCCCAAATATAGATCTCCAGGCTTAAATTTTTTAAATTAAATTAAATTAAATTAAATTAAATTAAATTAAATTAAATTAAATTTTATTATTTTATTTTGGGGAACTTAATTTTTTTTCATTTGCACTTACATTTTCTACAGATTTATTAAAACACAATTGACAAATAAAACTGTATAAATTTAGGATGTACACATCATGATCTATTCTATGTATATATTGTGAAACAATTGCTACAATAAAGTTAGTTAACACATCCATCATTTCACATAATAACCTTTGTGTGTGTGTCCTGAGAATATTTAAGATTTACTGTTAGTAGGTTTCAAGTATACAATATAATATTATTAACTATAGTTACCATGCTATAGATTAGACCCCCAGAACGCATTCATTTTATAACTAAAAGTTTATATTCTTTGGCTAACATCTCCCCATTTCCCCCAACCCCAGCCCCAGACAACCACCATTCTATTATGTTTCTATGGGATTGACTTTTTTAGATTCCATATATTTAAGTGACATCATACAGTATTTGTCATTCTCTATCTGATTTATTTCGCTTAACACACTGCATTCAAATTTCATTCATGTTGTCTCAAATAGCAAGATTTCCTTCTTTTTATTGTTGATTAGTTTTCCATTTCACATTTTCTTCATCCATTCATCTGCTGACAGACACTTAGGTAGTTTCTATATCTTGGTTATTGTCAATAATGTGACAATAAACATGGGTGCCAATATCTCTTCAAGTTAATGATTTTGTTTCCTTTGGATATACATCCAGAAGTGGAATTGCTAGGTCTAGTTTTTTACATTCCTAACAGTACACAGGATTCTCTTTTCTCCAAATCCTTGCCAACATTTGTCATTTCTTCATATATATATATATATATATATATATATATATACACATATATATGTAATTGCTATTATATATAACTATTATATATAATAACTATTATATATACATTTATATATATATTATATATATACATTAACAGGTGTGAGGTGACATCTCATTGGGGTTTTTGTTTTTGTTTTTTTTTTGTTTTTTTTTTCTTTTTTGTTTTTTGTTTTTTTTTTTTTTTATGAAATTTATTGACAAATTGGTTTCCATACAACACCCAGTGCTCATCCCAAAAGGTGCCCTCCTCAATACCCATCACCCACCCTCTCCTCCCTCCCACCCCCCATCAACCCTCAGTCTGTTCTCAGTTTTTAAGAGTCTCTTATGCTTTGGCTCTCTCCCATTCTAACCTCTTTTTTTTTTTTCCTTCCCCTCCCCCATGGGTTCCTGTTAAGTTTCTCAGGATCCACATAAGAGTGAAACCATATGGTATCTGTCTTTCTCTGTATGGCTTATTTCACTTAGCATCACACTCTCCAGTTCCATCCACGTTGCTACAAAAGGCCATATTTCATTTTTTCTCATTGCCACGTAATATTCCATTGTGTATATAAACCACAATTTCTTTATCCATTCATCAGTTGATGGACATTTAGGCTCTTTCCATAATTTGGCTATTGTTGAGAGTGCTGCTATGAACATTAGGGTACAAGTGGCCCTATGCATCAGCACTCCTGTATCCCTTGGATAAATTCCTAGCAGTGCTATTGCTGGGTCATAGGGTAGGTCTATTTTTAATTTTCTGAGGAACCTCCACACTGCTTTCCAGAGCGGCTGCACCAATTTGCATTCCCACCAACAGTGCAAGAGGGTTCCCGTTTCTCCACATCCTCTCCAGCATCTATAGTCTCCTGATTTGTTCATTTTGGCCACTCTGACTGGCGTGAGGTGATACCTGAGTGTGGTTTTGATTTGTATTTCCCTGATAAGGGGCGACGCTGAACATCTTTTCATGTGCCTGTTGGCCATCCAGATGTCTTCTTTAGAAAAGTGTCTATTCATGTTTTCTGCCCATTTCTTCACTGGGTTATTTGTTTTTCGGGTGTGGAGTTTGGTGAGCTCTTTATAGATTTTGGATACTAGCCCTTTGTCCGATATGTCATTTGCGAATATCTTTTCCCATTCCGTTGGTTGCCTTTTAGTTTTGTTGGTTGTTTCCTTTGCTGTGCAGAAGCTTTTTATCTTCATAAGGTCCCAGTAATTCACTTTTGCTTTTAATTCCCTTGCCTTTGGGGATGTGTCGAGTAAGAGATTGCTACGGCTGAGGTCAGAGAGGTCTTTTCCTGCTTTCTCCTTTAAGGTTTTGATGGTTTCCTGTTTCACATTTAGGTCCTTTATCCATTTTGAGTTCATTTTTGTGAATGGTGTGAGAAAGTGGTCTAATTTCAACCTTCTGCATGTTGCTGTCCAGTTCTCCCAGCACCATTTGTTAAAGAGGCTGTCTTTTTTCCATTGGATGTTCTTTCCTGCTTTGTCAAAGATGAGTTGGCCATACGTTTGTGGGTCTAGTTCTGGGGTTTCTATTCTATTCCATTGGTCTATGTGTCTGTTTTGGTGCCAATACCATGCTGTCTTGATGATGACAGCTTTGTAGTAGAGGCTAAAGTCTGGGATTGTGATGCCTCCTGCTTTGGTCTTCTTCTTCAAAATTCCTTTGGCTATTCGGGGCCTTTTGTGGTTCCATATGAATTTTAGGATTGCTTGTTCTAGTTTCGAGAAGAATGCTGGTGCAATTTTGATTGGGATTGCATTGAATGTGTAGATAGCTTTGGGTAGTATTGACATTTTGACAATATTTATTCTTCCAATCCATGAGCAGGGAATGTCTTTCCATTTCTTTAGATCTTCTTCAACTACCTTCATAAGCTTTCTATAGTTTTCAGCATACAGATCTTTTACATCTTTGGTTAGATTTATTCCTAGGTATTTTATGCTTCTTGGTGCAATTGTGAATGGGATCAGTTTCTTTATTTGTCTTTCTGTTGCTTCATTGTTAGTGTATAAGAATGCAACTGATTTCTGTACATTGATTTTGTATCCTGCAACTTTGCTGAATTCATGTATCAGTTCTAGCAGACTTTTGGTGGAGTCTATCGGATTTTCTATGTATAATATCATGTCATCTGCAAAAAGCGAAAGCTTGACTTCATCTTTGCCAATTTTGATGCCTTTGATTTCCTTTTGTTGTCTGATTGCTGATGCTAGAACTTCCAGCACTATGTTAAACAGCAGCGGTGAGAGTGGGCATCCTTGTCGTGTTCCTGATCTCAGGGAAAAAGCTCTCAGTTTTTCCCCGTTGAGGATGATGTTAGCTGTGGGCTTTTCATAAATGGCTTTTATGATCTTTAAGTATGTTCCTTCTATCCTGACTTTCTCAAGGGTTTTTATTAAGAAAGGGTGCTGGATTTTGTCAAAGGCCTTTTCTGCATCGATTGACAGGATCATATGGTTCTTCTCTTTTTTTTTTGTTAATGTGATGTATCACGTTGATTGATTTGCGAATGTTGAACCAGCCCTGCATCCCAGGAATGAATCCCACTTGATCATGGTGAATAATTCTTTTTATATGCCGTTGAATTCTATTTGCTAGTATCTTATTGAGAATTTTTGCATCCATATTCATCAGGGATATTGGCCTGTAGTTCTCTTTTTTTACTGGGTCTCTGTCTGGTTTAGGAATCAAAGTAATACTGGCTTCATAGAATGAGTCTGGCAGTTTTCCTTCCCTTTCTATTTCTTGGAATAGCTTGAGAAGGATAGGTATTATCTCTGCTTTAAACGTCTGGTAGAACTCCCCTGGGAAGCCATCTGGTCCTGGACTCTTATTTGTTGGGAGATTTTTGATAACCGATTCAATTTCTTCGCTGGTTATGGGTCTGTTCAAGCTTTCTATTTCCTCCTGATTGAGTTTTGGAAGAGTGTGGGTGTTCAGGAATTTGTCCATTTCTTCAAGGTTGTCCAATTTGTTGGCATATAATTTTTCATAGTATTCCCTGATAATTGTTTGTATCTCTGAGGGATTGGTTGTAATAATTCCATTTTCATTCATGATTTTATCTATTTGGGCCATCTCCCTTTTCTTTTTGAGAAGCCTGGCTAGAGGTTTGTCAATTTTGTTTATTTTTTCAAAAAACCAACTCTTGGCTTCGTTGATCTGCTCTACAGTTTTTTTAGATTCTATATTGTTTATTTCTGCTCTGATCTTTATTATTTCTCTTCTTCTGCTGGGTTTAGGCTGTCTTTGCTGTTCTGCTTCTAGTTCCTTTAGGTGTGCTGTTAGATTTTGTATTTGGGATTTTTCTTGTTTCTTGAGATAGGCCTGGATTGCAATGTATTTTCCTCTCAGGACTGCCTTCGCTGCGTCCCAAAGCATTTGGATTGTTGTATTTTCATTTTCGTTTGTTTCCATATATTTTTTAATTTCTTCTCTAATTGCCTGGTTGACCCACTCATTTGTTAGTAGGGTGTTCTTTAACCTCCATGCTTTTGGAGGTTTTCCAGACTTTTTCCTGTGGTTGATTTCAAGCTTCATAGCATTGTGGTCTGAAAGTAAGCATGGTATAATTTCAATTCTTGTAAACTCATGAAGGGCTGTTTTGTGACCTAGTATATGATCTATCTTGGAGAATGTTCCATGTGCACTCGAGAAGAAAGTATATTCTGTTGCTTTGGGATGCAGAGTTCTAAATATATCTGTCAAGTCCATCTGATCCAATGTCTCATTCAGGGCCCTTGTTTCTTTATTGACCGTGTGTCTAGATGATCGATCCATTTCTGTAAGTGGGGTGGTAAAGTCCCCTGTAATTACCACATTCTTCCTAATAAGGTTGCTTATGTTTATGAGTAATTGTTTTATATATTTGGGGGCTCCGGTATTCGGCGCATAAACATTTATAATTGTTAGCTCTTCCTGATGGATAGACCCTGTAACTATTATATAATGTCCTTCTTCATCTCTTGTTACAGCCTTTAATTTAAAGTCTAGTTTGTCTGATATAAGTATGGCTACTCCAGCTTTCTTTTGGCTTCCAGTCGCATGATAAATAGTTCTCCATCCCCTCACTCTCAATCTAAAGGTGTCCTCAGGTCTAAAATGAGTCTCTTGTAGACAGCAAATAGATGGGTCTTGTTTTTTTATCCATTCTGATACCCTATGTCTTTTGGTTGGCGCATTTAATCTATTTACATTCAGTGTTATTATAGAAAGATACGGGTTTAGAGTCATTGTGATGTCTGTATGTTTTATGCTTGTAGTGATGTCTCTGGGACTTTGTCTCACAGGGTCCCCCTTAGGATCTCTTGTAGGGCTGGTTTAGTGGTGACAAATTCCTTCAGTTTTTGTTTGTTTGGGAAGACCTTTATCTCTCCTTCTATTCTAAATGACAGACTTGCTGGATAAAGGATTCTTGGCTGCATATTTTTTCTGTCTAGCACCCTGAAAATCTCGTGCCAATTCTTTCTGGCCTGCCAAGTTTCAAAGGAGAGATCAGTCACGAGTCTTATAGGTCTCCCTTTATATGTGAGGGCACGTTTACCCCTTACTGCTTTCAGAATTTTCTCTTTATCCTTGTATTTTGCCAGTTTCACTATGATATGTCGTGCAGAAGATCGATTCAAGTTACGTCTGAAGGGAGTTCTCTGTGCCTCTTGGATTTCAATGCCTTTTTCCTTCCCCAGTTCAGGGAAGTTCTCAGCTATGATTTCTTCAAGTACCCCTTCAGCACCTTTCCCTCTCTCTTCCTCCTCTGGGATACCAATTATGCGTATATTATTTCTTTTTAGTGTATCACTTAGTTCTCTAATTTTCCCCTCATACTCCTGGATTTTTTTATCTCTCTTTTTCTCAGCTTCCTCTTTTTCCATAACTTTATCTTCTAGTTCACCTATTCTCTCCTCTGCCTCTTCAAGCCGAGCTGTGGTGGTTTCCATTTTGTTATGCATTTCGTTTAAAGCGTTTTTCAGCTCCTCGTGACTGTTCCTTAGTCCCTTGATCTCTGTAGCAAGAGATTCTCTGCTGTCCTGTATACTGTTTTCAAGCCCAGCGATTAATTTTATGACTATTATTCTAAATTCACTTTCTGTTATATTATTTAAATCCTTTTTGATCAGCTCATTAGCTGTTGTTATTTCCTGGAGATTCTTCTGAGGGGAGTTCTTCCGCTTGGTCATTTTGGATAGTCCCTGGCATGGTGAGGACCTGCAGGGCACTTCCCCTGTGCTGTGGTGTATAACTGGAGTTGGTGGGCGGGGCCGCAGTCCGACCTGATGTCTGCCCCCAGCCCACCGCTGGGGCCACAGTCAGACTGGTGTGTGCCTTCTCTTCCCCTCTCCTAGGGGCAGGATTCACTGTGGGGTGGCGTGGCTCGTCTGGGCTACTTGCACCCTGCCAGGCTTGTGATGCTGGGGATCTGGCGTATTAGCTGGGGTGGGTAGGCAAGGTGCACGGGGGCAGGAGGGGCAGGCTTAGCTCGCTTCTCCTTAGGTGATCCACTTCAGGAGGGGCCCTGTGGCAGCGGGAGGGAGTCAGATCTGCTGCCGGAGGTTTGGCTCCGCAGAAGCACAGAGTTGGGTGTTTGCGCGGAGCGAGCAAGTTCCCTGGCTGGAACTGGTTCCCTTTGGGATTTTGGCTGGGGGATGGGCGGGGGAGATGGCGCTGGCGAGCGCCTTTGTTCCCCACCAAACTGAGCTCTGTCGTCGGGGGGCTCAGCAGCTCTCCCTCCCTTTGTCCTCCAGCCTTCCCACTTTCCGAGCAGAGCTGTTAACTTATGACCTCCCAGAGGCTAAGTCGCGCTTGTTGTGGGAACACAGTCCGTCAGGCCCCTCCGCTTTTGCCAGCCAGACTCGGGGGCTCTGCTTGGCCGGCGAGCCGCCCCTCCGCCCCGGCTCCCTCCTGCCAGTCCGTGGAGCGCGCACCGCCTCGCCGCCCTTCCTACCCTCTTCCGTGGGCCTCTCGTCTGCGTTTGGCTCCGGCGACTCCGTTCTGCTAATCCTCTGGCGGTTTTCTGGGTTATTTAGGCAGGTGTAGATGGAATCTAAGTGATCAGCAGGACGTGTGGTGAGCCCAGCGTCCTCCTAAGCCGCCATCTTTTATCACCCCTTCCTCATTGGGGTTTTGATTAGTGATGTTAACTACCTCTTCATGTACCTTTTCACCATCTATATGTCTTTTTTTTTTGAAAAATGTCTATTTGGGTCTTCTGCCCATTTTTAAATTGGATTATTTGTGGGTTTTTTGCTATTGACTTGTAAGTTCTTTATATATTTTCAATATTGAATATTATCATATATATGGTTTGCAAATATTTTTGTTCCTATTCAGTAGGTTGCCATTTCATTTTGTTGATTATTTCCTTTGCAATGCAGAAGCTTTTTAATTTGATGTAGTACCACTACTCTTTTTTTTTCTTCTTTTTTTTTTTTTTTTGCCTTTGGAGTCACATCCGAAAAATCAAGACCAAGTCAAGGAGATTTTTCCAAGTTTTCTTCTAGTTTATGGTTTCAAGTCTTCCATTCAAGTCAAGTCTTTAATGCATTTTGAGTTAATTTTTGTATATAAGATAATTCTATATCTTATATAATTATATATCTATATCTAAATAGTCTAATTTAATTCTTTTGTATGTAGATACACAGTTTTTCCGATACCATTTATAAAAAAGACTCTCCTTTCCCCATTGTATGTTCTTGGAATCCTTGTCACATGTGTAGGGGTTTATTTCTGGGCTGTTTATTCTGTTCCACGGGTCTATGGGTCTGTTTTTATACCAACACCATACTGTTTGATTACTATGCTTTACAATATAGTTTGAAATAAGGAAATGTTGTACCTCCAAGTTTTATTCTTCTTTCTCAAGATTGCTTTGGCATCTTTTGTGGTTCCATACAAATTTAGGATTGTTTTTTCCTATTTCTGTGAAAAATGTCATTGGAATTTTGATAGGCATTATACTGAATCTGTAGATGGCTTTGGGGGATATGGACATTACCCAAATAATATCAATTCTTCTGATCCATGAACATGGGATGTTTTCCCATTTACTTGTATCTTCTATTTCATTCATCAATATCTTAAGTTTTCATTGTAGAAATCTTTTACCTCCTTGGTTATATTTATTCCTATGTATTTTATTGTTTTTTATGCTATCATAAATAGGACTGTTTTATTTATTTCTTTTTCAGACAGTACATTGTAGTATTTAAAAACAGAATTGACTTATGTATGTTGATTTTGTATCCTGTAGCTTTACTGAATTTGTTTACTAGTTATAATAGTTTTTTGTGTGAAGTCTTTAGGGTTTTCTATATATAAGATCATGCTATCTGCAAACAGAGACAATTTTACTCCTTTCTTTCTGATTTGGATTTCTTTTTCTTGCATGAATGCTCTGGCTAGGACTGCCAGTACGATATTGACTAGAAGTGGTGAGAGTGGACATCCTTCAGCATTAAATTTTAGATTCATAAATCCAACTGCCTATTCAACATCTTTACTCAAATGCCTAATAGATTTCAAAATCAACATGTTTATATCAGAGTTGCCCTTTCCATCCCAAAATGTTCCTATTAAAGTTTGCCTCTCACCCTAATGCAGGCCTGCTTGAGGGGAGGAGAGAGTACAGCTAGTTTCTTTTCTTTCCTCATTATACCTCCTCCCCTCTTCCTAGCTCCTCTCCAGGATTAAACAGGATAGGGAGAAGGGTGAAAGTGGCAGGAAAGATCTACACTGACTATCATGTGTCTCTTGCCTTGCATTCTGAAAACTTAGTGCAATATTTCATGATAATTTTTTAAATGAATTAGGAGATAGAAGATGAAAAACAGAGGAACCAGCCAAGATGTTATTTCCACAATTCATGTAAGAAATAATGGTGGACTAAACTAAGGAATAGTAATAGAAAGAGTAAAAAGTGGACAGGATGGTAAAGTTTTCAGGAAATAAATTAGCCAGGAGTTGATGATTGATTGTAAGAAAGGGTGAATAAGTGGGAAACGTCAGAATAATTTCAGATTCTGACTTTGAGGTCTGGGTTGATACTGGTGGTATTGAGATAGAGAATACATGGAAAGCATACAATTTTGGAGAAAGAGTTCAATGGCTCAATTGCAGTCATATTGTAAGCTGATGTCTATTAGATATTAAGAAGAAGCTGAAGAAACTATTCATGCAATTTAAGTATAGATGATAATTTTAAAAAACATGAGAGATTTCTGGGAGGTGGCAGAATAGGAGAATGTGAGTTCACATCATCCCACAGACACACCAAGATAACAGCCATATCAGTGCAACTAACTCTAAAACAACCCCAAAACCAGTAGTAGAACAGACTTTCCACAGTTAAGTTTAGAGAGCAGGCCACACTGAAAGGGTTAGGAAGGGTGGTGATGCAGTTGGGAACCAAACTCCCTATGAGACTTAGTCACAAATGAGAAGGATACAGGAATGGAGAAGCAATAGGATCAGACTCCCCAGGCAAAGGGGACCTGCACTGGAAAGATAAGCCCTCATGATATTTGGCTTTGAAAAGCAGTGGGGTTTAACCTCAAGCGTTTTTACAATCAGTGGGGCTTAATTCAGCAGGCTTAGCTTCGGAGAGCAGGAGGGCAATAGGAAACTGAGTCCTTGACATTAAAGAGCCAGTTTAACAAATAACTCCACCAACATACAGCATAAAAGCAGCAGTTTGAAAAGTGCCTGAGGTATACAAGAAGGAGATTTATTTACTAACCTCAGAACACGCACTGGAGAGACAGGGATTTTTAGGAGACTTTTCTAAGAACAAGAGAGCTGGCAGGCACCACTTTTCTCCACTGTTCCCTCGACCTAAATAGCAGGACATTTGCAGGAACCAACACTAACATTCTCCACCTATCTTGCTAGCACTGTGCACCCTACCCCCATGTTCCCCTACAGATCCATGGCATCCAACCTGCCCCACTCAGCAGGTGTCCTCTCAAAGCCCCCCAACACCCTCTAAGTAGCCCCAGCAGGGACTGGCACCACTACAAGGTGACTTCTGCCCTGAAAAGAGGGGGAGATAACCACACACAGCAGTGCACCTCCAGTCCAAGCCAAACCTTATAGCCAGTAGCATGGAGTACCCTGCCAATCAGTGCAACAAGTGCAGCTCTGGAAGACAGACTGGTGGCAGGAATCTGGTCTGTCTGCCAGCCCTACCGACCAACAAAAGCCTCTCAGGGGACAAAGCAGGGAGGCTCCTGACAGGTCAGTGTGATTGCAGTCCCAGCAAACAAGTTGAGGGGAGGCATCTGCCCAACTACAAGCCCACAGCAGCCTCAGACTGGCCAATAGCACAGTGACCTAACCCTGCCTGATGCACCCACAATAAGCAAAGTGGGCTATTGCAGCCAACTGGACTGAAGGTATATGTGGTTCAGTCACAACAGTAGGGTGTATGCAACCCACATAAGCGACACCTCTAAAATGACTAGTTCTGGTAAACAGGGGACATTACATTACAGGGCATCACAGGATATCTTCTTCAAAAGGCCACTACTTTCAAAAGCAGGAGATCTAGCTGACTTTCCTAATACAAAGAAACAAATACAGAGAGTTAGACAAAATAATGAAACAGAGAAATATATCCCAAATGAAAGAATAAGATAAAACCATAGCAAAAAAAGAAAGCTAAATGAAACAGAGATAAGCAATACATATGTAGAGAAGTGAAAGTAATGATCATAAAGATACTCACTAGATTTGAGACAAGAGTAGATATTCTCAGTGAGACCTTCAACAAATAGTAATAAGATATTAAAAAGGATCAATCACAGATGAATAACTCAATAACTGAGATTAAAAAATACAGTAGAGGGACTCAATAGCAGATTAGAGGAGGGAGAAGAATGGATCAGCAACCTGGAAGACACAGTAATGGAAAGTAACCAAAATGAACAGCAAAAGGAAAAAAGAATAATAAAAAAATGAGAACAGGTTAAGGGAACTCAGCAACATCATCATACATGATAACATTCACATTATAGAGATCCCAGAGGGAAAGAGAGAGAGAAGGGGGCAGAACATTTATTTGAAGAAACAGTAGCTGAAAACTTCCTTAATCTGGGTAAGGAAACAGACATCCAGATCCAGTAGGTGCAAAGAGCCCTCAACAAAATTAACCCAAAGAGGTCCACATCAAGACACATAGACACATAGTAATTAAAATGACAAAAAGGTGATAAAGAGATTGTAAAAGCAGCAAAAGAAAATAGTTACACACAGAAACACCATAAGGCTGTAAGTTGATTTTTCATCAGAAGCTTTGCAAGCCAAAAGTGAGTGGTATGATATCTTCAAAGTGCTGAAAGAAAAAAACCCTGAAAATATGAATACTCTATCCAGCAATTTTATCATTTACAATAGGAGAGGTAGAGTTTCCAGACAAACAAAAGTTAAAGAGTTCATCACCACTAAACCAGGCTTACACAATTTCCCCTTGTTAAGGGGAGTGGAAAGGAAAAGTCATATTCAGAAGTAAAAGAATTATGAAAGAAAAAAATGCACAAATAAAAGCAAGCCTATAATAAAAGTAATGGATTAATCACATATAAAACCAGTATGGGACTTAAAGCACAAAAGCAGTAAAATCAATTATGTTTATCTATAGAAATCTGTCAAGGGACTCACAAAACAAAAAGAAGCATCATATTATATATATCAACATATCAACATGGAGGGAGAGTACCACTCACATCAATGGATACATCATGTGCGTAGAAAATCAACAAGGAAACAATGGCTTTGAATGATACACTGGGTCACATGGATTTAATAGATACATCCAGAATATTTCATCCTAAAGCAGCAGAATACACATTCTTTTCGAGTGCACATGGGACATTTTCCAGAACAGATCACATCCTAGGTCACAAATCAGGCCTCAACAAGTATAAAAAGATTGAGGTCATACCATGCATATTTTTCAACCACAACATTATGAAACTTGAAGTCAACCACAAGGAAAAATTTGGGAAGACCACAAATACCTGGAGGTTAAAGAACATTCTACTAAAGAATGAATGGGTCAACCAGGAAATTAAATAAGAAATTTTAAAAATATGGAAACAAATGAAAATAAATACATGACAGTCCAAAATCTTTGGGATGCAAAAATACTCATAAAAGGGAAGTATATAGCAACACCAGACTTATCTCAAGAAGCAAGAAAAATTTCAAATATGCAACTTCAACTTATGCCTAAAGGAACTAGAAAAAGATCAACAAATGAAGTCTAAAGCCAGGAGTAGAGGGAAATAATAAAGATTAGAGCAAAATTAAATGATATAGAAACTAAAAAAAAAACCCAATAGGACAGATCAATAAACCAGGAGCTAGTTCTTTGAAATATTAATAAAATTGACAAAATCCTAGCCAGAGTTATCAAAATAAAAAGAGAAAGGACCAAAATAAATAAAGTCACAAATGAGAGAGGAGTAATCACAACCAACACAACAAATAAAAACAATTGTAAGATGATATTATGAAAAATTATATGCCAATAAATTGGGCAATCTGGAAGAAATGGATAAATTCCTAGAAACATACAAACTAACAGAACTGAAATAGGAAGAAATAGAAAACTTGGACAGACCCATAATCAGCAAATAAATTGAACAGCAATCAAATATCTTTCAACAAAGGACACCTGGGTGACTCATTTGTTGTGTCCAACTTCAGTTCAGGTCATGATCTCAAGGTTCGTGGATTTGAGCCCCATGTCAGACCCTATGCTGACAGCTCAGAGCCTGGAGCCTGCTTCAGATTCTGTGTTTTGCTCTCTTTCTGCCCCTCCCCTGCTCATGCTCTCTATCAAAAATAAATAAATATTTTTAAAAATTAAAAAAAAATCTTCGAACAAATATAACTCTAGGGCAAGGTGGCTTCACAGTGGAGTTATACCAAATGTATAAAGAACAGTTAATACCTATTTTTCTCAAACTATTCCAAAAAATAAAAATGGAAGGAAAACTTTCAAACTTATTCTATGAGGCCAGCATTACCTTGACTCCACTAAAAAAGAGAACTATAGGCCAATATCCCTGATAAACATGGATATAAAAATTCTCAACAAGTAACAAATCCCATCCAACAGTAAATTAAAAGAATCATTCACCATAATCAAGTAGGATTTATTCCTGTACTGTGGGGTGGTTCAATATTTGCAAATCAATCAACGTGACACACCACATTAATAAAAGAAAGGATAAGGATCATGTGATCATCTCAATAGATGCAGAAAAAGGATCTGATAAAGTACAGCATTCATTCTTGATAAAAAACCCTCAATAAAGAAGGGTAAGAGAGAACATAACTCAACATCATAAAGGCCATATAAGAAAAACCCACAGCTGGGGCGCCTGGGTGGCGCAGTCGGTTAAGCGTCCGACTTCAGCCAGGTCACGATCTCGCGGTCCGTGAGTTCGAGCCCCGCGTCAGGCTCTGGGCTGATGGCTCGGAGCCTGGAGCCTGTTTCCGATTCTGTGTCTCCCTCTCTCTCTGCCCCTCCCCGGTTCATGCTCTGTCTCTCTCTGTCCCAAAAAAAAAAAAAAAACGTTGAAAAAAAAAAAAAAAAAAAAAAAAAGAAAAACCCACAGCTAAAATCATCCTAAGTGGGGAAAAACTGACTCTATGGTCAGGAACTATACAGGGATGTCCACTCTCGCCATTGTTATTTTAACAAGGTACTAGAAGTCCTAGCTTCAGCAATCAGACAAGAAGAAATAAAAGGTCCAAATAAGCAAGGAAGAAGTCAAACTTTCACTATTCACAGATGACATGATACTCTGTAGAAAAGTCAGAAGACTCTACAAAAAAATTGCTAGAACTGATACACAAATTCAGTAAAATCGCAGGATATAAAGTCAATGTACAGAAATCTGTTGCATTTCTATACACCAATAATGAAGCAGAAGAAATTAAGGAATTGATCCCATTTACAACTATATCAAAAACCGTAAGATATCCAGGAACAAACTTACCAAAGAGGTAGAAGATCTGTACTCTGAAAACTATAGAACACTTGTGAAAGAAATTAAAGATGACACAAAGAAATGGAAAAACATTCCATGCTCATGAAATGGAAGAACAAATATTGTTAAAATGCCTATACTACCCAAAGCAATCCACACATTTAATTCAATCCCTATCCAAATACCAAGAGCTAGAACAAAGAATCCTAAAATTTGTATGGAACTACAGAAGACCCTCAATAGCCAAAGCAGTCTTGAAAAAGAAAAGCAAAGCTGGCAGCACCACAATTCCAGACTTCAAGTTATATTACAAAGGTCTCATCATCAAGACAGTATGGTACTGGCACAAAAACAGACACATAAATCAATGGAATAGAAAACCCAGGAAAAAGAAAAAAAGAAAGAAAGGAAGGCCAGAAAATGACCCACAAATATAGGGTCAACTAAACTTTGACAAAGCAGGAGAAAATACCATTGGAAAAAAGACAGTCTCTTCAACAAATGGCATTTGGAGTACTGGAGAGCAACATGCAAAAGTTGAAACTGAACCACTTTCTTACACAGTGAAGGAAACAATTAACAAAGCTAAAGGGCAATCTTCAGAATTGGAGAAGGTATTTGTAAATGACATATCTTATAAAGGGTAAGTATACAAAATCTATAAAGAATTTATCAAACTCAACACCCAAAAAACAAATAATCTAGCTTAAAATGGGGAGAAGACATAAATAGACATTTTTCTAAAGAAATGCAGCCAGATCAACACTAAGCCATCATGCACAACCAGAAAATTGATTTGAGGAATAACACAACAATCTGCACAACTTGAACTATAGAACTCGGCAGGTACGCAGCACGGAGAGAGAGGATGGCGGAGAGAAGCTGCGGAGGACAGGGAGCTGTTTTTGCTTTCAGAGAGAGGACAGAGACAGGGGGAGAATATAGGAAAAGCACCCCCCACACACACACACAAAAAGCAGCTGGAGAGAAAGTAGAGAATTGGAAACAGCCACAGGGACTGGACAAAAAAAGGAGAAGGGAGGAAGGAGAGGGTTTAAATTCCATTAAGGCTCTATAAACAGGGGGAGCACAGATTCTGAAACTCCACAGCTGGATACCTGGAGGTGCTCTGGTGGGAAGGGTGAATCCCTAGGAGCAGAGAGCGAGGTTCAAGGGGCCCTTGGGCCACATGGGAAGAAGCAGTTCCCTGCTGAGAGGACATTTGGTAGAGGCTGTGTGGCCACCCCACAGGCAAAGGTCCCAGCAAAACCTGGATAACAACCACATTCACTGGTGTTGGAACAGGATGTTAAGGGTGAAGCCTGGCACCAGATGTGTGTTGTGATTTTCCATAAACCCTGAAACACTGCCGCTACAACATTGTGCAAACTTTTTCTGGGGTGGGCTGGCACCCAGCGGGAGTCTCTGGCATCTGCAGCTGTGCGGTTTCATGAACGTTCCTGGGGCCAGCACCAGCCATTGCTTAGTGAGACCCTCCCCCAGAAGGTCAGAACAGATCAAAGCCGCAGTCCCTCAGAAATAAGGCATTGAAAAACACAGCCCCATTTGAGATAAAACTCAGGAAGGAGGTGCCGCCTGGCAGCCTGATGGCCTGGTCACAGACAATGTAGAAGCAGGGAGTAGATGGAAGCCAGAGACAAAGGAGGGGTGTTTGATTGACAGTTGTGGAGAGGTCAGAGTTCTGATACTAGAGACTGGGTAGCTGGGTGCCGCCATTGTCACCCCTCCAGTGCATGCACATACACGCCTACACACGCCACAGCAATCTACCCCAGTGAGCTAAGCATCACCACCTAGTGGAGAATGGAGAGTAAACCCCACCCAACTGGGCCAACAGCGCTCTTGACAAACACAAGTCTCTCCGCCTGCTTGGTTTACAGACTATAAAGTGCTTCGTAGATTGACTTCTATGGGAAACCTGATGTAATTTCAATCATACTTCATTCTGTTCACTGGTCTTTGCATTCATTTTTTTTTCTTTTTCTCTTCTTTTCTTATTCTTGGTACAGAAAGAGAAAAAAATCTATTTTTATTTTCCATTTTTATTAAAAGACTTTTCTGTAATTATTCCATTTTACTTTCATCATTTCATTTATTCTATATTATTGTATTCACTTTTTCAAATTTTCAAACATTTTCCTTTTATTTTTCCTTTTTTTCCTTTTCTTATCTTTCTCTTTTTTCTCTAATCCATCAAGCTTCTTTCAACAACCAGACCAAAACACACCTAGGATCTAGCATCCTTTATTTGATTTCTTTGTGTTGTTTCAAATTTTGTAATTTTATTTTTTTAACTTTATTAATTCCTTTTCTTCCTCCAAAATGACAAAATGAAGGAATTCACCCCAAAAGAAAGAACAGGAAGAAATGACAGCCAGCAACTTAATCAACACAGATATAATCAAGACTCCTGAACCAGAATTTACAATCAAGATAATAAGAATACTAGCTGGGGTTGAAAATAGATTACAATCTCTTTCTGCAGAGATAAAGAAGTAAAAGCTAGTCAGGATGAAATAAAAAATGCTATAACTGAGCTGCCGCAGCAAGTAAGCAATATAGAGGACAAACTTATGGAGAATAATAAAGCAGAAAAAAGAGGGAGACTATGGCAGAAGAGCACGAAATAAAAACTAGAGACCTCAGTAACTCATTAAAAAGGAATAACATCAGAATCATAGAGGTCCCAGAGGATGAAGAGAGAGAAAAAGGGGTAGAAAATTTATGTGAGGAAATCATAGTGGAAAACTTTCCTAACCTGGGAAAGACACAGACATCAAAATCCAGGAAGCACAGAGGACTGCTATTAGATTAAACAAAAACCAACCATCAACAAGGAATATCATAGTCAAATTCACAAAATACTCAGGCAAGAAAATAATCATGAAAGCAACAAGGGGAAAAAAGTCCTTAACCTACAAGGGAAGTCAGATCAGGTTCGCAGCAGACCTATCCACAGAAACTTGGCAGGCCAGAAAGGAGTGGCAGGATTCAATGTACTGAATTGGAAAAAATATGCAGCCAAGAATTCTTTATGCAGCAAGGCTGTCATTCAAAATAGGAGAGATAAAAAGTTTCCCATAAAAACAAAAATTAAAGGGGTTGGTTACCACTAAACCAGTCCTGCAAGAAATTTTAAGGGGGACTCTCTGAGGAAAGAAAAGACAGAAAAAAAGAAAAAAAAAAGACCAAGAGCAGCAAAGACTAGAAAGGACCAGAGAACACTACCAGAAACTCCAACTCTACATGCGACATAATGGTAATAAGTTCATATCTTTCATTATTCACTCTAAACGTCAATGGTCTAAATGCTCCAATCAAAAGACACAGAATAACAATGAAGAGGGAAACAAGATCCATCTCTATGCTGTTTACAAGAGACCCATTTTAGACCTAAAGACACCTTCAGATTGAAAGTAAGGGGATGAAGGACCATCTATCATGCTAATGCTTGACAAAAGAAAGCCGGAGTAGCTATACTTATATCAGATAGTCTAGATTTTAAAATAAAGACTGTAACAAGAGACGAAGGAGGGCATCATATTGTAATTAAGGGGTCTATCCACCAAGAAGACCTAACAATTGTAAACATTTATACTCCAAATGTGAAGCACCCAAATATATAAATCAATCAATCACAAACATCAAGAACCTCATTAATAAAAATACCATAATAGTAGGGGACTTCAATACCCTACTTAGAGCAATGGACAGATCATCTAAACAGATAATCAACAAGGAAACAATGGCTTTGAGTGACACACTGGACCAGATGGACTTAACAGATATATTCAGAACATTTCTTCCTAAAGTAGCAGAATATATATTCTTCTCCAGTGCACATGGAACATTCTCCAGAATAGATCACATACTGGGACACAAATCAGCCTTCAACAAGTACAAAAAATCAAGATCATATCGTGTATATTTTCAGACCACAACGCTATGAAACTCGAAATCTACCACAAGAAAAAATCTGGAAAAATAACAAATACTTGGAGACTAAAGAACATCCTACTAAAGAATGAATGTGCTAACCAAGAAATTAAAGAGGAAATTAAAAAGTACATGCAAGCCAATGAAAATGATAACCCACAGCCCAAAACCTCAGAACACAGCAAAGGTGGTCATAAGAGGGAAGAATACAGCAATCTAGGTCCTCCTAAAGAAGGAAGAAAGGTCTCAGATACACAACCTAACCTTACACCTCAAAGAGATGTAAAAAGAACAGCAAATAAAACCCCAAACCAGCAGAAGACAGGAAATAATAAAGATTAGAGCAGAAATCAATGCTATGAAACCAAAAAACAAAAACAAAAACAAAACAAAACACAGTAGAACAGATCAATGAAACCAGGAGGTGGTTCTTTGAAAGAATTAACAAAACTGATAACCCCCTACCCAGTTTGATCAAAAAGAAAAAGGAAAGGACCCAAATAAATAAAATCAAGAATGAAAGGGGAGAGATCACAACCAACACAGCAGAAATACAAACAATAATAAGAGAATATTATGAGCAATTTAATGCCAATAAAATTGGCAATGTGGAAGACATTGACATATTCCTAGAAACATATATACTACCAAAACTGAAGCAGAAGGATATAGAAAATTTGAACACACCCATAACCAGTAAAGAAATCTAATTAGTAATCAAAAATCTCCCAAAAACAAGATTCCAGGGCCTGATGACTTTACAGGGGAATTTTACCAAACATTTAAAGAAAATTTAAAACCTATTCTCTTAAAGCTGTTCCAAAAAATAGAAATGGGAGGAAAACTTCCAAACTCTTTCTGTGAAGCCAGCATTGCCTTGATTCTAAAACCAAAGACCCCACTAAAAAGGAGAACCAATTTCCCTGATGAAGATGGATGCAAAAATCCTCAACAAGATACTAGCCAACCAGATCCAACGATAATTAAAAGAATTATTCACCATGACCAAGTGGGATTTATACCTGGGATGTAGGGCTGGTTCAATATCTGCAAAACAATCAATGTGATCCATCACATCAATAAAGAAAGGACAAGAGGGGTGCCTGGATGGCTCAGTTGGTTAAGCATTCAATTTCAGCTCAGGTCATGATCTCTGTCCCGACTTCGAGACCCGCGCTGGGCTCTGTGCTGACAGCTCAGAACCTGGAGCCTGTTTAAGATTCTGTGTCTCCCTCTCTGTCTCTGCCCCTCCCCTGCTTGTGCTCTGTTGTTCTTTCTCTCAAAAATACATAAACATTTAAAAAATGAAAAAAAAAAGGACAAGAACCACATGATCCTCTGAATAGATGCAGAGAAAGCATTCGACAAAATACAGCATCGTTTCTTGATAAAAACCCTCAAGATAGTAGGGATAGAAGGATCATACCTCAAGATCATAAAAGTTTTCCCTAAGGTCAGGAACATGACAGGGATGTCCACTCTAGCCACTGTCAGTCAACATAGAATTGGAAGTCTTAGTCTCAGCAATCAGACAACACAAAGGAATAAAAGCCATCCAAGTCAGCCAGGAGGAAGTCAAACTTCCACTCTTCACAGATGACATGATACTTTATATGGAAAACCCAAAAGATTCCACCAAAAAACTGCTATAACTGATCCATGAATTCAGCAAAGTTGCAGGATATAAAATCAATGCACAGAAATTGGTTGCATTCTTATACACCAATAATTGAAGCAACAGAAAGAGAAATCAAGGAATTGATCCTATTTACATTTGCACCAAAACCTACAAAATATCTAGGAATAAACATAACCAAAGAACATACCTAAGAAATAACCTAGGAAAGAAAATACCAAAGAAAATACCTAGGAATAAACATAACCAAATAAACATAACCAAAATCTATACAATGAAAACTATAGAAAGCTTATGAAAGAAATTGAAGAAGACACACACAAAAAAAGGAAAAATATTCCATGCTCACGGGTTGGAATAACAAACATTGTTAAAATGTTGATACTCCCCAAATCAACATATTCAATGCAATCCCTATCAAAATGATATCAGTATTTTTCGCAGAGCTAGAACAAACAATCCTAAAATTTGTATGGAACCAGAAAAGACCCCAAATAGCCAAAGCAATCTTGAAAAAGAAAACCAAAGCTGGAGGCATCATACTTCTGGACTTTAAGATGTATTACAATGCTGTAATCATCAAGACATTATGGTACTCGCAAAAAACAGACACTCAGATCAATGCAACAGAAGAGAGAACCCAGAAATGGACCCACAAATGTATGGCCACCTAATCTGTGACAAAGCAGGAATGAATATCCAATGGAATAAAGACAGTCTCTTCAGCAAATGGTGCTGGGACAACTGGACAGTGACATGCAGAAGAATGAACCTGGAACACTTTCTTACACCACACACAAAAATAAACTCAAAATGAATGAAAGACCTAAATGTAAGATGGGAAGTCATCAAAATCCTAGAGGCAAAAACCTCTTTGACTTGGCCCCAGCAACTTCTTACTCAACATGTCTCTGGAGGCAAGGGAAACAAAAGCAAAAATGAACTATTGGACCTCATCAAAATAAAAAGCTTCTGTGCAGTGAAGGAAACAGTCAGCAAAACTAAAAGGCAACCAATGAAATGGGAGAAGATATTTGCAAATGACATATCAGATAAAGGGTTAGTATCCAAAATCTATAAGGAACTTACCAAACTCAACACCCAAAAAACAAATAATCCAGTGAAGAAATGGGCAAAAGACATGAATAGACACTTCTCCAAAGAAGACATCCAGATGGTGAACAGACACATGAAAAAATGTCCAACATCACTCAATATCAGGGAAATACAAATCAACACCACAATGAGATATTACCTCACACCTGTCAGAATGGCTAACATTAACAACTCAGGCAAAAACAGATGTTGGTAAGGATGTGGAAAAAGAAGATCTGTTTTGCACTCCTGGTGGGAATGCAAACTGGTGCAGCCACTCTGGAAAACAGTATGGAGGTTGCTCAAAAAATTAAAAATAGAACTACTCTATGACTCAGTAATTGCACTACTAGGTATTTATCCAAGGGACACAGGTGTACTGTTTTGAAGGGGGACTTGTACCCCAATGTTTTTAGCAGCACTATTGATAATAGCCAAAGTATGGAATGAGCCAAATGTCCATCAACTGATGAATGGGTAAAGAATATATGGTATATGTATACAATGGAGTATTACTCTGCAATCAAAAAGAATGAAATCTTGTCATTTGCAACGACATGGATGGAACTGGAGGGTATTATGCTAAGTGAAATTAGTCCATCAGAGAAAGACAAATATCATATGACTTCACTCATATGAGGAATTTAAGATACAAAACAGATGAATTTAAGGGAAGGGAAGCAAAAAATACAAAAACAGGGAGAGGGACAAAACATAAGAGACTTCAATATAGAGAACAAACAAGGTTGCTGGAGGGGTTGTAGGAGGGGGATGGTCTAAATGGGTAAGGGGCATTAAGGAATCTACTCCTGAAATCATTGTTGCACCATATGCTAACTTACTTGGATGTAAATTAAACAATAAATACATTTAAAAAAGAGAGAGAGATCACCTCACCCATGTTAGAATGACTAAAATTAAAATCATAGGAGAAAACAGCTGTCGGTGAGGATGCAGAGAAAGGGGTATTTTCACACTATTGGTGAAAATGCATTCTGGTGTAGCCACAGAGGAAAATGGTACAGAGGTTCCTCAGAAAGCTAAAAACAGAACTACCATATGATCTAGCAACCAGACTACTAGATAATCACCTAAAGGATACAAAAATACTGATTTGAAGGGATATGTGCCTCCTATGTTTATAGCAGCATTATCAATAATAGCCAAATTATGGAAAAAGCCCAAATGTCCATCCACTGATGAATGAATAAAGAAAAAGTGGCATGTACATATAGAATGGAATATTACTCAGCCATAAAAAAATGAAATCTTGCCATTTGCAATGAAATGGATGGAGGTAGACAGTATAATGCTAAGTGAAATAAGTCAGTAAGAGAAAGGCAAATACCATATGATTTCATTCATATGTGGAACTTAAGAAACAAAACAAATGAACACAGCAGGGAAAAAGAGAGTGGCAAACTATAAAACAGACTCTTAAAAATAGAGAACAAACTAAGGGTTGCTGGAGGGGAGGTGGGCAGAGATGGATAGGTTATATTAATGATGCGTATTAAGAAGGGTACTTGTGATGAGCAATGGGTATTATATGTAAGTGATGAATCACTAAATCCTACACCTGAAACTAACATTACATTGTATGTTAACTAAGTGGAATTTAAGTAAAAACTTGGAAGAAAAAAATAGAATGAAATCTTGCTATTTTCAGTGACATGTATGGAGCTGGAGAGTATAATGGTAAGCAAAATAAGTCAGAGAAAGACAAATTCCATATGATTTCACTCATATATGGAATTTTTGAAACAAAACAAATGATTAAAGGGAAAAGGAGAGAGAGAGAGAGAGAAAGAGAGAGAGAGAAACCAAGAAACAGACCCTTTATTGTAGAGAACATAGTCCTGGTTACCAGAGGACAGGGGGGTGGGGGTATGGATGAAATAGGTGATGGGGATTAAGGAGTGCACTTGCTGAGATGAGCACCAGGTGATATATAGAATTGTTGAATCAATATATTGTAACCTAATATTATATTGTACGTTAACAGGAATTTTTAAAAAATTAACAAAATTTTTAAAAATGGGCAAAGCGGTTGAATAGATATTTTTCCAAAAAAGACATACAGATGGCCAACAGACATATGAAAAGATGCTTGACATCAATAACCATCAGGGAAATGCAAATCAAAACCACAATGAGATACTACCTCACACTTGTCAGATGGCTAGAATCAAAAAGAGAAGAAATAACAAATGCTGGTGAGGATGTGGAGAAAAAGGAACCCTTGTGCACTATTGGTGGGAATGTAAATTGGTGCAACCTTTGTGGAAAACAGTACAGAAGTTTCTCAAGAAATTAAAAATCAAATTACCATATGATCTAGTAATTCCTTTACTGGGTATTTACCAAAGAAAAATTAAAACACTAATTTGAAGATATATATGCACTCCTACATTCATTGCAGCATTAATTATAGTAGCCAATCAAGTCATGATCTCACAGGTCATGAGTTCAAGCCCTGTATCAGGCTCTGTGTTCACAGTGCCAAGCCTGCTTCAGATCCTCTATCACCCTCTTTCAGCCTCCCTCTCTCTCTCTCTTTCTCAAAAATAAATAAATGTTAAATTTTTTAAAAAAATTATAAAAGCCAAATTATGGAAGCAACCCAAGTGTCCACTGATAGGTAAATGGATAAAGAAGATGTGATATAAATATATATGTATATGAAAATATAGGAATATTTATTACTCATCCATAAAAAAGAATGAGATCTTGCTATTTTGACAACACAGATGGATATAAAAGTATAATGGTAAATGAAATAAGTCAATCAGAGAAATGGAAATATCATATGATTTTACTCACATGTGGAACTTAAGAAACAAAACAAATGAATAAACAAAGAAGAAAAAAGATTAAAAAAACAGACTTAAATACAGAAAACAAATTGGTGGTTGCCAAAGGGCAGATGGTTGGGAGGAGAGACAACATAGATAAAGTGAATTAAGAACACTCTTTTCTTGATAAGCACTGAGTAATGTATAGAATTGCTGAATCATTATATTGTAGACCTGAAACTAATATCACCGTATGTTAATTATCTTAAATTAAAAAAAAAAAAGAAAGATATGTGAGAGTATGTAGCTATGATAAAATTAGTCTGGACAATAATATGGCTGGAGATAATAATATAATAATATGGATTTTTCAGTGAAACAAACAGGACTATTAAATATAATGTACCTCTGTTTCTCACTCCTGATGAAAGAAACAGACTTGAAATAAAAATATCCACCACTTTCATCACATTATGCTTATAGAGCTGAGGGGAAAGGAAATGGGCTAATTGGTATAGTAGTTTGTTAAAGAAGTGAATATGAGGGGTGGCCTGTCCATGGTTACAACCTTTTAACCTTTACATGAGGTTTCTTGCCTTTCTGAAATTCAAACCGTTGTATAAACCTAACATCTTCTCCTAATAAATCCCACCCACTCCAACCCCATTCTGCCACAATTCACTTCCAAAGCAAATGGTATGTATTTAGGGCACTCAGTGAGTAACAACAGAAGTAAGACCAGTGTATCTTCCTGACGACAGCAATTTTGGGGACTTTAGGGCCAGTGAAGCCACAGGGAAGCTGAGCTGGAAACAGTTTTGCATTGTGAATCATTATCAAAATTGTGAGCTCAATTCAGATTACAAAATCTTTATTACTGTGATGTTACAAAAACCCAAAAAGAACACAGCTGGATTCTCAGATGACAGGTGAATCTTCCAATTTCTGGCTGAAGACACCTCAATTTTGTGGTAATAAATTGTGCAAATTTGATGTGGACATTACTGTATTGGGATACATGTGGAACCCTACTATTTTATTATTACAGTGACTTTTTTCTGGCAGTAAGACTTACTTTATGATAAAAATTTAGCAGCCTATGGAGACCCTCCCTCCCATAGGGAACTCCCTCCACACAAAAACTTTCTGGAATTTGATTAGCTTAATTTACTGAAAGTTTAGCTTTTAGTTTTATGGTAAACAACAGCAGCATTAAAACCCTACAATTTGCTCCCTGCCTATATTTCCAGTTTTAACTCTTAACTTACCTTCCTCAAATTCATACTTCAGCCAAGGTGTTCTGCTTACTGCCGCTGACCCTGGGTTGCATTTTCCTTACTTTTTTCTGTCTTCTCTCCTCTCCCAAGCCCTTTGAGATCCAGTTAACATCCTGACTCTTCAATAAAACCTTGCTCAATCTTTATAGTTTGAAGTGATTCTCACTGCTCTGAATTCCTATAACAAATAAATTATGGAAAATTATTGTAAATCGTAACAATAAATGTTTGATATATTATTATAACATTTATATATCATAATTCTACTGGACAATTTTTTCTGTTTATTAACTTTTATTCATCTTTTGTTTTATGAGATTCCAAGATACTCTCAGGTTCAATGATTTACTAGAACTCACAGAATTCGGAAAAGCTCTTATATTCACAGTTGCAATTTATCACAGTGAAAGGATACAGATTAAAATCAGCAAAAGCAAAAGATGCATAGGACAAAGTCCAGGAGAAACCAGGCACAAGCGTCCAGTTACCCTCTCCTATTAGAGTTGAATAGACAGTGCTTAGTTCTGCCAGGAACAATGTGTGACAACATTTGAGATGTATTATCAACCAGAGATGCTCACTAGAACCTTGGTGTCCTAGGTTTTTATTAGGAGTCAGTCATGTAGCAACTCCATTCTTACTCTCCCCACCCCCCCACCAGAGGTCAAACTAATACAGCATGGCTGAGGAAAGATAAAAACAGGCATTCACCATAAATTTCACTGTTAGCATAAACCATCTGCTGTGGTCCAAGGTCTCAGGTATACAAAGATACTCTTTTCAGGCATGATATTCCAAGGGCTCAGTTTGCCTCCCAGGAGCTAGTTAAAAACCAGCCCATCTGGGATGTGCAGGATTTGAGCACACCAAGCCCATTGAGTTAGCACTCTACTATGCACTTTATTTGGTAATATTGAGCTGTCTAACCATATTTGATGACTCTTCGGTGTCAGTGTAGAACAGAATCAACATTTTCTCCTCTGTGTTTAGTTACTACTCAATAAATATTTAAATTTTTTCATTATATATCTCCTACTCATTACTTCATATACCAAATATATTGTTCAGGTTTGTTATATCTTTCCTCTGCAGAGCAACATAAAGAATGTCAATTTTGGCCAAATTCTCTTCTTTATTACAATGACATATTTCTATAGATATTTCATCTAAGTTTATGCAAGTAGAGCAGCAGCTAGAGTGACATTTTTCAATAGGAAGTGAGGATATGGAATGTGTACAGTTGTCCATTTGCATTATAAAACTAGAACAAATAAATGTGAAACCTGAGTTGTTTCTTTGAGGCCTGATGTGTCCCCCATCTCACCTAAAATAAGGGACTTACGTTGAAAGGTGTACATGTTTTTTTGTTGTTGTTATTTTGTTTGTTTTAAACGTTTGTTTATTTTGAAGGGGGAGGGGCTGAGAGAGAGAATCCCAAGCAGCCTCCATGATGTCAGCGTAGAGCCTGATGTGCGGCTCAAACTCATGAACTGTGAGATCACAACATGAGCCAAGATCTCAAGAGCTGGATGCTTAACTGACTGAGCCACCCTGGTGTCCCAATATTTTTAAATAAGAAAAAAAAAGACCAGAATGCCTAGATTTTATGTAAATAGATATGATTTAGCTAAGAATACTATTAGTGAAGAATATCAAACTAGCTTCAAAGCTAGAATGTATGGGGTGAAAGGCAAAATAATGTCATAATAAGAGTATGTGACTAGATATCAGGACTTCTGCTATGATAGGGACAATGTTATCTATTTACCACACTTTTAGGATTTCCATATTCCCCAGCTGTCCTGGCAGTTAAGTTGAGGTCATCTGATTAATTCTCTTGAGTGAAATCTAACATGTCACTTAGTCCCAGGCGGCTAAAAGTGAGTGGAGGCTAAGTATTCCAGAAGGTTTGATTGCTTGACCTCTCTTAGACTTTATAAAAGAGGAAACAAATATTTGTTGTATTAAAGCCATTGAGATTTCAGGCCATTTGTTACTACAGTCAAACTTAGCCTGACCTGGCTACTATACCTGCACCATAATAATTCTGCAATTAGCAATACAGTTGACCCTTGAACAATATGGGGATTGGAGGTGCCAACCCTCCTACAATTGAAAATCCACAAATGATTTTTGACTTCCCCAAAACTTAACTACTAACAGTAGTTAACAGTCTACTGCTGACTGGAAGCCTTGCCTCTAACATAAACAGTTGGTTACATATTTTGCATATTATATGTATGATATACTGTATTCTTACAATAAAGTAAGCTAAAGGAAAGGAAATGTTATTAAGAAAACCTTAGGGAAGAGAAAAGACATTTACAATACTATACTATATAGACAAAAAATCCACTATAAATGGATTCATGTATTTCAACCACTTTTTAAGGGTCAACCATATAACCAAAGGCAAGAGGCTTCGACTCTTCAGCTTCTAGTTTCCTGGAGCATAAAATGCATACGTTAGCTCTCTCTAAAGTTACTCTTAACTAAAAATGGTCATACAATTGGTTAAAAGCAAGGGCCCGGTAGATTCAATTACTGGCAGTGTCACTTAACTGTGATGTTAATCTCATTTGTCCTTTTCCACAAAATGAGGATATTAATGGTTAATACATATCATCATTTTTAAGTTGCATACGGAAAGCACAGGCCTGGTATATAGAAAGAGTCCTAAAAGTCAACAATTAATAGTCATACCCATAACAATAACAAGCACATTGGTTAAAAAAAGTTTACAAGTCAACAATAAATTTTGTTTTCTAAACATCTTTGCCTCAACAATGATATGGTTAACAGTAGTAAGTGCCTTTTATATCCAGCATTCTTAAACTTCTTCCTAACAACAGAAAAAGATAACAAAGTTAGCTTCTCCATTATTGTCCTGTAGTCATGTTTATGATACCAAAAAATGAGAAAACTTGGTTCACTCTAGTTCATGGAACTCTTACAGCATGAAACAAAAGTAAAAATGTTCTGCTGGGGTGCTCCAGTGTCAGAACCTGCTTTGATGATAAAGCGACATAACAAAAGTTTTTACCCAGGGCACTATTCCCAACTATGAGACTTAGAGTCATTTTGAATTTCCTTGAATATATCTAAAAATGCCTCATTTCTATCTGAAAAGGAAGTTCACTGTAGCTTTGAAGCAAATATGTAAATACTAATGTATCAATCATGTATTATAACTGCTTGAAATTTTTTTTAATACTGAACAGATAGTGCACAGATGATGATCTGTGGTCTACTAGGCATCATTGTCCACCCCTTTCTACATCTCCTCTGCCTCACAGGTAAGATGTCAAAACTACATTTTCCAGAACAACTAACAATCTGAGTCACATTCTGACAATGAGAAACACTTAGGCTAGATCTGGAAGGTTGAAGAGAAGCCAGGAGTCTATGCTAGCAATGTGAGCAGATGAACAGTCTAACAAAGGCCTCCGGACAAAACTCCAGAGAATTGTCATCCACTTTTGAGACCCCAGCTGGAATGCTTAAATTAACATTCGTTTTTCTGATTGAAATCTGACTGACATAGAAATATGACTGACTAATATTATAAATATTAGTAAAGATTTTCTTGGAACTGCTTACAACAATAGATTAAGAATAAAAATTAAAACCTATTAAAATACTAGAAAAAATTTTAAGTTTATTCATTTATTATTCCAGGGAGAGAGAGAGAGAGAGAGAGAGAGAGAGAGAGAGAGAGAGAGCACAAGTGGAGGAGGGGCAGAGAGAGAGGGAGACACAGAATCTGAAGCAGGCTCCAGGCTCTGAGTTGTCAGCACAGAGCCCAACATGGGGCTCGAACCCACCAACCATTAGATCATGACCTGAGCCAAAGTCGGACACTTAACCAACTGAGCCACCCAGGGGCCCCAAGATTAGAAAATTTTTAACCCTTTTTCTTAAAATTCATTTCAAACTATACTCAAGAAATTTTATTTGATTGCAGTTTAATTCCCTTTTAATGCTACATAATGTTCTTTATCTTTCTCTTTAGGCCCAGTGTTATTTTTGTACTACTGTATAGGCTCCTAAAACGAAGCTGGAAATAATGAGTACCCACCAATAGAAAATTTAAATATTCTGTTTTAGAGATGCCTGGGTGGTTCAGTTGGTTGAGTGTCCAACTTCAGCTCAGATCATATCTTGCAGTTTGTGGGTTTGAGCCCTGCGTCAGGCTCTGTGCTGACAGCTCAGAGCCTAGAGCCTGCTTCAGATTCTGTGTGTGTGTGTGTGTCTCTCTCTCTCTGCCCCTCTTCTGCTTGCGCTCTGTCTCTCTTTCTTAAAAGTAAATAAACATTAAATGTATGTTTTTAATTTTCTGTTATAAATTGTACTTGGCCTGTATTTGGCCTGTCTTTACAGATTCTTAAAGGTGCCTTGGCCGAGATAGAATACCAGAGACTAATTTTTAAAATATTTTCCTGTGGTCCCTTAGATCTACAAATTAAATCAAGAAACATGTGCTGAACACCTATAATGCTTGTGTTGTTTAAAACTTAAAATTCAGCAAGAAAAATACAAGCATGGGAATGTAGAAAACAATGAAACATATTTAAATAATACTTCAAGACAACAGTAGATGAAATGTTGCGAGGTAATTGAGGAGTCACTGCTCACATTATTTACCAGAAGACTCAGAAAAACTGTGGGGTCTTTTTATGCACACTTTCTCTGCCTTGCTGTCAGCCGTAAGTATCATTAATAAAAGTTCTGCTTAATGTCTTGGTATAGGGTTCTAGCAGAGCCCATCATTCTAGATGATGCAAAGCCAGCCAGGTTCACAGCAGTAATTGTTGGTTAATAATATGATGAACTTTGTCTTGCCTAACTTTGCTCTCTTTCTCTATATTTTTATGAAGGTATATTGTGATATTTTTAGTTCCTGTTGAGGTGTGAATTATAGGCAAAGACTGAATAGACAAGAAACTTCAAGTAACAACATAGAAGGAAATTAATCTGTTTGCTTTAGTTTGGGTGTTAAATATTGTATAAGAAACGAAGGGAATAGGATCACCCTACAAAATATTTCCAACTGGTGTGAAATGTTACTAGGAGAGGTCTTCAGGCTTGACAATGGGCTATATGTCAATGATAAATTAAGTCAAGTATGTTCAATACATAGAAACCACCTATCTATTAAAATCCTCTCTCACATTCCTCTTTTAACTTTAATACTTCTACTTGGGACTTTCCACTGAGTGAGACTTGACTTTATGCACAGAAATTCATTCATCAGCACAGAGCAGAAACTGAAAACACACTCAAAACACTACAGGTCAAGAGAAAGGATTAAATTAAAAGATAAGGTAAACAAAGAAGGTCACAACCCCTCCCCCCCATTACTCCAATTCACCTGATCTTCCTTTATCCATATTCTCAAGGTACTTTTTACTTATTATATGTCCATTTGTCCTTTTTAAGCTTTAATGATAGAGTAAATTTATTCACTAAAGGTAAGGACAAGCACAAAAGTTCCTTGAGTTTTTCTCCAGTTCTGTATTTCTCCCACCTATCAGTTCTCTTGTTAAGTCAAACTCCAAAATTTCAGATTTTAGGAAGGAGGGAATTTGGCTTGCTTCCAATTTTCTGGGTCTTACCATCTTACCAAGTAAATAGTTAAATAGAAGATTTGCAATTCACTCTTTCCATTTAACAGGGAATACCTCCAGGAAAGGAAAAAGAAGATGACCCTGTCAAATATCCTCCTAAACATGCTAAGGCTAATGACTCCTAGCAAACACACTAATGGTATTTGCTTAGCAATACAGTCCTCATCAATAGGATATATCTGTTATAAAATTGTTTATGGTAAAAACATACCTGGAATCAATGGATTTATAGACTGCTTCATGGAAAGTGTCATATAAACTACACAACTATCTGAGTTTAAAATGGAGATGTTTTACAACCCAAATAGCTTTTCCTCCATAGTTAACTGTACATCTCATTGGACACTTCGTACATTAATCTGAGCCCAGGGATCACCCTGACGCAGAGGGAAAAAAAAGGACCCAGTAAAGGTGCCCTAATTCAGATCTCTCCCTGCTTCACCTATGTCTCCTGATTGTGTCCCTGAAATCATTATTAAAACTTGTTCTTGGCCAAAATCTGTCACTCATGTGTCTGATTTTGATAACCCAATCTTTGTATTATCTCACCATCCAATCATACTGATCACTTCTCTGACTCTAGCATCAAGCCCAGCCTTGAAAAACGTGTTCTACTTAGTTCTTGGGACTCAGTCCCTGCTCGGTATCCCAGCTCTGCTAACCAGGTCTTCCCTGGTTTCTGTCTCCTGAAACATCTCTTAATAAACTTGTTAAGAACCTCAGAATTTGCAGGACCAAGGTCCTACATTTTTAATGCCAGTCCCTACCAGAGATCTGAGTTTTGTTCCACAGCTTAGCACAATGACTATTGATTTTGTGTCTGTGGAAAGATGTGACTGGTTTGGCTTATGTGTTTGACTTTAAGAGCAGCACCCACTCCTGGGTTCTTGTCATCTTTTGTATCACGTGTTGCAACCACAATAGGTCCCTTGTATGCTGAATCCTCCAGAGGACTCTGCAAAACTGTAGATACTATTTTCTGTTATCTTTTTAATAATTGTGGCTGGCCTTCCCACCTAGATCATAAGAGTAATTCCAGGTTCAGCCCTCCTTAATTTACCTGTCATGTCTTTATATGTGACAGGTAGTGTATCTTACAATTAATTTATATTCCACTTAGTCCACAGAACACATAATATATACTCAATAATTTCCTGTGGATAGAGAGAAGAGAAAGAACCCACATAATGGCTACAGCTTACTTATACTCTCTGTGCACCAGACACACAGTGAGGAACATTACTGTATATAATTTCAAATCCTTGAAAAATATCCTGAAAAAAAACCCCATGATTTTAGTGATGAAGAACATGAAACAGGAACATCAGCTCTGTCCAAGGCTTTCCAGCTAGTAGAGCTGAGATTGAGAGATAGGCCTTTCCTGGTTCCAGGCCCATGACACCATAGTGGCTTCTTTTGCATTCTGTATTTTATTATCCTCCAATTTTGTCCAGGAGCTAAAGTAAAGGAACTTTATCAACTGAGTGTTGAGAATTCAACAGAAACAAGCAAAAATATAATTTAGGGTATGAAGAAAGATGGCACAGGACTTTAGGGATTTAGCAGCAACACAAGAAGGAAAAACACATGACAAAAACCACTTCATACTAATTTCTTTCCTACTTCATTTAAATTCCTTGCAAAGAGGTTCTAAGCATTGTTCAGATTGTTTTGTTTCCTCTTTATTGTTTTCTAACACGTAATGAAAAATTCAATTTAATCATGGGCTACATAGTTTTCACTTGGAGGGTCAAAATTAGAAGTCACATAGCTCTAGACCTATCTTTAAAAATTACTTACAATTATTTACACTGCAATTCTGTCAGTAATGGTTTTTCACAGTCATATGCAGAACCTAATTCAGAGGCTCCTCAAGTGAGAAGTTCTATTTTTACATTTAACCACTGAAGAGAAAGCATACTTAGCAGAAACATCTTTTAAAATGAACATGGAAATGTACTGATCATTAATCAAACAAGAACAGCTACTTTTTAAGGCAGAATAATGTAGAAACCAATCTGCCCCAATCCTTCTGGGGTCTTTGAGAAACCTCAGTTGATTTCTCAAGTCACTATAAAGTTGATTTCTCAAGTCACACATTTGGGCACTAGATCTTAACCTCCTGAGCAACATATGTATTTCAGTGCCAAGGAAATATGCATTATTAGGTGTTTAATAAATGTCTCTTAACAGATGTTTGTCAACTAAACTGAAAACACCTCTGCCTCTGGAAGAGGAAAGGAAAAGAGTGGAATAGTGAGAGAAAAAAGGAAGGTAACAAGTCAGCTAAGTCAGTAGACAATGCAATGTCTTTAGTAGCCAAGAATTTCCCAAGCATGCAGGCCCCAATTTAACCCCCAATTTTAATATATGATCCCAAATTCTTACCCTTATCCTTTGCTGCATAAAGTCCCTTCAAAAGCCCACGATCTCCAGATTGGAGTAGGAGGTTCATGTGGTTCCACCTCTGATTATTAATTTTGTTATTTTTATGGGGGAATTTCTTGTTACAATAACATTACCATGCTACAGGGCTTAGTTACCAAGGTAGTGAGAAGCGTCATTGTGCAGTTTATTCTTAGTTAAACCTTTTTCCTCCATTTGGTCAAAATCAAACTGGGTTCTTTGTTCCCCCTTCCTGTGATGGCAAAAACATCACAGTTTTCACTTTCCTACTTATTTTGTATGTTATTAACAGATGATTATTTTATTTGTTATCAACAGATATTTCTAACCTATACAGTTTTTCTTGAATTTAGTAATGCATTTAATTTTACCTATGAAGCCTTGATATCCTTCTCTTCTTCAATGTAATAAATAGTGTTTTTGAACAATTTTGCCACTTGAGAGTGGTAAAATAATTTCAAAATCAAAATATGTAATGTTTTTCAAATCTTACTGGTAAAATTATATTTAATATGGTATATGAGTGTGCAGTGGTATTTTGATATAATGTAGGTTTCAGCTTCTAAATAAGAGTGTGTAAGGCCTATGAAGGTCTTTATATGGCCCTGAAGCTAAGAAGTGAGCTAGAGAGTCTATTACATCTCACAAACTCTGTTAGGTGCCAAGGGGCATACAACTAACTATAAAGTACTACTTATGAATCTTAGGAGCTAACAATAGATCTGGGGAGTATGGAGGTGACTAACTGTTCACAGATCTTTGTTGCCATTCTTAGTACACCATCAAGCTATTATCAGTGTTTCCATACATTGAGATGGACCATGGGACTGAGTTTGTCTGTCTAGTGGAATGTGGGCAGAAGGATGCATGAATTTCTCAAATTTAGCTATGTACCTAAAACTTAGTATGATCACTGTAACCCTACATAGTTCTATGGGTTAGCAGGTTGCCAAACTGCATTATGCTGATTTCTTCAACTTTCCCCCAGCAGGAAGTCTCACCATTCTTACCCTGATCCCCCTTGTTGCAATAACAGGACCAGAGCAGAGAAAAATTAAACATTTTGTAAGATGATGTTATAAGGACAAAATAAAAACTTTTCAAATGAAACTTCATAGCACCTTAAAAAGCTGTTAAAATTCCGGTCCAAAATTAATTACCATAACCACTGTACTTGGCCACTAAAACCTCAGGTAAATATCCTTATTGTCTCTTTTTTTCCTTAAACTATTGACTCCATGTGGAGTATCCAATGAAAGCATCAGAAGCCCTAGGGGATAGTTGTTACACTAAACACAATCAGCCTGGGTCTCTGAATGATTGCATGGAGCAGAGGCCCTCTCCCCCATGTCTATACATTGTAAAATGAGCAAGAATTAAACTTCGGTTGTTTATACCAAAATCAGAGGTAGTTTGTTATAGCAACATATCCTGAATAATATAGTCAGAGTTTAAATCTCTGTTCTTCCACTTACTATATGATCTGGGATAAATTATTTAAGCCTTAATTTTCTTATCTTTAAAGTGGCAATGATATCAGTCTGCTCCACAGAATTGGTATATGGATTCAATGAAATAATATACATCAATACTAACTGTACATGGTTGTAATATAAAATATATCTGAATTTTTAAAACTCCTGTCCATAAGGAGGTCAGCATCTAGTATAGCCCTATAGTTGGTATAATCAATAAAACTTCATTACTCCTATTTCTTGATTAAATATTATATCTAAACCTTTATAAGTTCTCTGCAATCTTGTAATCTCAGAACAAATCAACAAATTTTTAAAAATTTGTTTTCATAAACAATTTAATTTATTTTAAATCTGTAATTTTGCAAATTTTTTGTAGAGCTGGTCTATTGTATTATTTTTCTTCCTAGTGACATTGTGATTTTAAGTGAAGAAGTGCAGCAGAATGACATTTTTTACCATTGTTTTTGTTTTTTTGTAGATAATAATATGGTAGGCAAAGACAGATTAATATTAGAATTACATTCTAATTAGCTCACATAATGTAATTAGCTTACATTATGATGAAAAAATTTTAATGATCTCTTTGCCTTCTTTCAATCCATCCTTCACCTTGCTTTCTTGATCTTTAAAAAGATAAGTCTTCCTGAAATCATTATTATATGATAACTAATTTGTATTTAAATAAAATTTTAAAAAATTAAAATGAAAATGTAAGTCTGATCATGTGATTCCCCTGTTCAATATTTCCCTCCTGAGTCATAAAGTCCCCATGACTTTCAGTGGCTTATAAGGCCTTCTGTTAGGTAATCACACTCACCTTTTGGGTTTCATTTTCCTCCATATTCACCCCATGCCTCAACCTGATGGAACTATTTGGACTTCCTAGAATATACAATGCTTTTGCTCAAAATGTTTCCTCTGCCTAGAAGGCATTTTCCCCTTATATGCTAAACACCTGCATGGATTGCAGGACTCAGCTTGAGTCTTACCTTCTTTCTGAATTCTTTCTGTATACTTCTACTACTCCTTTCATTAAATAGAATTGTACTATGTATGATTCATTTATGCCCAGTTATTCCCGTTAATAATTTATCACATCCACTTGTGTTTATATAGGTGTTGCCTACTAGACTGTTGGCTCTATGAAGGTAGGGTAGGAGAGATATCTCCAAGGAATGAGCCCAAGTAGATCCTACCTACATGATCTTTTTATGTCTCTAAACTGCACCTCTAGTTTATTATGCTTAATATGAAATAGCAAAGGGAAGACACTGGTGCTTAAGGGCACAGCCTTGGAATCTGACCTAAGTTTCAGATCTGCCATATTAACTGTGTGGCCTTCACCAAACTACTTAAGGTTATTTCATTTTTTCATCTGTAAAATTGAGATGATAATTCATGACTCATAGGATTTCAGGTAGGATTAAATGAGGCAATGCCTAGCACTCAATAAATATTATTATTATTATCCTTTATGTAACTATGCATTTGTTTTAGAAAAGTAAAAAAGTGCATATCTCATTTAAATAGTGACATAAACCCATTTGGAAGAGCAAATTTGTTTCCTGTTTGAAATGTAACACAGAAAAAACTAGGACTTTTCTGATAGTTCTTTCTAATGTAAAGGATTTGATTTTTCTATATGGGCTTAAAGTAAGGCATATACCCCCATCAGTTTGATGTAAATTTAGATTGTAAAATATATTCATTCAACTGATGCTGTATTTCCAGTCAACTAATTTGGTCACTTCAAGACATATTCCTTTTCTTTTTTCTTCTGGCTATCTCTGCAACTTCACCCAATGTTCCTGCCAAGTGGACCTCCTACAATTCCCTAGATGTTATCTACTAGTCCCTCACCCAAACTTCTACAAACCTTTCTCTTCTGCCTAGAATTACCTTTCCCTCCATAGATAACACTCCATCTCCAAATATAGCCCAGTGGTTATCTCAGGTAGGATGTTTTTCCACTATTTCCATCATTCTTTTTTTTTCTTTCTTCTCTGTGCTCCCAAAGCACCATGTGCATACTTTTATCATAATATTTACTATTGCATTGGAACTGTTTGCTTTTATGTCTTTCCCTAACTAGATACCTATTCTTTGGGGCAGGAGCCATAACCACATTCCCAGACCAGCAGCATCAACACCACTCTCACTGACCTATTAGAAAGACAAATTCTTGGGGCACCTGGGTGGCTCAGTCAGTTAAGCACTGACTCGGTTTCAGCTCAGGTCGTGATCTCAGTTTGTGGGTTCAAGTCCACATCAGGCTCTGTGCTGGCAGAATGGAGCCTGCTTGGTATCCCCTCTCTCTCTCTCTCTCTCTCCCTCTCTCTCCCTCGCTCCCTCTCTCTCCCCCCCCCACTCCTCCTTAAACTCTCTCAAAATAATTAAATGAACATTAGAAAGAAAGAAAGAAAGAAAGAAAGAAAGAAAGAAAGAAAGAAAGAAAGAAAGAAAGAAAGAAAGAAAGAAAGACAAATTCTTGGGCCCTACCCCAGACCTACTGGAACAGAAACCCAGGGTGGAGCCCAGGAATCTCTGTTTTTTTTTTTTTTTTTAATTTTTTTTTTTTCAACGTTTACTTATTTTTGCGACAGAGAGAGACAGAGCATGAACGGGGGAGGGGCAGAGAGAGAGGGAGACACAGAAACGAAAACAGGCTCCAGGCTCTGAGCCATCAGCCCAGAGCCTGACGCAGGGCCCGAACTCTCGGACCGCGAGATCGTGACCTGGCTGAAGTCGGACGCTTAACCGACTGCGCCACCCAGGTGCCCCAGGAATCTCTGTTTTAACAAGCCCACCAAGTGCTTCCAATGCCACAAATTGAAAATTCAGGCTCTACAATAAAAGAAGTGAAAAATATACAACTACACACAATAATAGGGAAGAATTTACAAATATATTGTTCAGTGAAATAAGCAAGACTCAAGGAGAGTGTGTTCCGTGTATCTCAATTTATGTACATTGTAAAAATAGGCAAAATTAATCATGTTATTAGAGTACAGTATATATGGTTAGCCTTGGTCAGGCAGACTGCATAATTTGCAAGGCCCAGTACAAAAAGAAAATGCAGGGCCCTTGTTTAAAATGCAACCCTTGGGGCGCCTGGGTGGCTCAGTCGGTTAAGCGGCGGACTTCGGCTCAGGTCATGATCTCCCGGTCCGTGAGTTCGAGCCCCGCGTTGGGCTCTGTGCTGACAGTTCAGAGCCTGGAGCCTGTTTCAGATTCTGTGTCTCCCTCTCTCTCTCTCTGACCCTCCCCCGTTCATGCTCTGTCTCTCTCTCTGTCTCAAAAGTAAATAAACGTGAAAAAAAAATTTTTTTTTAAATGCAACCCTTTAAATACTTTCCACATATATTAAGCTCTAGAAATTTTACTCTCCCAATGTCTACTTTGGGATGAATTAACTTTATCTTTAGTATCAGAAATTGTTTGAGGTGCAATGATAACAACATGAAAAAAAAGTTGGAATCATGGAAGGAAACTCCTTTGAATAAGGAAGAATTTGGTAGAAATCAATAAGTGCTTAATAAATGGCAAATCTTGTTTTATTTGAAACAACAGAGTACAAAGCAATTTATCAGAAATACGTTAAATACATGCAGCCTTCTTGATATTTTGTTACTATACAGCACAATACATTATGATAAAGGGCTTAATAGACATAGTCTTGTCCTTCTTGTGCTAAACATCTAGGACAAACAGAAACTTCAAGCACTGGAATCTTCTGTGTGTAAGTTAGCATGAAATACAGCCCTGTTTCCAGTAGAAAATCTGTCAGTAATCAGCAATTTCTAGAAACAGGTTTTGTGAGGGAACGATGGGAAACCACATAAACATGGGCACCATGTGGGAGTAAAAGGAGATGCCAAAAAAGAAAAAAAGGACATGAATCAGTTTCTTCTTTTTTTAATTAAAAACAATTTTTTTAATATTTATCTATTTTTGAGAGAGAGAGACAGAGCACAAGCAGGGGAGGGGCAGAGAGAAAGGAAAACACACACAGAATCTGAAACAGGCTCCAGGCTCTGAGCAGATAGCTCAGAGCCTGATGTGGGGCTTGAACTCACAAGCTATGAGAACAGGACCTGAGCTGAAGTCAGATGCTTAACCAACTGAGCCACTGAGGCACCTCATGAATCAGCTTCTTGTACTTCATATTTTTGTACAAGGGCTTTCTGGATTTAAGCACATTAATATGCCCCAGGCTCAAAGGGTAACTTACTTTCAAAGCTATAAACATAGATAGCTGTTTGCATCTGAGAGAAGCCTGTCACAGCAATCTGAGGTGTGATATATTTTTCCTGAGAGTGGTGTTCCTTCAGGGGAATAAAAAGATATTATATTTGTGAAAATTAAGAACACATCAGTCTCTTCTTGAACAGGCAGCTCTAGTTTGGCATCTTTTGGGACAGGGTAGGGGGAATCTTCATATTCCCTGAAATATAAAGTGTATTAATGACAGGGAGTATATGTTCTTTGGATTGTTCTTAAAGCTCTTAATTATGTAAGAAATCTTGTTCAGAAGACATGTGACTGCACAAGTAGTAACTGTATTTTCCATCCTAATATAATAAAAATATAGCTATTAAGTCCTACAGTTTAGAAACATTGCTTATATTATCTCATGAGAACCACTGTCCATCAACATAACTTAATGACATCTTTTCTCATCATTGTCATCATAATTATCTACCAAGTGGTGAATATTGCAAATACAATTGTTCTCTAAAGAAGACACCAGTCTGCATGAACAAGGTATAGACATATACAATCTCATGTATTTTAAACAAACATTGGACAACCAAATCAGTTTATGCCAATAGTTGCAAAAATACAATGTCATGATCCCTGCCCTTTTCAAACGGTGACGGTAACATACTAGAAGTCTAACAAATGGATGGAATTCTGTGAAAAAGAACTCATCAACAAAATGAAATGCAGTGTGTGTCAATTTTCATGGCAGAGAATAATTCTATCCTTTAGTAAAAATACTGAAACTCTTTAAAATACTAATTCTCTCAGTGTTTTTGTAATAGTGGGTATATAGGATTAATTCAATAAATCTCCAAGGTCCTTTGCACATCTAGTGAAAAATTCATAATTATCCTTACTTTAGTTAATGTCCAATTTATTAAAATCATGTATCTGGTAAATAAAACTTTGGAAACCAACTTTTCTTGAACATTTAAACACTAATCACAATTTGTCTTTGTACAAAATTGCAGTTATAATTTAGCATAACTGATTCTTTTAAATATATCAAAACACACACAGATATAATAATTATAAAATGTGTTACTAAGTATACAATTAAAGCTATTCTAAAATATCAATACCAAGGGTCTAATTCATTTCTTTACTTTATGTTTTTAGAGTTCCTATTATATTTATTATAATAACTTCCAGAGTTTTGGACTATTTTGACACCTTCTCAGGTTTGCTAGTTTCCCCAGAATAGTCAAGAGTATAGGTTTTTGGTGGATTGTTTATTGTTTAAGTTAAGGTACTTGATTCCTTCTGTCAAGGTGTTTCAAATCTAAACTCTTAAAATCCATATCTTTCACAAAAGGTGTTACTTTTGTGCAGTTTGGTGTCTTTTCCTAAAAGGTATTTAAAAAAAAATTATTGTAAAAACTTCACACAAAAATATAGCAAGTATAAGCAACCCATCAGATACCCACCTCCTACCTTCAACATCCATCAATATTTTGCTACAATTATTTTATCTGTTCCCTCCCTCTCTTTTTCTTGAATATTTTAAAGCAAATTCAAGACATCATGTCATTTCCCCCTTAACGGGAGTAGAGTAATATCACCTCAATGTTATCATCATAGCTAACAAAATAATAGTTTTTCACTATGACCAATTCCCAGCCCATATTCAAATTATCTTGTTTATTTTATTAAGTTTTTTCAAATAAGTATTTGAACAAATCTACTCACTATATTTGTCAGGTATTTTAAATTGCTTTTAAGTCTCTTTGAACCTAGAGTAGTATCTTTAATTTTCATTACTCTAATTTGTTGGAGAAGCCAGTGAGTTGTCCTCTAGAAAATCTGCAACACGTATGTGATTAATTGCTTCCTTGTTCATAGAACTGATTGGTTCCTTATCTCCATGTATTTATTTCCTGTAGATTAGAAACTGGTGCTAAAGGCTTTATCTGATTCACATTCAATATTTGGGGGAAAAGGCTTAAGAATACTACACAGAAGGTGCTGTCTCCTTAACATTCCACCACATCCAAAGGCACATTCGTTATCTCACTTTTAATATTGCTGAGATTAATCAGCACTATTGATGAGCTTGATTTCCTTCATTGTAAAGTTCTCTATCAACATTTCACCTAACAGTCCTAGCATTTATTAATGAGCATTGCCTAATTTATTTCACTAGTGTTGGCAAAATGGATATTCTATAATTCTCTTATCTTTCTGTATTAATTAGCTAGAATATTCTAAATACCTTTATTCACAGGCCTATGCAGTTAAACTGAAATAAAATTTATAAAGAGAGTCAGGATAAGTGCTTAATTCTTTCTTTTTAATTGATGTCCTGGCAACATCCAATGGTTTCCAATGAGTTTGGTATGTTTCTTTTCTTCATTCCTCCTCCTCTTCTTTTTTGTACCATTAGAAACACAGGTTTTTTTTACATTTAATATGACATAACCAGGTGCAGTCTTAACTTTGGCAAAAGGAGTCTCTTTGTATTGTCTCCTGTTTCCTTTATGACCCCATTAGTCAGTCTTTGTTAGCTCCTTTGCTTTCTGGCACAAAGATATCTCACAGACTCATCTTAAAATTTCCTACCCCTGTGGAATTGGCCATTTCCCCCAAGGAGCTCTGATTCCTTTTAGTAGACAGACAGATTTCAATACTACAATTTAGGCATTCTATATGCTCATTGTTCCTGGGTTGTCATACTTCCATGCCTTTCAGTGGACACAGTTGAGACATATTTATTTTTTACAAAAAGAGAAAAAACATCACAAATTCTGCCTAATATTTCCAACTGAAATTTAAAGTCATAACTTTACTTTTACAAAACATAACTTTCCTTTCACATAACATAACTTTCCTTAACCTCATTGGTTCTTTCTCAATCTCTCTCTCTCTCTCTCTCTCTCTCTCTCTCTCTCTCTCTCTCTCTGAAAATCTTGATTCCTAACATTAACCTAATTGCTTGTTTTTCCCTATAATATACACTTATAAGTATATGCATATATCTAAAAGAACATCATTGATACTATCACCAACAATAAAAATTTAACTATGGATTAAGATTTCTTTGTATTTCAGAATCTATGATCAAAATGCTCCATTTAAGGATGGTGCAATAATTATTTTTTCTGAATGGTTATGTTACAAGATACACTTTAAAATTATCACTTGGCAAGATTTACTATAATCTATTGTCCTGTCCTAGGATATTGATTTATGTTGTTAACATTATTAGAGTTTTATATATTTACCATTATTATTTTTATCAGTAAGGCCATCTGAAGTTGTATCTCCCAGGAGATGGGTGGGTATTGTGTGAGGCTTAGCCATTAGTTGTCTTTTTTAGTTCATGAAACTAATTTATCATCTTGAATACATAGTTAAGGCCTGTTCCTCCTTGGTTACTGTGTGTGATCACTGATGCTGACTCACAGATCAATTCTCTTCCTGGCTGGTTATCATGTGTGACCACCAGTACTGATCAGTGTTTCATGTAACTGCTACTTTTACCAGGACTCTATTCATAGTTCCCCGTGTTTATTTGGAGTCAGGTACCTACTATGCATAAGTACCTTAGCATATGTACATTAAGTAGAAGTAACAACATATCCAAATATATTAGCATGCCTTTATTTTTTTTTAATAATAAAGAATTAAACATGTCATATTCTGTTCAGTCTTCTTTTTTTTGTTGTTACAACTATGTTTTGTATACTTTATATTATTGTGAATTCATGGCCTGATACAGATTCAACTTATTTCAATTGACCACAATTATCACCATTGGTTTGATGCTTATATTATCACAACTGTGTCCTTTTATCACTGCCACAATATCCTTTAAAATGTCCTTGTTTTCTAGCAACAACAATTTTTTTTCCTATTTAAATTGTTTGTGACTTAAGACCTGGAATAAGCTATCCTGCAGTCTTGTTTCCTTTTAGATGAGAATAATATTTGTATAAGACACAATCCCTGCCCCACCCTTTCCCCTTGGCTTTATTATTTCAGTTATCATGAGCACCACTTCTAAAATGCTAGCATTCTGCTACTCTGTACCTAAAGGCTTGTTCTTGTGGCTGCATTCCACCTTCTCATTGGTAGGCTGGAAATGCTAGGAATTGATACCACCTGGGAGCAGCCCTCAAGCAATGATTCATGAAAGGTAGGTATAAATGCTCCAACTCACTCATCCACAAGTGGCATAATACTGAGGCTTGAGTTTCACATTAATTCTCAGAGTTCCAAGTTATCAGTAATCAAAACATGCAAAGGCATGTATCTTCTATCAGCTTCATTCCCTTCCCTAGCTCATTTTTTGATTCCTCTCTTTGCACTAGAATCTTTGCCTCCATGTCTGCTTCTAGAGTAAGCTAGATTACATATTAGAGATCAAAACCTGGCACTGGAGTAGTGATGTTGGGCAAAAAAGTCCTGCTGCTGAAGCTAGAGTGACAAGGCTGGAAACTACAAGTCCTTCTTCACTGATTAACCATAATATTATTTTCCAGATCAAACTATTATGTTGCTAGACTCTATCTTTCTCACAAGATGTGATTTCACTGATAGATAAGACTTTCTTCTACTTTAACAAAGCGCTGCTAATAAATATCTGATGATGGTAATGTGATGACAGTGACAGAGATAAGATTTATGCTCTAAAGAACTGAATTTTTTCAAATAATTCATTTAAACTCAACTAGCATTTATGAGGTATTTACGTGTCAACCACTAGGGTAAGAGCTAGGAATGCAAAAGTACAGTAGCTGACATTAGTAAATAAGTTAAATATTTGTCAGAAAGTTGAAAAATTAAAAAGGCCATGTTTTGACATTTATAATCCTATAAAGGTCACGTTTTCACACAAATATGGTTCTTTTATATTAAAAAAAATACAATGACTAAATGAGACAGAGACAGTGGTATTATTTTTCCCATATTTAGGAATGAGTTGTGGTATAGGACCTTCTAAAATCCTCCTTAATCATAGAAAAAAATTTTATACAAGATTTTAAATTGAATTCACAACCAACAGCAATACATGTTAAGCTTTTCCAAAAATTCTGCTAGGATGTCCAAAAATTTAAATCCCGTCAAAAGTGTCTTCTCTACTTGAGGGTTGTATATTTTAAAGATTGCTGACAAGTTTTAGATTTAGACTGGACTGAATTGTATGGTATACAGCGCAACTGTAAATTCAACACAGGGGTATGTAAAAAATATATTTGGCCTTATTATTTAATTACAAGGAAAAAAACACATTGCTTTTAGTTTGTTTCCAGTCAGAATAGAATTATATAACCATACAGAATTCACACACACACAAAACATATTCAGAATAAAATGTCAGTATAGGAGAGGGCCCTGATTTCCCTATTCTAGTCTTAAACTTCTTTTCATATTTACAATTAATTCTTCTAATTACTGGAATTATCTGTGGTGTTTATTTTTCAGAGAAACATCACATATTGCTGAAATGGTTTGATTCCTGCCTATTTTCTACTCCCAAGAGATACTCTTCTTACTTTATTGCCCATATCATTTCTGTACTTTGGGAAACAATATATGCTAGTAACAATTTAAAAATGTATTTTATCCTCCCTCCCCCAAGATGATGCTTAAACATGTCAGTTAAAATAAATTAACATTTGATTGATGCATTTGGCAGTAGCAACAAATTCATATGCCAATGCATGGACTGATTTCATCAGAAAATGTAGTGTATCCTCATGTTTTCATGCTGCTAGTAAGTATTAAAAAGTGGTAAGATCTTGTTTGTTTGTTTGGTTTTGTTCAATTTTTCACAGTGACATTCATGGGTCTATACCTAGTGTCTTGGTAAATACATATGAGTTTGATATATATTCAATACAGAAATGCAGAAATCAGGGAAGCATAGAGAAGACATTTTACTATTTATCAGGATTTTGAGTACCCATGACTCATTTTTTTATATTTACTCTTTTTCTCCTTGCATTACTTTTTTTATTTTTAAAAAATGTTTATTTATTTATTTTGAGAGAAAGAGTGCAAGCAGGGCAGGGGCAGAGAAAAAGAGGGAGACACAGAATCTAAAGCAGGCTCCAGGCTCTGAGCTGTCAGCACACAGCCCAATGTGGGGCTCAATCTCAGGAACCACGAGATCATGACCTGAACCAAAGTCAGACACTTAACGGACTAAGCCACCCAGGTGCTCCATTACTTGTTTTTATTAAATAGAATTAATTTTTTTAGAGTAGTTTTATGTTCACATCAAAATTGGGTGGAAGGTACAGACATTTCTCATTTACCCTCTGCCCCTAAACATGCATAGCCTCCCGCAATATCTACATCTTCCACCAGAGTGGTGCATTTTGTTACAAGTGATAAACCTATACTGTTATCATTACCCAGACTCCATATTTTACATTAGGGTTCACTCTTGGTGTTGTATATTCTATGGGTTTGGACAAATTTATAAAGCCTTTTTTAGAATGTCGTATCACTGGAATCATACAGTGTGTAGTCTTTTCAGATTGGTTTCTTTCGTGTAGTAATATGCATTTAAGGTTACTTCATGTCTCTTTATGGCTTAATGGCTCATTTATTTTTAGCATTGAATAATATTTCATTGTCTAAATGGAATTTACCTACAAATGGCCATCTTGTATGTATACAAATATACATTTGTATGTATATTACCTACAAATGGCTTTCAAGTTTTTGGCAATTACGAAGAAAGCTGCTATAAAAACATCTGAATATAGGTTTTTGTGTGAATATGTTCTCAACTCCTTCGGATAAATACCCAAGGAGTGTGACTGCTAGATCATATGGTAAGAATATGTTAGTTTTGTAAGAAACTGCCAAACAGTCTTCCAAAGTGGTTGAAACATTTCGCATTTCCACCAACAATGAATGATAATCCCTGTTACTCCACATCCCTGCCAGTATTTGATGTCATCATTGTTGTGAATTTTGGCCATATTCTAATAGATTTGTAATGGCATCTTACTGTTGTTTTAATTTGTATTTCCAGATGACATATAATATGGAGCATCTTTTCATATTATTATTTGCCATTTGTATATCTTCTTTGGTGAGGTGTCTATTAAAGTCTTTGGCCCATTTTTTCATCAGGTTGTTTTCTTATTGTTGAGCTTTAAGAGTTCTTTGTATATTTTAAATAATAGTCCTTTATTAGATGTGTCTTGCAAATATTTCCCCCGTGCTGTGTCTTGCCTTATCATTCTCTTGATAGTGTCTTTGCAGAGCAGAAATTTTTTAATGATATCCAACTTATCAATTGTTTCTTTCATAGATTATGCCTTTAGCGTTGTCATTTGACTAAAGTCATCACCAAACCCAATATCATCTAGATTTTTCTTATGTTATCCTCTAAAAGCTTTATAGTTTTGTGTTTTATATTTAGGTCCATGATCCATTTTGAGCTAATTTTTGTGAAGATTGTAAGGTCAGTGTCCAGATTCATTTTTTTTTCATATGAATGTCCAGTTGTTCCAGCACCATTTGTTGAAAAGATCACTTCTGTTCCATTTTATTGCCTTTACTCTTTTGTCAAAGATCAGTTTATTGGGGCGCCTGGGTGGCACAGTCGGTTAAGCGTCCGACTTCAGCCAGGTCACGATCTCGCGGTCCGTGAGTTCGAGCCCCGCGTCAGGCTCTGGGCTGATGGCTCAGAGCCTGGAGCCTGTTTCCGATTCTGTGTCTCCCTCTCTCTCTGCCCCTCCCCCGTTCATGCTCTCTCTCTGTCCCAAAAATAAATAAACGTTGAAAAAATAAATAAATAAAAAAAAATTTTAAAAAAAAGATCAGTTTATCTTTGTGATCTACTTCTGAGTTGTCTAGTCTGTTCTAATGATTTATTTCTCTGTTCTTTCACCAGTGCCACACTATCTTGACTACTGTAACTTTTTAGTAACTTGGAACTGAGGTGGTGTCAGTCTTTCAACTTTGTTCTTCTCTTCAATATTATCCTGATTACTCTAGGGGTTTTTCATCTCCACACAAACTTCATAATCAGTTTTTTGATCTCCAGAAAATAACTTAATAAGATTTTTACTGCTAATGTAAGTGGCATTGTGTTTTTAATTTCAAATTCTATACAGGAAATTTTGTTCATTCTGGTACATAGGAAAGTAATAGGCTTTTATGTATTAACCTTGTATCCCACAACCTTGCTATAATTGTTTGTTAGCTCCAGGAAGGCTTTTTGTTTGTTTGTTTGTTGTGTGTTTTATCTGTGAACAATGATAGTTTTACTCTTCCTTCCCCAACTGTAAGCCTTTTATTTCTTTTTCTTGTCTTATTTCATTAGCTAGGAATTCCTCATTACTTCTTCTATCCCATTTTCTTCCTAAACATCAATTTGATGAGAAGATAATTGGAATTACTTAGGCTTTTTTTAAATGTTTATTTATTTTTGAGAGAGAGAGAGACAGAGCATGAGTGAGGGAAGGGCAGAAAGAGAGGGAGATACAGAATCTAAAACAGACTCCAGGCTCTGAGCTGTCAGCCCAGAACCCCACCCAGGGCCTGAACTACAAAGATCATGACCTGAGCTGAAGTCAGACACTCAACTGACTGAGCCATCCAGGTACCTCTATATAGGCTTTTGATATAAGAGAAGGAAAATCTAAAATTTTATTTCATATCTGAAAATTTTCTGAAGTTATTCTCCAAAAATATTTCTAATATCATATGAAATAGAAACTTAAACTGAGACCTAGCTATAGTAAAAATTAGAGTAAATAGATGGATCTAAGACATGAGTCTGTTGAATATAACCATGAATTTAGAACTTCAAGGATAGTAAAAATATAGTCTGCAGGCTATCACTTCTACATTCTGAACTCCTGGAAGACACTGCTAATCAAACTCATCACTCTGAACTGTTAGGCAAGGCTTTTTGCACAATGTTCCCAGCAGTGCCAATCCTACCTAGCTCAAGGTTGGTTCATGGAATAAAATTATTTACCATCCCTGAAGTACAATATAAATAGTTTACAAAATAAATTGCTTCCTAATTCTCGGGAGATACCTCAATCAGAATAAGATGAAATGTGGAAGAATTATAAAAGCAGTGCATCTTTTTCCCCTGGGTTCTAAAATTGTCCAGATAGTTATAGCTACTGCATAAAAATTGGAGTTTCTTCTATCCTAATGATGATAATAACTGAAAATAACCCCAATCCCAAAATGGTAAGAGCAATAAATCAACTGTTTAAGAAATGTACATATAATAGATAAATTGCTTTTACTAACAACCAATGGTAATGACCATGTATCTATGGTAACGACCATAGGTAATATTGTCTCAGGCCAAGTTTAAATCATCGAGCACTGCAAGATGCTTAACATATTAATCATCAGGGAAATGCAAATCAAAACTACAATGAGATATCACCTCACACCTGTCAGAATAGGTGGAATAAAAAAGACAAGAAATCACTGTTGGTGAGGATATGGAGAAAAAGGAACCCCCCTGCACTGTTGGTGGGAATGTAAATTGGCACAGCCACTGCGGAAAACAGTAGAGGTTCTTCAAAAAATTAACAATAGAAATACCATATGATCCAGTAATTCCACTAGTGGGTATTTATCCAAAGAAAATTAAAACACTAATTCAAGAAGATATATGCACTTCTATGTATTGCAGCATTGTTTACACTAGCCAAAATATGAAAACAACTGAAGCCCATCTATAGATGAATGGATAAAGAAAATATGGTATATTGAGACAATGAAATATCACTCAGCCATTAAAAAAAATGAGATCTTGCCATTTGTGACAACAGGATAAACCTAGAGGGTATTATACACTAAGTGAAATAAATCTGACAGAATAAGACAAATACCATATGATTTCACCCATATGTAGAATCTAAAAAAATAAATAAATAAAACAAACAAAAGGGAGAAACTGACCCATAAATACAGAGAACAAACTGCTGGTTGCCAGAGGGGAGTGGAGTGGCAGAATGGGAAAAATGGGTAAAGGAGAATGGGAGACACAGGCTTTCAGTTATGATTTATAAATAACTGGTTTATGAATAAGTCATAGGGATAAAAGGTACAGCATAGGGAATAGTCAATGGTATTATAATAGCATTGTAGGGTGACAGATGGTGCTACGTTTGTGGTGAGCACAGCATAATGGATAGAGTTGTCAAATCACTACACTGTATACCTGAAACTAATGTAACATTAAGTGTCGACTACACTTCAATAAAAAATATTTTAATAAATAAATTAAATAAATCTCTGGGTACTGTAGATCATTCTGAGCAGAGCTAGAGTGATGTTCCCATTTTTCTTCCCAGGTTTCTATGGAAACACCTTTTGAGGTGGACTTTGCCAAAAGAGAATATTTTATTTTTAAGTAAAATGATAACAAGTGCTATTTATCTGTGCAAAACAAAAATTCTTTATAGATTTCTGAGCCCAGGCTAAAATGTGATTTCATTGTTTGTCTCCCAAGACAACCAAATCACAGAGCCAACACTATTTAGGGTTTATGTGTGTGCATGTGAGAAGAAAATTATGCATCACTCTTCAGTTCAGGAAATGTATTATTTATTGTTACACTTAGGAAGCTATTCTATATTTTGATGCAAAATCCCAGACAATACACAATTTAAGGCATGGAAAATTTCACAAATGCTGATAAAATTTTCAATTCAATTAAGTTTTAATGGCTTTTAATGTAAACTCTGTCTTTAATAAACACACACACACACACACACACACACACACACACACACACACAAAACACATATGTCCACTGCTGTCTATCCCAGCTATAAAAATAAGGTCTTCTAAGGGTATAAACTGAGTGCCTATGCAAAGTAGGCTCATTCTCTTAAAAAACAATAGCACTTTTAGAATAAAGTGTTCATGTTTACTCAAAATTTTACTTCCTAGAATTTCAAATATGAATGAAGAAGTCCATGTCTTATATTATACATGGCATTTATATATTCTTAGATATTAATCATGTCCAGTATCAGCTTTGGTCTCTTCTCCCCTAAAGAGACCTTACTGGTCAGCTACAAGCAGCATATCTCTACCCTTTTGATCACTTTAGTTTTCTGATCATTTTTCTTGAGGTCCATTCACTAGACTTGTTTATAAGTCCCAGATGCAAGTGGACAATTGCTTTATCCTGGAATTAGGGAAACTTCTGTTAGGAAAACAAAAGAAAAGTAGAGTGTGTGGTAAGAGACACAGAGCGTGTATCTACATCTTTATGTCTAACATTGAAAATGTCTCAAACTGACCAATTAAGAATAGCAGAATAAATTCATTATTTAAATGTATTAAAGTAACACTAGAGGGACACCAATAGATGCACAGAAGATGGCTATCTTTTAAGCAGGATCAGAAATAAGGGAAGAGTTGAGTCAAGAACATCTATTCTTATAAGCTTTTTAGTACTACTGTACCTTTTAGACTATGTACACATACTGTTTTACTAATAATTTTTTAAAAAAATAATAGGAATAATAAAAGTAGGGTAGGAAACTCATCTGCTATTTTTTGCCCACACAAACAGATATATTAGGATATATATCAATTGACCAGGATATTCAATTCATAAATAACAAAGGTTAAATGCAAAATGGATATTTACATTGTCCTCCTGTCAGTTACTTTTTACCTCTTAATTTGAAAATGTTGACTAAGACAAGTTTTCTCAAGAAGAAACCTTACTATATTTTTTCCATGCAGAAAAGTATTCAGCTATTCCTCCTCTGGATTTTGTCCTAAGCCATCTCTCTATCTATAGCAAATGTTTGTCATTCACCTCCCAATCCTATGGTAACTCATTTTCCATGAATCCATTTGCTTCCCCAGAAAACTCCAAAGAATTACTTACAGCTATACTTATTTAAATTTGTATATAAAATATTCGTCCCAATTAGCCATACTTATTTAATTCTTTTAAACTAATCTTCACTGTAAACCCTTCCATCTTGCTCCATGAGGCAAAGCTGTCTTTCCTTCAACATTTTTGATCAGTAAGGGTGCTTACTTTTCTCATTTGCCAGTATCATGTCATGCCTCATCGGTTTTCTCCCTTTGCAGCCAAGTCTTGTCTAACCCTGGCACACTTCTGTGCACCCTCTCAAAGCCTCTGTGCCCTGAGCACTGACCTATAGCTCCTGTGACAATGTCTTCAGTCTTCTGCTGAGGATTGTGCCTTTGGGTAATGTAAACTGTCACCCGTCCATTGTAACTTCACAGTAGGTAGCAAAAAAGAATCAAAATAAATTAACCTCAGCCTCTATGTCCTGCAGTACATTGTCCAGAAATTGCTCCTAATTTCTTCTTTTCATAAAATTTAAAGACAGCATGACACCAGCAGAGTGAACCACTTCACCTTTATCCCCATGGCTAAAAATACATCTCCTAAATGTAGGTTTAAAATTGAGAAAATACACTTTCTTTCAACTGGGATGGTTGAAATTTCTAAGACACAATAACTAAGTTCTGAAAGTTATAGGCTTCAAACATGAGATGAGAGGTCGAAGTCCTTTATAAAATAACAATTTTTATTACAAAAACAGTCTGGTCTCAAAATTTAATATATGAAAAGCCAAATTGACCAAATAAATTAGGTACTTTTTACAATACAAAAGACTTTCATTATCTGAAAATCTTTACCTTAAAATTATTTGGAAAATGAGTTCCCAGACATTTAAGATTTTTCTCTCCATAAATCGTTAACTATTTGACTTCTTTGACCAAGAGGAAAAGACAGAGACTTTTAAACCTATTCTATTTGAAACATTGTTAATGAAAGGCATTAAAAAAACAATCCCAGTGGCCATAATTAAATTTACACAAATTTTTCAACACACAAATTATTATATAAAGCATAGGTCAGAGACTTGTCCAAAAGCAGGTAACTAGTCCTTTTATTCCCCTCTTCTTTCCTTCTTTTTCCTTTTCCTGTTTTTTAAATTTTTGTTTTTGTTTTACTTTTTTTGAGACAACATATAAAACTTCAAGGATATCACATAAAAATCTAGACTCCTGGGTTCTCCTCAAAAAACCCAAGGATCTGGCAACTCACATTTCCACTGGCAACAAACAGCTAGTTGAATAGCTGAGTTCTTTCACGTGCAGCATGAATACCCTAGGTTCTAGAGGCCTCTTCATTCACTATTGAGTGCCAAATCCAGCCAAATCCACTCATTTAAATTACATACTTAACATCTAGAGTCATTTATTTGATTTTGTGAACACTAGTTTCCTAAATAAGTTCATTAGTTAGTTGTGGTACTCATAAATGATTATCTTAGCTACAGGAAGACTTAATAGTTATAAGAAATCCCATTTAATGGTTAGTTTTAATCAATAAAATAATTTATATCTAAATTAATAGTGACAGAAATAGAACTCTTAGGTGGAGTAAGAATAAAATTTAAAAAATTGAAATTTTGTGTAATTCAGTTGAAAATTGAAATGAGCCAAACAGTATTGCTCCTTGTTTTGCTACTAGTTTGTTATACTGTGTATTAGTCTTCTCAGACTGCTATAAGAAATTAGCACACATTTGGTGTCTTAAGAGAACAGAGATTTATTTTCTCATAGTTCTGGGGACTAGAAGTCTGAAATCAAAAAGCTGGCAGGGCTGTGCTCCCTGGAAAGTTCTACAGGAGAATCCTTCCTTTCCTCTTCTAACTCCTGGTGTTCCTGGGTTTGTGGCAGCAGAACTCCAGTCTCTGACTTCATGTTCACATGCCCTTCCTTTCACTGTGTCTGTGTTTCTGTGTCCTTTCTCTTATAAGGACACCAGTCATTGGATTTAAAACAAAATAAATCCATATCATGTCACCTTGAGATCCTTAACTTGATTACACCTGCAAAGACCTTATTTCCAAGTAGAATCACATCTACAGGTATGATAAAGGGGTTATAATTTGGACACTCCTTTTTTGAGGGATACAATTAAACTCACTACATACTAATTTTTCACAGATTCAAATAAATCTGTGACCCATTTGGTTTAAGTATTTATGTTCTTATCCCTTTCCAATTTAAATTCACATATTTAATAAAATCAGGCTATAAATATAAAGTTTTCCTTTCATTTAAATTTAGGATCTCTGCTGAATTATAATTAGTTGCATCCAATAAGCCAGTTCTAAGCCTTATGACTAAATGGAAGTAAAGGAAGTCTTACAATTTAAGCCACAGTTGTTAATTCAGAGTAGTTAGCCACTTTTTTCTCTTTGACCAGGGTTTCTCAACATTGGTGCATAGCCCCTGCAATGGATGCTGGAACAGGCTAATGTAACTTTGCTATTATGAGAACCAACTGTTAAGCATTCAGGAATATTGATAGCTAGTAGTAACTTGAAATTGGCGATAGTGGGAATATTTGCACCATGAAATTTAGCAAACACTACCAATCAAAGGCCCTCCTCTCCTGAGAATCTCTTGTTAACAGTTACCAGCACACCACAGCTCCCATATTATCAAGTGGTTCAAGGGTGGTTTGGCAGTTTTAGGAGAAAAAGCAATTATTTATAGTTTTGTCCACCTACATTTCATAAATGTGAAATGCAAGGTTAGTTATTATCATCCCCCAAATATTGTTGCTTGTTAATCATCATTATTTCCTCAAATGATGTACAGGAGCATGAAGGATCACTACAGTCAAAGTTAAGAAGGTGAATTAATCTCAGGTAGTGAATTTTCACATCATTTTCATAAAGCAGGCATTTTAAATTATCATAGTGTTGTGTTGTATCTAAAAAAAGGATCAGTGACTCACAGTAATTCAGAAAAGCATAAAAGCAATGATAGAAAGGGTAAATAAAGGTTTCAGTTCAGAATATCATCATATATGTATCACAGTATTCCTGTGCAAATGTGGAAATTAAATGTTGTTCTGACAAGGATTCTATGAGTATAATGATTATTGGCAAATAACAAACACAACTATAAATATCTAGAAAGTAGACTTTGTTGGCCAAGAGATCTAGTCACCTCTATCCCTCGATGTATTATCTGTTATGAGACCATGTGAAATAATAATGAGGTAAAGAAAGTCTCTCATTTTCAAACACAGCACAGTGACCATTTTGGCAAACCAATTACATTTTACCAGATTGAATGCATAATAATGTTTCCAGCATGAAATTGATTAACTTTGTTAGCAACTTTTGTTAACTTTGTTAATTAACTTTGTTAATCAATTTAGGGAGATGTGACCAAAACCACAGAGGCTTCCTTCATACTTGTACTGCTCAGAGGAAAAAGGGCTAGAAGTTCTGTTATTACTGTGAGGCTTGCTAAATTAGCTACAAAGTTAATAAGTATCACATTCACAGGAAAAGCAGAATGAGCTCTAGATAAATTCCTCTATCAAATGGAACTATTAGATGCCATTTAATATCAATTACAAACAATGTGGAGAAGCAAATGCTGTGACATGCTCATTGGAAGAAAATGTGCACTTAGAACTTACAGTGCAAGCTGTGTGTGTGTGTGTGTGTGTGTGTGTGTGTGTGTCCAAGAAACAGAAGTATTGCTGGAAAAATAAAGAAATTGCACCCAAATGCCGGGCCACACTCTGCCTTATTCACAGATAGCTGTTGGTAACTCCTCATCTTGACTCAGTATTGAAGGAAATGATTCAAAGTTCAAACATGGTTTAATTGATTCAACAAACTTTTATTGTATCTGACAGGCACTGACTTGTGGGGCTGGGAATAAGTCAGTGATGAAGCAGACAAACTAATCTCTGTCATTTTGGTGTGTGTCTTGGTTGGGGGGAGGACAAACAACAAACCAAATAATTAAGTGAATTCAATAGTTGATATTTGATAGTCTTTGTTCTATAAAAATGATAATTGCATGTAGTTCAACTTAGTATTTTAGAAAATGATAAACACCATGAATATAAATAAAGCAGGCCATAGGGAGGAGTTTTGTAATGAGGTAGGGGTTAAGTTAAGGGCACTGAGAAGTGAGGGAAGGCTGCACAGGAATGACTTCCTCAGTGAGCTCTACAGAGAAACTGGCAGAAATAACAGGGCTACTTTCCCCACTAAATAATGCTGGCTGTTGACACATGAGGTTTTGAAAAGATGAGCAAGATAAAACCACTCCTTCATGAATTCATAATACCAGAAAAGATGGTTTCTAATATTTCAAGGGACTTGCTCAAGCTATGTGCCTCAAAGATAAATTCTATATCTTGATCAGCCTGAAATTATCGCCTTATGGCCAAAATGCAAAATTTTGCTATTGAGATTGAGAATATCAGGATTTCTTAAGAAGACAAGTTATGAGACAAGCAACTTGAGTGCCAACAGTTCTGTACTGGCCAGAGAAAGAAATTAGGCTTATTTTTAATCCAAATTGAAATCGTGCAACAGAATATGGGTTGCACTTTCAAAGGTAAGCACTACCTAAAGAGTGGATTGGAAAACCATTGGCTATATATCCCAATTGAAGCTCTTAGAACTAATGTATGTTAACCTTGTCTACTTCGCATCTTTCAGAGTACTCAAAGTAGACTTCAATGGAAAATTTCTTCAAATTTTTGGATCCATATGCAGTCTGGAAATCTGAAACTGTATGACAGTGCCAACAAACACTTGCTGCCATTTCCAAGAGCCTATAATTATTATGAAAGAATTTCTAATTTAATAGAAATAAAGATAAAATAAAGGAGCCAACTGCATATAGAACATTACCTATAGCTATAACTTTCATATTCAATAAATGCATACAAGTAAAATGTTACCAACAGCATCGTCCATCTCACAGATATGATAAACAGAACAGGATAATAATGCCTGGTTAAGAGCTCATGTACCAAAGTCTAAGTATTTATCCAACTGCATGGCTTTGAACAAGTTACTTAACCTTTCCATGGCTCAATTTCCACCTGGGAATGATCAATAATGCCAATCTCATAAGAGTTTGTGTGGCTATCACATGGGTTAATATATGTAAAAATGTAGTGCCTGGTATACAGTAAAGTACCTTCATGCCTGATTATGCAATAAAGGCTATATAAGTAATAAGATTTCCTAAGCCATACGGAGAAAGACAGATACCATATGGTCTCACTCTTATGTGGATCCTGAGAAACTTAACAGGAACCCATGGGGGAGGGGAAGGAAAAAAAAAAAAAAAGAGGTTAGAATGGGAGAGAGCCAAAGCATAAGAGACTGTTAAAAACTGAGAACAAACTGAGGGTTGATGGGGGGTGGGAGGGAGGAGAGGGTGGGTGATGGGTATTGAGGAGGGCACCTTTTGGGATGAGCACTGGGTGTTGTATGGAAACCAATTTGTCAATAAATTTCAGAAAAAAAAATAAATTAAAAAAAAAAAAAAGTAATAAGATTTCCCAGGTTGTTGTGATGACTTGGTGGATTTAGAGATACAACAATGAATGAGAAGTACTGTGTGCATACAAAAACCTATTATAGATTGAAAACTATACACATCATTCAGTCTGGTATACCAACATGTTTCTAAAACCTAAGGTGACCAGTTAAGCTTAAAGAAAATAAAAGGTCAAGAAAAGTTTGTCATATAAAAGTAAAACAAAGTGCTTGAAAACAGCTTGTTCTGTTTTTTGTCCCTTCCCTTTTACCCTCATCAATCTTTCTCATTTGCTTAACAAGCAAGCCCCTTTTTTTGTGTCCCCGAATGTTTATAAACTCCAAAGTTGCAAAGTCTAAGTTTAGACTGTTTTTATTAAATGCTCATTTAGATCTTTATTGTTTTCCTTACAAGGTCATGCCAATTCATTAAAATCTGGCATTGCTTTTCTGGGAGATTTTGCTTTAGTTAACAAATCTCAGGCATGGAATGCAGTGAGGTGTAGGGGAGAGAACAATAGAATCAAGCAATCTATGCCTGAATCCTGGGTATTGAACTTTAGACCCCAGTGGAAACGAGCAAGTCACTGAAGCCTCTAAAGCTTCCTTTTCCATATCAAGAAAAACAGGGATAATCATTTTGAAAAACAAATGCGAAAATACTTTTAAATTGAAAATACTATGCAGAAATTCAGGGACACATTCAGGTTTTGTGGGGGTCCTCTCTAAGAAAAAAATACAAAACTAGATGCACAAGAAAATATTAATTTAGAATGAGAAAATAAGCCATAACATATTATAAATGTTGATGTTGACAAGTAACCACAAACATGATGAAATCCAGCAATATAGCATATTATTTTATTAACTGCCTGACATGCAGTTAGAATAGGCTTTTCCTACATTTTTTGTTGCATACTCTTTAAACACCTTTTGGGGTGCTTGGGTGGCTCAGTCAGTTAAACATCTGACTTCGGCTCAGGTCATGATCTCACAGTTTGTGAGTTGGAGCCCCATGTTGGATTCTGTGCTGACAGCTCAGAGCCTGGAGCCTGCTTCAGATTCTGTGTCTCCCTCTCTCCCTGCCCCTCTACCACTCTCTCTCACAAAAATAAACAAACATTAAAAAAATGTTCAAACACCTCTTGAATATGATAATTGTTTTATAATTATTCTGCAGTGACTAAGAAAAAAAATCAGACGTTCCTCTGATATGATTCATTGGAATTTTTTTAAAGTGACTTAGAATGGTTTTTTTAGCTTTACAATTTTTTTGGCCATGTCATGTATATTTTTTGAGTTATTATCATATTTGGAAAAACCTCTATTAAGTGTCTTTCCTATGTATGTTCTATGATCTCAGAGCTTTTCATGTTTCTTATCTAGGGACTAACCTAACATATTCACTGACTTAGTGATACTCATTAATCTGTGCTAGAATTATAATCTTCATCAGTTTCAGTACTAATACCAAATTAAAATATTAAAATATTTCCCAATGTGTCCATATGATGCATTCCTTTCATTGGGTGGATTATTAAACAATCCAAAAGGCTAATTCATTACTTCTACTCAAAAGTGTATCTTGGAGATAATTCCTACAGTGGGATGTCTAGCAATATCTTTATTATAGAAGAAAGTGACTGCTAATCACACAAATATATTCTAAAAAACTCAAGCTAAATGTATTCTCAACACAACTTCCTTTTAGTTGGATCCCCAAAATTACCCTGGCCACTCCAATGCTTCCTGATATTAGAAGTGTGGCAGAGAAGTCAGAGTAAAAAGACAGCAGTCTTGATCAATCAAAATATCTCATCTTGGAAAATGTTACCAAACTTCTGACTTTGTGAGCACAGTCACATAGAGAGCTTGGACCCTTCCCATAATTTTGGCAAGCTCCTAAGCAGATGAACATAAGCTTCATTAGCTTCATAGAAAATCTGTCTCTGAAGTTTTAACTCACATACCCACTAGAAAAATACCATTCTCACCTTACTGCTTTCCATAGTCTTGGCAGCAACTAATACAAATAGGATCTGAATAAATATTTGGCAAATGAATAAAATAGGCTTTACTATGGTTAATACAATTATTGAGAATTCAATTAGTCATGTGGTAATAACAATATAGAAAGATTTTGAATATACTAAAGAAGGCAATTTAATGTAATGGTAGAGCATGAGCTGTGGAGTCAGTATTCCTAGCTCCATCATATAAAAGCTATGTGTGTCTACCTTTTTTGTGCCTTGTTTTCCTCTTCTGAAATGAAAATAATGATAACTTACTATGTGTGGTTGTAAGAATTTAATAGCATTAACACATATAAAATGCTTACACATAGTAAGCATTTGGTAAGTGTAGCTATTGTGCAAACAAAACAAAATTCAAAGGCTAAAATGCAATTAATAACTGGGATAATCAAAATATATAAACGGATGACATGAAAAATAATAAAACCCAGGAGTGAATCAGTACATGAAATGAAAAATATCATATGAAAAAATGTCCCCTTATACTTATTAGAAGCAGGGAGCAAATCTGGTTCTATGAACTCTATAAAGCAGCCCAGTCTGCTGGAGAATACCTCTCAGATACAGCAGCACCAGACTTTCTTCAATCTCTCCTGCTATTTGGCAAAAGGTGCTGGCAAAAATTATTAGTACTTAAGTCAAACATTTCTCCATCTTACTCATCCTCTTCAGATTTTACATCATGGAGAAGCATTTGAATTAGTCAAGTACTCCTAAGGGAACTCTGCTCTTAAGTGATTGGCTAAGATTTATCAAGCAGGTGCTGAGTGATTGGGCAGGCTAGATTAGAATGAAAAAAAAAAAACACTGTCATTTCTAGGGCCTCTCAGAATCCTGTATGACCAAATGAACATGAAGTCACAGGACCAGAAGAAATGCAGAAAAATAGGTATCCAAACCAACATCTCTCAATATTTTCCTTTGCAAAATAAAGACGAGAAACCTTTTAAAGGTATTATCTGTGATAAACTAGGATATATAGATAGGATAGAGTTTTAAATTTTATGAAGCCCTGCAGATTTTCATTGTGCTAACCTAAAGAATCTTTTAAAAATGTAACATTGTTTGCCCCCCAAATTATAATTCTCTGGTCTGCAAAAGAATTGAAGCAAGTCCTTTGTTATCTTTTTATTATTGTTGCTGTTGCAAATTTTTTTAAAAGCAAGCCTCTAAATGTTAGTGCCTTCTCTGAGATAAAAATCCCTGAGTGCCACTTCAGATTTGATGTTTTCTTTTAGAGCTTATAAAAAGAACATCTACCTTCCACTTGAATTATTACTTCAGTTAAGCCTGCTAATGTAAATTATGGGACTCTCTGGAGCCATATAGATTTGCTAAGTACTATTTAGCTGCACAAAGAATATGAGCCATTCTATAGGAATTGATCATTTAAAATAATTTTGTCATGTATGGTTTTGAATTAGTTATTCATGTCATATGCCCCTAATGAAAATCAGTGTGCCAATTCTGGGTTTTTTAGTTGTATTCAGGGGCATACTGAGAAAACAACATTTAAAAAAATTCTCAGAGATACTCTTCATATCCCAACACTAAGGAAAACTTGAATATAGGGACAAAAACTTTTAGGTTGTTTCTTTGGAATTAATAACCATAAACACTAATTTTTACCAGCACACCATAAAATAAAGTACATCCTTAATATAACTGACCTTTTTTTGAAATTTAAAAAAAATTTTTGAATTGTGGTAAGCTATATACAATAAAATTAGCCATTTTAACCATTCTTAAGTATACGATTCAGTGCCATTAATTACATTCACAGAGTTGGGCAATTGTCACCAACATTTCCAAAACTTTTTCATCTCCCAAAACAGAAACTCTGTAACCATTAAGTAATAACTCCTCATTCCTCCTCTCTTCCCCATTCCCCTGATAACTTCTAATCTACTTTCTGTCTCTAGGAATTTACCTATTCTAGAAATTTTATGTAAGTTCAATGATACAATATTTGTCCTTTATTTCACAAAGCATATGTTTTCAAGGTTTATCCACATCATAGCATATATAAGAACTTCACCCCTTTTTATAGATAAGTAATATTCTGTTCCATATACTACCATATTTTTTAAATTCATTCATCTCTTGATGGATATTTGAGGTATGTGAGCATTTGCACATTTGGCTATTATTATGAACAAGATTGCAATAAACACTAGCACACTTGTATCTAGTTAAATCCTTGCTTTTAATTCCTTGGAGTATGTACCTAGAAATGGAATTGCTGAGTCATATAGTAATTCTGTTTAACTTTTTGGAAAAAAAACACCAAATTATTTTCCACAGGGGCTGTAACATTTTACATTTCCACCAGCATTGTATGAGGGCTCCAATTTTTCCACATTGTTATAGCCATTCTAGAAGGTGGGAAGTGTACCTCATAATGGTTTTGATTTGGATTTCTTTAACCACCAATGAGGGTGAACATCTTTGCCTGTGTTTATTGGTCATTTATATGTCTTCTTTGGAGAAATGTGTATTCAAATCTTTTGTCCATTTTTTAATTGAGTTGTCTTTTTATTGCTGAATTTTGAGAATTTGTTATATATTTGGGGATATTAAGTCCTTATCATATATGTGATTTGTAAATATTTTCTCCTATTCTGTATGTTGTCTTTTCACTTTCTTGATAATGTAACTTTTCCTTTTAAAGGACAGTATCTAAATTTTTCACTTTGAGATGAAAGAAGATATGAAAGTATTTAAAATACTAATCATACCAGTTATTGAAATTGCTATAAAAGAAATGTATTTTCCTCTCTACTGATTCATTATCCTTAATGTGGAATATATTAATTAACCTTGTTTCTCATTTGTGTAAAGGAAGGCTCATTTAATTAGAGTCATTTCTAAAATAGTTTTTTAGGGGCGCCTGGGTGGCGGAGTCGGTTAAGCCTCCGACTTCAGCCAGGTCACGATCTCGCGGTCCGTGAGTTCGAGCCCCGCGTCGGGCTCTGGGCTGATGGCTCAGAGCCTGGAACCTGTTTCCGATTCTGTGTCTCCCTCTCTCTCTGTCCCTCCCCCGTTCATGCTTTGTCTCTCTCTGTCCCAAAAATAAAATAAACATTGAAAAAAAAATTTTTAAAAATAGTTTTTTAGAGCAAAAAAGGATGACAGTAGAGGAAAAACCTAACATATGTTTCATTTATAGAATTCTTTTCTCACCTATGCCTAAAGAATCATTTGGTTTTTTGGAGTTAGGTAGTATTGATTAGAAGAAGATCTATTATATTGGAGGAGGGATTTGTATAAAGTTTAGTGGAAAGAGAATACGTTAAGTCAGCAAATTTAAGGGAATATGCATAGGTTCATATTGTGGAAAAGGAAAAAAGACAAATTGAGAGTATCCTTATTCTGGGGACCACAGAAGTTAGATGAGCCAAGAACACAGTTGGAATTTACTCATATGCACACAGAATGTGCAAGTTCTACTCCTGGTATTTTTAATAAGAAAATTCCTTCTCATTAATAATAGTATAAATGATAAAAGTCACAAGCACTTACAGTTTGTAGGAAGCAGGGATGGAGCTAGCTCCATATCAGAAGGCCTGGGGAGGAGTTTAAAGAAAGACAAAAGATAGGACCAAAGAAGAGACCCTTGATTATAGATAAAAGATATTATATTGAGCCTGTGTGCTAAACAGCTTCATCTTTATTAGAAGATCTTCAGCAAAATCTTTTTGCAAGCATGGAAAAAAGAATTAACCATGAAGTATTATAAATTACATTACAAAAACAAGCCCATAAAACAGAGAGCTGATTAAGAATTATGAAAGCCTTCATAATTTTATTCCAGAATCAAAGTCTCCTCCTAGTATGTTTTAAGAAGGCAGGAATGCAACCAGATTTGATAGAATCCCTGATACCTAGAGATTTCAATCATTCCCAAAGGCAGAAATGTAACCAGATTTGATAGAATCATTGATACCTGGAGCTTTCAATCATCCCCAAATGCAATGTACCTCTGAAAAGTGCACAGCATGACAGTATCCTAACAGCATTGAAAAATAAATGGAACAGAACCTGACAATTTGCCACAGATTTAAAATTGAAGTGTTTTCTAGAGAATAAACCTTTAAAATGTTCTTAGGGCACCTGGCTGGCTAAATCAGAGGAGCCTGAGACTCTTGATCTCAGGGTTGTGAGTTCGAGCCCCACAGTGGGTGTAGAGATTACTAAAAGTAAAAATAAATAAACTTAAAAATGTTCTATATCACATAAAGAAACAATCCCTCTTAAATAACTCTCTAAAATATATATAAGGCATCTGTCAAATTATGCTCTAGCTAAAGATAGGATAAGAAATAATAAATATCTACATTTTATTCTTTGGGAGTCCTGACAGCAAAAGAGCATATACATTCAAGGCAAATAAACTCATGGTAAAACTCTTTTCATGGTCAAAAAATATAGCTAACCCAAAGAAAGTGGAAGGAGGATGTTATTGATACCAGCAGGTTCTGAACCCAGCTAAGCTAGTCAAATTACTTATTACAAGTATGTGTGTATGTAGCATGTATGCATGCCATCTTAAATAACAAATCCTAAAATATCCCAGAATACATAAATTTTTGAGTCATGTTCTGTGAGAGGAAGAAGAATATTTTTACAGAATTGTGTACTTACCAATAAAACAAAGGATAAACTTAGCAACTAAATTAAAATGTCATGCTTCTATGTATATGTGTGTGCATGTGGCTATGTGATTAAATACTTCCATTCTTCCCACTACATAACTGCAGTATGTACATAGCCCCAGCACTCATTTTGTGTTTACTGAATATCATTGCTTACTTAATGTTGTTGCTCTTAGATGATGGAAAAAGATGACATAAACTGTGAGTAGTTGATCAGTCTCTACTACCCTTTGAAAGGCAGTGAGACTAGTTCTGAGACAAGATGCTGATTTTTGTAAGATGTATTTCTAGGTCCCACTCTTCCCATTTTGACTTGCAAGAGTCAGTCAAGATTAAAGACACTCCTACGTGTTAGAAAAGAAACATCTGATGACAGTTTGAGACAAAGACTTGTTAAGAACCCTCTAGCATAGGTCATTGGCTAAGGACAGAGAAGAGGACAGGTTTATGAGCAAGGTTATTAAATTACATGTTACCAGCTCTTTATCTTTCCCTTGTATTTTCCCATGTGTTTGGTAAATCTACTTTTAAATGTTACTTTCTGATCTACACAAGAATGCAAGCTCCATGTGAATAGGTATGTTTGTCTGCTTTGTTGACTACTACATTCCCCTAGGCTCAGAACAGTGCCAGGGGAACAGTCAACAATTAACAAATATTTGATAAGAATTTCTAGATTCATGTTACTGAAAAATGAAGGAAAGTTTCTATAGTCCTACTTTGATCCATATTTTAGAGAAACAAATTCCTGAGACCAGAGGTGAGGACAGCACTACTGGTGAAAAATATAGAAGAAAAAATTCAATCTGGGGAGAAGAAATTATGGCTGTAAGATACAGCTATTCCTACCTCCATGGGGATGTTCTTCTATTACCAGTCTAGAAAAATCTGGCTTTGATATGCTAAGGCAGCTTTGTGTTTGGAGGCAAGGTGAGGACAGCAACTGGGTGAGTCCCTAGAGCTGCATTATATAAGCGTAATCAATAGTACAGTTCAGAGTCAGAGATAAAGGGAACAATCCAACAAGAGAATATAACAATTCAAAATATCTATTTACCTAACATAGGATCACCTAAATATATAAATATTATCATATATAAAGGGAAAGTGATAGTAATACAGTAATAGTAGGGGACTTTAACATCGCACATACATCCATGGATAGATCATAAAGATAGATTGGGGTGCCTGGGTGGCGCAGTCGGTTGAGCGTCCGACTTCAGCTCAAGTCATGATCTCACAGTTTGTGAGTTTGAGCCCCGCGTAAGGCTCTGTGCTGACAGCTCGGAGCCTGGAGCCTACTTCGGATTCTGTGTCTCCCTCTCTCTCTACCCCTCCCTGCTCATACTCTGTCTCTCTCTCTCTCTCTCTCTCTCTCTCTCTCTCTGAAAAACGAATAAACTTAAAAAAAAATTTTTTTTAAAAAGACAGAAAATCAATAAGGAAACAGTGGCTTTGAATGACACATTAAACCAGATGGACTTAACAGATATATATAGAACATCCCATCCAAAAACAGCAGAATATACATTCTTTCAAGTGCATATACAACATTCTCCAGGACAGATCATATGTTAAGACATAAAACAAGTCTCAATAAATTTAACAAGATTCAAATCATATCAAGTACCTTTTCTGACCACAATGATATCAAACTAGAAAACAATTAGAAGGGCGGGGGGAAACAGGAAAAAACACAAACATGTGGAAGCTAAACAACATACTACCACACAATCAATGAGTCAATGAAGATATTTTAAAAAATTGTTTTAAATACCTTGACACAAATGAAAATGGAAACACAATGGCTCAATCTTTGGGACACAGCAAAAGCAGTTTTAAGATGGAATTTTATAGTGATACAGGCCTACCTCAAGAAACCAGAAAAATCCCAAATTTTTATTTATTCCTTACATAAATTATTCCTTACATAAAGGAACTAGAAAAATAAGAACAAATGGTGTCCAAAGTTTGTATAAGGTAGGAGTTAATAAAGACCAGAGCAGAAATAAATGAAACAAACGAATGAATGAACTAACAAGAAGGAAGGAAGGAAGGAAGGAAGGAAGGAAGGAAGGAAGGAAGGGAAAAGATCAATGAAACCAAGAGCTGGTTCTTTGGAAACATAAACAAAATTGATAAGCTTTAGCCAGATTCATCAAGAGAAAAAGAGTATGCATCTCTCTCAAAATAAATAAATAAACGTTAAAAAAATAAAAATAAAATGGTTTTGCATAAATTCAGCCCTAGAAAAAAATCCAAAGAGATTTTTCCATGTGTCTTTAAATGGCCTTTGCTAACCTGTGGAAAATATTTTCTGTGTCATCAAAGATTCATTCTAGGTACAGCAATAGCTCTTGAGGCTACGTGCTTCTTCATAGGGCTATATTCTTGGGAAGCTGCTGAATAATACAAGGAAATTCTATCATGTGAACCACTAAAACAGGGAGGACTTTGTGTAAACTTGCTGTGAGTCCCTTTTTCATAGTTCAATTGTTCGCATCCAATCTGTTTCTTCCTTACACACGGATCCTATCCTCTGTTTTATTTTTCTATCCTCTATTTTCATGTGCTTTAATAACAATTAAAGTATCTGAGGTTTTGATTTTTTTTAATGTTTAGTTATATTGAAAGAGTTCGAGAGAGAGTAGGGGAAGGGCGGAGAGAGAGACAGAGAGAGAGAGAGAGGGAGAGAAAGAACTCCAAGCAGGCTCCATGCCGTCAGTGCAGAGCCTGATGCAGGCCTCAAACCCGTGAAGGATGAGATCATGACATGAGCCAAAATCAAGAGTTAGACACTTAGCCAACTGAGCCACCCAGGCACCCCTCTGAGGCACTAATTTTAAGGATATTGAAGGATGAAATAATTGGGTATGTAATAACAATGGGACATCACGAGTAATTATTGAATCTAAAATAAAAAACAAATTTCCAAGAAAGCTGAATTGAAGAAGCTTCTCATAATTAATACAAAGAATTTAATTTGGCTATGGATTTGACTCTTATCCCTAGTTGCTCAATACCTATGGGGATAAATTTGAGGGTGGGGGGATTGGTGGACATATTTATTGAGAACCTACTGTGTTAGGAAGTACTTTATATATGCTAACTCATTATTCCTTACAACAGTTCTGTGAGGCAGTTACTTTTATCCTCATTTTATAGTTGAGGAAACTGAACTTTGGAGACATTAAATAATCTGCCCCAAATCACACTAGTAAAATCTCTTAGAGGTAGAATATGAGCCCTGGTATATCACACTTTAAATGTTTACTTTTTATTTCCACAGGGAAGGACACTATTTTAATTAATTGCTTATTGGAATTTCATCATCAATAACTACTTGTTGAGCAAGGTACTTTCTGAAAATAGCATATTAGTTTTCCTATGTACAATATAAATGTATAACTAGAAGTCATTTTCTAACATCTCATTCTTTCCTTTCCTTTCTTTTGTCCTTTTTTCAGTTGTACTAAGTTGTTTTCCCTTTAAAAATTGGGAAATACACAATTGTGTACACAAATTGTGCATAAAACAAATAAGTATAGTTTAAAGAATAATAACACAGTGATTAACCATATATCCAGATTAATAAAAAAAAACTTTTACCAGTACCTCAGGAATCCTGTGAGCCCCTCCTTAATCATAATCTTCTCCTTTACCTATACAGATTACCACTGTCTTCCATGTTAATAATTCTTTTATATTTCTTTATCATTTTGTCACCCATGTATGTATCCTTAAACATATTTTATTCCACTTTGAACAAATTAATCACAAGAATAAATCTGATTCTGTAGGAAAAGTCAATAATGCAGCAATAAGAATAAGGCTCCTAGGAGAAAATAAACTAAACAGAGTTTCTGGGGCATAACCTGACTTCACCTTCACCAAAAGTTTACCAGGACCCTGGGGGAAATTTGTAGACAAGGTGAAATATGAATGGAAAATATGGAGATCATCACAGTTGGACATTGGGTAAATCTGAAGGATACCCAAAGACAGGACAAATGAAAAAGTTGGCTCTGTATTTTCTACCTCCACCTTTCAGAAGCATAGCTAAGAAAAACACTTTTATGGAGCAACTCAAGTGATCCCATCTCAGGTAACACTTTGGAAAATAAAGGAGAAATTTCCTCAGCACATGGTCTGTACAAGATAAGTACAGAATACTCACTTGGACATTCTGCACTAAGTTTGGTAGTACAGTGGTATCAGAGTAGATATTTCAGTTTCTGCCTACCACAGGGGAGACAGAGTTTGGAATGTGAGTTCCAAAACCTTGAGTTTTCCATTAATATCCCAGAATGGCCACATTCTAGGAATACAAATTAAGCTTTAGAATTAAAATATTTGCCCTAAGACTAATGGCAAAACCGAAACAGACCCCATGAAGAAAGCATAAAGCCAAACCTTATTCATTCAAGTTAACTGTTGTTAGAACAAACCCCAGGACTCTTCAGAGGAATATATTAAAATTCATCATCTTCATAGCATATTACCTGTAATATACAGTATACAATAAAAAATATCTAGACATGCAAATAAATTTGTATTTTTTTTAAATTTTGCAAATAAACTTTTTAAAAGTGACACACAGACCAAAGAAAAATCAGTCAATAAAAAGACTCACAGAAATCCCAGAAGTTGTACCTAACAATTGTAAACATTTATGCGTCAAATGTAGAAGCACCCAAATATATAAATCAATTAATCACAAACATAAAGAAACTCATCGATAGTAATACCATAATAGTAGGAGACTTCAACACCCCACTCAAGCAATGGACAGATCATCTAATAAAAAAATCAACAAGGAAACAATGGCTTTGAATGACACACTGGACCAGAAGGACTTAACAGATATTTTCAGAACATTTCATCCTAAAACAGAAGAATATACATTCTTCCCAGTGCACATGGAACATTCTCCAGAATAGACCATATCCTGGACACAAATCAGCCCTAAGTAAGTACAAAAAGATCGAGATCACACCATGCATATTTTCAGACCACAACACTATGAAACTCAAAATCAACCACAAGAAAAAATTTTGAAAGGTAACAAATACTTGGAGACTGAAGAACATCCTACTAAGGAATGAATGGGCTAATCAAGCAGTTAAAGAGGAAATTAAAAAGTATATGGAAGTCAATGAAAATGATAACACGACAACCCAAAACCTCTGGGACGCAGCTAAGGCAGTCATAAGAGGAAAGTATACAGCAATCCAGGCCTTCCTAAGAAGAAAGAAAGATCTCAGATATACAACCTAACCTTATGCCTTAAGGAGCTGGAAAAAGAACAGCAAATAAAACCCAAAAACAACAGAAGACAGGAAATAATAAAGATTAGAGCAGAAATCAATGCTGTCAAAACCAAAACAAACAAACAAACAAACAAACAAACAAACAAAAAAAAGTAGAACAGATCAATGAAACCAGAAGCTGGTTCTTTGAAAGAATTAACAAAATTGATAAACCACTAGCCAGTTTGATCAAAAAGGAAAGGACCCAAATAAATAAAATCAAGAATGAAAGAGGAGAGATCACAACCAACACAGCAGAAATAAAAACAATAATGAGAGAATATTATGAGCAATTATATGCCAATAAAATGGGCAATCTGGAAGAAATGGACAAATTCCTAGAAACATACACTACCAAAACTGAAATAGGAAGAAATAGAAAATTTGAACAAACCCATAACCAGTAAGGAAATCGAATTAGTAATCAAAAATCTGCCAAAAAACAAGAGTCCAGGGCCAGATGGCTTTCCAGGGGAGTTCTACCAAACATTTAAGGAACAGTTAACACCTATTCTCTTGAAGCTGTTCCAAAAAATAGAAATGGAAGGAAAACTTCCAAACTCTTTCTATGAAGCCAGCATTACCTTGATTCCAAAACCAGACAGAGACTCCACTAAAAAGGAGACCTATAGAACAATTTCCCTGATGAACATGGATGCAAAAATCCTCAACAAGATATTAGCCAACCGGATCCCACAATATATTAAAAATTTATTCATCATGCCCAAGCGGGATTTATACCTGGGATGCAGGGATGGTTCAATATCTGCGAAACAATTAATGTGATTCATCACATCAATAAACAAAAGGACAAGAACCATATGATCCTCTCAATAGAAGCAGAGAAAGCATTTGACAAAATACAGCTTCCTTTTTTGATAAAAACCCTCAGGAAAGTAGGGATAGAAGGAGCATACCTCGAGATCATGAAAGCCATATATAAACGACCCAACACTAATATCATCCTCAATGGAGAAAAACTGAGAACTTTCCCCCTAAGGTCAGGAACAAGATAGGGATGTCCACTCTCACCATGGTTATTCAACATAGTATTGGAAGTCGTAGCCTCTGCAATCAGACAACAAAAAGAAATAAAAGGCATCCAAATCAGCTAAGAGGAGGTCAAACTTTCACTCTTCACAGATGACATGATACTCTATATGGAAAACCCAAAAGATTCCATCAAAAAACTGCTAGAATTGATTCATGAATTCAGCAAAGTTGCAGGATATAAAATCAATGCACAGAAATCGGTTGCATTCCTATACACCAACAATGAAGCGACAGAAGGAGAAATCAAGGAATTGATCCCATTTACAGTTGCACCAAAAACCATAAAATACCTAGGAATAAATCTAACCAAAGAGGTGAAAAATCTATATAATGGAAACTATAGAAAACATATGAAAGAAATTGAAGAAGACACCAAAAAAATGGAAAAAGATTCCATGCTCCTGGATAGGAAGAACAAATATTGTTAAAATGTTGACACTACCCAAAGCAATCTACATATTCAATGCAATCCCTATCAAAGTAACACCAGCATTCTTCACAGAGCTAAAACAAAAAATCCTAAAATTTGTATGGAACCATAAAAGACCCTGAATAGCCAAAGCAATCTTGAAAAAGAAAACCAAAGCAGGAGGCATCACAATCCCAGACTTCAAGCTATACTACAAAGCTGCCATCAAGACAGTATGGTACTGGCACAAGAACAGACACTCAGATCAATGGAACAGAACAGAGAACCCAGAAATGAACCCACAAAAGTATGGTCAACTAATCTGTGACAAAGCAGGAAAGAATATTCAATGGAATAAAGACAGTCTCTTCAGCAAATGGTGCTGGGAAAACTGGACAGCAACATGCAGAAGAATGAACCTGGAACACTTTCTTACACCATACACAAAAATAAGCTCAAAATGAATGAAAGACCTAAATGTAAGACAGGAAGCCATCAAAATCCTCGAGGAGAAAGCAGGCAAATACCTCTTTGATCTAGCCCGCAGCAACTTCTTACTCAACACGTCTCTGGAGGCAAGGGAAACAAAAGCAAAAATGAACTATTGGGACCTCATGAAAATAAAAACTTCTGCGCAGTGAAGGAAACAATCAACAAAACTAAAAGGCAACCGACAGATTGGGAGAAGATATTTGAAAATGATATATCAGATAAAGGGTTAATTTCCAAAATCTATAAAGAACTTATCAAACTCAACACCCAAAATCAAATAATCCAGTGAAGAAATGGGCAAAAGACATGAATAGACACTTCTCCAAGGAAGACATCCAGATGGCCAACTGACACATGAAAAAATGCTCAACATCACTCATCATCAGGGAAATACAAATCAAAACCACCATGAGATACCTAACCTGACACCTGTCAGAATGGCTAACATTAACACCTCAGGCAACAACAGATGCGGAGAAAGAGGATCTCTTTCGCATTGTTGGTGGCAATGCAAGCTGGTGCAGCCACTCTGCAAAACAGTATGGAGGTTCCTCAAAAAACTAAAAACAGAACTACCCTATGACCCAGCAATTGCACTACTAGTCATTTGTCCACGGGATACAGGTGTGTTTTTTCGAAGGGACACATGCACCCCCATGTTTACAGCAGCACTATCAACAATAGCCAAAGTATGGAAAGAGCCCAAATGTCCACTGATGGATGAATGGATAAAGAAGAGGTGGTATATATATACAATGAAGTATTACTCAGCAATCAAAAAGAATGAAATCTTGCCATTTGCAACTACGTGGATGGAACTGGAGGGTATTATGCTAAGTGAAATTGGTCAGTCAGAGAAAGACAAAAATCATATGACTTCACTCATAGGAGGACTTTAAGAGACAAAACAAATGAACATAAGGGAAGGGAAACAAAAATAATATGAAAACAGGGAGGGGGATAAAAGAGAAGAGAGTCATAAATATGGGTAACAAACTAAGGGTTACTGGGGGGGGGGTTATGGGAGGGGGATGGGCTAAATGGGTAAGGGGCATTATTAAGGAATCTACTCCTGAAATCATTGTTGCACTATATGCTAACTAATTTGGATGTAAATTTCAAAAAAAAAAAAAAATGAAATAAAAAAAAAGAAATCCCAGAAATTGTAATTAGCAGAGAAGGACTTTAAAACAACTATGAAGAATTATGTTAACACATATAAATGAAAAAAAAATTACTATAGTGGGAAAACAACTGGGGAATTTCAGGACAGACTGGAAAACTGCTTAAAAGAATGAAATAAAAATTCTAGAACTGAAAAATACAAAATATAAAATAAAAAATTTATTGAAAATATTAATGACAGACTGGAGACAACAGAAAAAAGATCACTGAACTTGAACATAGTTAGTAAAAACATCCAAACAGGACACAAAGGAGGAAAAAAAAGCCTCAGTGAAATGTGAGACATTATCAAGGTGTCTAAAATATATAAAACCAGAGTTCCATAAAGCAAGAGGGCTAAAAATAGCGCAGAAAAATATCTGAAGAAATACTGATTTAAAAGATTCTAATATTTGATCAAAAAATAGCAAACCACCAAGTTAAGAGTACAGCAAATCTCAAGCAAGTACTCATCCATTCAAAGAAGATTTCTATGTCCTTGCAAAATCTTTTATAAAAGATGTAGAACACTGTCTTATTTAATATACCTATTGTATAGAGGTACAACAAAAAACAGTTCTAAAAGTTACTATCAAGAAAAAACTGAATGTATGTTTCTATTTGTTATATTGATCATTCCCAACACAAACACTTTTGTATTTTTGCTTTGTCAGGAAATTTGGAGCTGGATATGGTAGATACTTATACCAACTAAGCTATTGCCATCTATATTCTCTCTCTAAAAGCTTTTATTCTGTTTTTTTTCCCTCCACATTACATGTATGTTTTATGTTAGAGACACTCCATAGCAGGTAGCCTTTGGAGTTAACCAGACCTAGACAGGAATTTAATCCCTAGCCTTTTTCACTGTATCATTTGATTCCTTTATGTCTATACTTTCTAATCTGTAAAATAAGGATAATATGAATACTCTTATTACCTATCTTGCAGCACTATTGGAGTATTAATTTATAAAATGCATGTAGAGCCCATATATCCTGGTACAGAATAAGATCTCAGTTAATGCAGGCTATGGTTATTTAGTCATCTCAAATAATGCTTGAAAGTAGCTGTCATATAAAACATAAATTAATGACAATAATATTCATTCCTGTACAAAGCAATTATTTATTCTCAAGATACAATAATATGGAGAATTATGAAATTATTGAGAGGTTAGCAATCCTTGTCTCTGGAATGAATACTGAAACAACATACATCATGGCCGGAAATGATCCACTAAACTTCTGGGCAATAGGAAGTGTATATAGTGGACACAACATTTGTTCATGGAATAATTGATAGGATGTTTACATAAACAAGACCTTAGACATATTTGGTTAAACCCTTCACTTTACTGCTAGGGAAATGTACCAATTTTGTGTATTTTTAATGTACTGTATCTTTAAACTTCATAATTTGTGTTACTTCCAAAACTTCCACAGTACTTCTTGTGGACTCTAGACCCCAGTTTCCAACTCACTAATTTTGAGTAATAGCTAAATCCTAAGGAAGTTGAGTATCTGTAAAATGGGAATAATAGTATCTTCCCTACCTACTTCACAAGTTGTTATGAGAATTAAACTGTGAAACACTTTAGGAAAAGATATATGCAAATGGGAAATTGTGATTCTTATTATTATTCTCTGTATCATTTCTTTTCATCAGCAAACAAAATCCTAGTATTGATCTGCCTAGACAATGAGAGACTTTCTATTCCATAAAATATATTTACTTGGTTTTATTTTAATTTTTCATTCAAATATGGGTGATTACCTGATTTGTTTTGAAAGGGAGTAAAAAAGACTATCTTGGACATCTTTTATCTATTTTATTTATGACATGAATTTGAAACAACTACTACTTAAAGTCTGGGTGTGAGGAAGAGTGCACACAGTGAATAAAACACTTGACCTTTTACTAGAATAAAGGTATATTTTCTGGTACCCAGGAAGACTGGTAAGTAATAATAGCTCTGTTATGATATAAAGAAACCAAACAGATAATAATGATCCCACAGTTCTGAGAGCCTTTCGTTCTCTTTCCACATATAAATGGATTGTTTCTTGATTCATATTCTATCCTTCTACCTTTCCAGTAACCTCTTATATTGAACACCACTGTGTGATATTAGAAAAGAAGAAATGGATTAGCTTACTTTCATATACAAGTATTATATGGTCAAGTGTTTGCTAACACACACATAAACCATCTTTTTTTTCTAAGTATAAACTGATATAATTTATTTATTAGATTTTAGAGATGTCCTTTATGATTCATGTCATTTCAGAGCAAAAGACATTTTTCAAAAAAGAACAAGAAATCGTTGAGGGTGTCTACCTATGTGCCTAAGGACTCCAAAAACTGATAAACCAGATTGCACTTCTGAATGCCAGACACTTAGTACTGTTTCAAATTCAACATACGCAATATTAAATTCATCATCTCTTCCTCCCATGCAAACCTGCTCTTTTCTTTCTATTTCTAATCTTGGAATAATCCCACTATTATTTTTTTTACTAATCTCTTAATGGAATCGTATTTTTTTCAGATTTATTGAGGTATAATTGACAAACAGGAACTGTATATATTAAAAGTGTACAAGTTATATTTTGATATGTATGTATAAACATTGTAAAATGATCACCGCAATCAAGCTAATTAACATATCCATCACCTCATAATTACCATTTCCTTTCTCTCTCCTTTTTCTCTGGTGAGAACACTTTAAAAGATGTACCCTCTTAGCAAATTTCAAGTGTACAACACAGAATTGTTAACTATAGTCACCTTACCATACACTAGATCTCCAGAACTTATTCTTCCTGTGTAACTGAAACTTTGTACACTTTGATCAACACTTTCCCATTTTCCTCTCTACCCTGCCCCTAGTAACCACCCTTCTATTTACTTATTCTGTGAGTCTGACTACTTTAGAGTCCACATACAAGTGAGATCATGCAGAACTTGTCTCTCCGTATCTGACTTGTTTCACTAGCATAATGTTGCAAATGATAATATTTCCTTCTTTTTCAAAGCTAAATAATATTCCCCTATGTGTGCATGTGTGTGTGTGTGTGTGTATTTGCATTGTTTTCTCAATGCTTAGCCACTGCACTACATACAGTATGTCTACAATAAGTATTTGTTGAACATATAAGTAAATGAAATTTTTTAAATGCTATGAACACAAGACTAGCACTTTCATACACATTTTAATCCCCACCAGAGCTCTGAAATATTAGTAACTCATGGTCACTGCTATGGAACAGTTAGAGAGAGTGCAGCACTAATATCAATGTGAAAAAAGTTCTCTTACACCACTTCCAAAGGCCCAGTGAATGTGTACTATGATATAGCTCACTGAGTAATTGAACTCATTACTCACGACTCATTGAGTAATTTAATATGCTAAAGTAACTGCTATTTACTCCACTTCAGGCTTGATTTTACAAGGAATTCTGTGTATGTGATGCAGACATATATTTTTCTTTTCTCAATTATTAAAATACTATTAGTGGCCTGAGGTGTGACTCCCTCCTCTTCTAGAACACAGATCATACTATACTGACATTACTTGTTCATTATTTGGTTTCCCTAACTGCCCTTGATCTCTTGAGGAAAAGAACAATGCCATTTTAATCTTTGCACCCCAGCACTAATCACAATGCCAGGTATTTAGTGGGCTCTAATGAAATGTTTTCAGGGTAAAAAAAAGATGGAATAGAAGGAAGAAGCAGAGAGAGGGAAGAGGGGAAGGGAAGAAAAAGAAAGCAGTCATGTCTGTTTACTAAAGTAAGAAATGTGAATATTATTCCTATTTTATGGCTAAGGAAATTTTTAAAAAGTACCTAAGACTACCCATGGACTGATTAACTGGTAAAGCTGAGACAAGAACTAAATTATCCTATGTGAGAGTCCAGGGAATAGATAATCTGACATCTGGAAAGAAGCAGGAACCCATACATTGATATTTCCCTTCCCATTTCCATTGAGATTTTCTGCCATCTGATAAAGACAGTTGTGTAGAGAAGTGTTTTTCTAATTACTCATTGAGTAAAACCAGAGCTTTGCTGAGTACTCAGAGAATTGCAAAAGAAATGCCTTATTCACAGTATCCTTTTAAAACTTATTTTCTAGTTTTATTATTATTCCTACATTCTAAAATTCTATCCTTCACTGTTAATGTAGAGGACAAAATAGTCTAAAATTAATAAGCTGAAAATTACGAAAGAGAGGTCAGTGGAATATGTCCCAACTAAAGCAATTTATAGGAAATGAAACCTAAATTACATTTTTTCTCTATTACTCATTTTAACTGTTAAGAAATTTCATATTTAAATTATTGGACAACATTGAAATTATGTTTCACTAATCCTTAGAGACCATACTTTCTTCCAAAACACATTTGCATCCCATTTTACACCCTAGAAAAATGTTCCTTTTCTTGGTTCCCATAGTACCCTCTAATAATATATTTACTACACTGTAACAATCCTTTAATCTATTAATTTTTTGCACTATTTTTTGAGCCCCTTAACAGCAGGGAAATACAGGAACTAGAAAATATTTGTTTGAATCAAGGTAGGTTGTATGTAAATATTTAACGTTTTAAATTTTGTGATAAAATTACCTTCCCATTATACCATGTTTTCTCCTCTCTGATCCCAATTTCCTCTTGTACTGTAGCCCTTTTATATTACAGACTATCAGTTCATGAGGAACATAAGTTCAAGAGTGAGTCTGCAGTCACTTGTATCAGAAAAGGAAGATTACAATCATGTAAGTCTACTGTGAACCTATAACACTTGAAATGTAAGATTTCCTCAAGCAAGAACATATCTTAGTGCTCTCTGTTCTAGTTAATTTTGATAAAATAAAAATTCACAGACACTCCATTTGTACCAGGTTCAAAATAAAAACAGTAAAATATAAGTTGATAACAACAGATAACTACTATATTTCCCAGCCCAGGATCTACTAGATTTTCATTTGAGGAACTGCTTCCCAACCCTAAGATCATATAATTTTCAGGTTATCCCTGTTTCTGCACTTTAAGGAATTTCATGACCCAAGCCCAGGAATTAACCACCAGCCATGTTGATTAGGTCAGAAAAGAGCTTGGAATCTCAGTTAAAGCAAACATAGCTAATTATGGGGAGTATGTTGGGATAATAGTGAAAGAGAAGGCTTCTTCTTGCAGAGACTACTAAGAGAATGGCATGTATGTCTGAGAATGCTGGCCTGTACTGAGGTAGGGAGGGACTTGCCTTAAAATGGAGCCAACAGTGAGTAAGACAGAGATTAGTGATGACACTGAACCCTTGGATACAGTCATACATGACTCTTCAGTTATGGAAGCCAACAATTTCTTTTTTCTTGAGGTACTAGGTACAAATTTCTGGTTCGTTGGTAAATAGTATTTCATTCTATTTTTCCTGAATATACTTCATTTATTGTAAGTCTTCAAACTTACTAATGCATGCCCACCATTCATAATCCCAACTCTAAAATGCTACCCTTTCCAACTAGAAATAAGCCTTCATTTATATGAACTCTTAAAGAATTTTACCTCTAAGAAAAGATAAAAATACTTTCAATTTTCTAAATATTTATAGAGTTGTCTTATTTGGACCAAATTACTATGCAGCCAACTTTTGATTTTCCACTTGAATTGTTCCATTAACGATAAATAGATGAAACATTAGACTGTTTTTTTAATGCTTATTTATTTTTGAGAGAGACAGAGACAGAGCACGTATTGGAGGGGCCTAGAGAGAAGAGAAGAGAGGATCTATAGTAGGCTCTGTGCTGACAACAGAGAGCCCCACACCGGGCTTGAACTCACAAACTGTGAGATCATGACCTGAGCTGAAGTCCAAAGGTTAACCAACTGAGCCACCCAGGCACCCCTAGACTGTGTTCTTATTTCAGTTACTTTGTGTTGGAATTGCAAAAAAAAAAAAATTAGCAACAAAATGTATTTAAAAACACACTTCTGTTGGCATTTTGAATGAAATGGCATTTGAATGAAATAGCTAACAATTAACCCTTTATATTGTGGGGGTTTGTTTGTTTGTTTGTTTGCTCCTGGAGTTCTCTTGCAGCTTTAATTCTTGAGTCTCAGGTGGCAGCACCAGACATTAAATCTCCAAATCTCCAAGGGGATTAAATCCATTAAATCCATTAAATCTCCAAAGGGAGAGGTATTATTAAATTTTTTGCTGGTCATTCGTTTCTGAACACAAATGAACAAATTCTTAAACCCACTTATTCATTTCATTATGATCATTAGGAGAAAAATTTAAGCCTAGCTTGCATATTGAAAATAAGAACAAAACACACACACACACACACACACACACACACACACACATACACACACACACCCTGTTGATAATAAATTTCATGGATTCATTTATGTTAAACAAAGTCCAATTTTATTCACTCTTAATATCCTTGTAGTCCATTGTATGCCTTCTGCAGTGATCCTTGTTTCAGTAGCTGTTTGATACCTTCTCTTGCTTCCTCTGTTAACTGTTCTTTTGGAAAATCTACATGGAAAGTGATTATCAAAGAATTCTTGATGTTGTTGTTGTCAAAGTTGGGGAGGCCCTCTCCTTTCTTCCATACCTTGGTTCCTAGTCTGGTGATCTTATCCTGGAAAATATGTACACTGTGGCCATCCAAGTGAGTAATATCTATATCAAAGCCCACCAGAGACTCAACTAGTGTGATTGTCACATTTGTATATAAATCTCCTTTCCTTTCAAATACTGGGTGCTTGACAACTTTGATTCTGAACCGCAGGTCTCCTGGCTCTCCATCCACGTGAGGGTCACCTTCCCCCATAAAAGGATACTCCATGCCATCTCTCACCACAGGTTCTATTTCTACCTCCAGTGTTGGTTCTTCATTCACTAGTCTGACATTAGGGCATTCATTACAGACCACCTTTGGGTCATTTGGAAGCACCCTGGGAAGCATTTGGAAGCTGTGTAGTCCCCATTTTTGCTGGCGGTTGCGTTTTTGTTTGCCAGGAAACTGCCTTGCCACAGGTTTGTTTCTAACTACTTCCACAAAATTTCCTGAATATACTTCATCCAAAGGAACTTCTAGTCTACAATAATATCACTTCCTCTTAGAAAATTTGTCTTGCTCATAAGGGGTTCCTCCAAACATGAAATCACAATCTCCAAAGAAGTATAGAAAAAATGTCTCCATGGGAGCCCTAATGCCATCTTTTAACCCCTTTTCACTATTAACTATCATATTGTTTCCGTTTCTCACTGTCTGACAGAACCTAATAAGTGGAACCTAGATCCTGGAATTTCTCCTGAGCTCCAGGATCATCAGGCTTCCAGTCAGGATGAAGCTGCAGGGCCAGTTTCCTGTGGGCCTTTTTAATGTCTTTTACAGATGCACTTTGAGGCACCCACAAGATCTTATAGAAATCTTGCCTAGCAATCAAGGCCCCATGGAGGTACAGCAGCAACAGGCAGAAGGTGCCCAAGTCCTGCAGGGCCATGGTTTCTCTGTGCCAGCCTCTGTGCCGGTCCCTAGCCACAGACTCCTTACACACCCCGCTGCCGCCTCAGCTCAGAGCTAGCTCGCCTCCTCCTCTACCCAAATCCCACCAAATCAATATTTTAAAATTAAAGTTTACTTCAATCTCAATATTTTATTAGTATTTGTAATTATTCATTTTTATACTTAACAATTTTAGTTTTACATGTAATTTAAATGTAATTTCATTGTCTATATCCGAGTTCTTTTGACCTTATTTATGTATTCATAAATAGTTCCCAAAATACTCATGGGAAATAAGTAACAAACGATGGCATGCATGTCATATTATATAGCTTTTATAAAGTTCCTATTTTAGTGAACCCAGGTGGGTTGTTTTAGTATTTGAACTGTATCTACATTACAAATAGATTACCTGAAAGGTATATCCTACAATGAAAATCCCTTAGAACTCATACCATCCACATAATCTGCTTTATTATATTAATCCAAACTCATTTCTAACAAATCACTACCCTAAACGTTATACTCAAAAAAAAAAAACACTAAACCACTTGAATTTCATAAAACATACCATGTGTTTTTCTGTCTTCTTGCTTTTGGACATAGTCATCCTCCTATTTGCAATGACTTTCTGTCTTTCGTCCACCAGGGGAATGCTTATCTATCTTCCAAGCTTTCATTTAACTATTATCTTCTCAATGAAACCTCCCAGATACCCCTTCACTGTCCATGAAAAACTGATCATTCCTTCCTCTCTGCTACTATAGAATCTATCCATGTCTCTTTCCTTATACTTATCCCTTTTGAATTACTTGTTTGACTCTCTCCTCAATCAAAATATGAGCTCTCTGATGGAAGTGGAGCAGATCACTGGAATAAGAAATTCTTTCAGTTTATAGAAATATACAAATAACATCTCACACTGAAAAGATAAAATAATAAAGAATCCATATCTTAAGATACTACTAGAAAAATGGCACACTTACAGGTTTCATTCAAAGGCCACAAAAATAGAAGATTCTCAGAATCAAAAGACATTAAAATGTAAAAATTTCTGTTTCATTAATTAACATAGATGATTGAATCAATAGATAAATGTTCTGATCCATCCACAATCAATAAAACAGGCTCCCAAAAATAAAGAGCCCGTGTTTCCAGCTTCCCATTCTATGAAAAGTATTGCAGAGTTAAATTTATATTTTCTGCTTGATTTTGTATGATTCAGAAATATTTATGTTTCCCTATCACTAAGTAAATGCTTACAACTAGGAAAAATGGACTATTTTGTTATCTTGAAGTAGTCCCTTTCATATAGTATTTCATAAAGAAAAAAATATCTGGGAGTTAGGGCAATGTTTACATTTGACAGCAATAGTAAACTATGCCAATAACATTCGGTTGCTTCATATACCATGAAATAAAGACACGGTACCACTGTCCAATGCCATAGTTTTCTGATTATTAGCATGATCTATGGCACATTTTTCTGTCTTGTATCTAGTTGTCCATAGCTTGTTTCTAAAACTCGGGCTTTTTCCAATTAGTTATTCATGTTGTTAAATTAACTTGTATTAAAATAGAAACAGTTTGAGATTCAAGAGAAAGAGAAAATAGAATAGGAAGGAAGTTTATTTTGGTTTAATATTTTTCCAGGTTTACATACAACTTTGTCTAATGGCAAAAGCAATCTCAGTTAAAAAAACATTATTTATTTTTTTGCTTATTAATTTAGACTGTATAAAGTTAGCATAACGATGAGCTGGAAACTGTCCTATGTTTGTAAAGATAAAGGAAATGATAATATGCCTTTACAATACAAAGAAGGGTTGCTCTGTGCAAAGCATAATACTAAAAACTGCCACATATCACCAAGAGCTATCACCTATAACCTGTTTACTATATGCTAAATGATTTTTTATATACTATCTTATTTAATCTACATGACAATCCTAGAATTTATGATTTTCTCTGTCCCCATTAATGTGATTTTTTTAACTTAAAATGTCAATAGGTAATTTTTTAAAAATGATAACTAATCAGGTAGAATACACATCTCATATGCACAGCAGAAACACAGAGAATACACGTCTCATACAGCACAAAGAAATGAATAACATGAAGGAAAGGTAAAAGACTCAGAGAGGACAGATCCAGAGACTGAAGCATATGAAAACTCACAATTCCAAAGAAGATAGAAAGAAAATGAGGAGGTAACAAAGAAATAACAGAAGAAATTTCCCTGTGCTAAATAAAGACTTAAGTCTACGATGGCACAAAAGCAGACACATAGACCAATGGAATAGAATAGAAACCCCAGAACTAGACCCACAAACGTATGGCCAACTCATCTTTGACAAAGCAGGAAAGAACATCCAATGGAAAAAAGACAGCCTCTTTAACAAATGGTGCTGGGAGAACTGGACAGCAACATGCAGAAGGTTGAAACTAGACCACTTTCTCACACCATTCACATAAATGAACTCAAAATGGATAAAGGACCTAAATGTGAGACAGGAAACCATCAAAACCTTAGAGGAGAAAGCAGGAAAAGACCTCTCTGACCTCAGCCATAGCAATCTCTTACTCGACACATCCCCAAAGGCAAGGGAATTAAAACCAAAAGTGAATTACTGGGACCTTATGAAGATAAAAAGCTTCTGCACAGCAAAGGAAACAACCAACAAAACTAAAAGGCAACCAACGGAATGGGAAAAGATATTCGCAAATGACATATCGGACAAAGGGCTAGTATCCAAAATCTATAAAGAGCTCACCAAACTCCACACCCGAAAAACAAATAACCCAGTGAAGAAATGGGCAGAAAACATGAATAGACACTTCTCTAAAGAAGACATCCGGATGGCCAACAGGCACATGAAAAGATGTTCAGCGTCGCTCCTTATCAGGGAAATACAAATCAAAACCACACTCAGGTATCACCTCACGCCAGTCAGAGTGGCCAAAATGAACAAATCAGGAGACTATAGATGCTGGAGAGGATGTGGAGAAATGGGAACCCTCTTGCACTGTTGGTGGGAATGCAAATTGGTGCAGCCGCTCTGGAAAGCAGTGTGGAGGTTCCTCAGAAAATTAAAAATAGACCTACCCTATGACCCAGCAATAGCACTGCTAGGAATTTATCCAAGGGATACAGGAGTACTGATGCATAGGGCCACTTGTACCCCAATGTTCATAGCAGCACTCTCAACAATAGCCAAATTATGGAAAGAGCCTAAATGTCCATCAACTGATGAATGGATAAAGAAATTGTGGTTTATATACACAATGGAATATTACGTGGCAATGAGAAAAAATGAAATATGGCCTTTTGTAGCAACATGGATGGAACTGGAGAGTGTGATGCTAAGTGAAATAAGCCATACAGAGAAAGGCAGATACCATATGGTTTCACTCTTATGTGGATCCTGAGAAACTTAACAGGAACCCATGGGGGAGGGGAAGGAAAAAAAAAGAGGTTAGAATGGGAGAGAGCCAAAGCATAGAGACTGTTAAAAACTGAGAACAAACTGAGGGTTGATGGGGGGTGGGAGGGGAGGGGAGGGTGGGTGATGGGTATTGAGGAGGGCACCTTTTGGGATGAGCACTGGGTGTTGTATGGAAACCAATTTGTCAATAAATTTCAAAAAAAAAAAAAGAAATGGTAAAGAAGTGAGCCTTTCAAATTGTCAGGTCAGTACTGAGTAGTTTGATGTATATGTTTTGGATCTGTAACTTAGAACATGGAGCACACAAGATTAAAGTTTTACTTCTTTTATGGAAAAAAAAGACTTAAGTCTACGAGATGGAGAGTAAAAATAGACATTTTCAGCAACAAAATATAACAACAGAACAATACTGAAATGGTTTCTCATTAGTGTGAATCTTTGAAAAAAAGGTATATTCTTATCACTATATACTAATTGAAATAAGTCAGTCAAAGAAAGACAGATACCATATGTTTTCACTCATATGTGGATCTTGATAAACTTAACAGAAGACCATGGGGGAGGGGAAGGGGGAAAAAAAGTCACAGAGAGAGAGAGAAAGGCAAACCATAAGATATTCAAATACAGAGAACAAACTGAGGGTTGATGGGGGGTGGTGGAGAGGGGAAAGTGGATGATGGGCATTGAGGAGGGCACTTGGGATGAGCACTGGGTGTTGTATGGAAACCAATTTGACAATAAATTATATTAAAAAATATTTTTAAACATATAGTTGAACTGTATATTAAAAAGCAAATTGACCTTTAAAAAATAAAATAAAAATCACCTTAAAAAGACAGATTAAATATATTTATTTTTTTTAAATCTCCCAGTAGTCTTCTGGTAGTCACTTATCATTTCCAAAAATATCAACAAATTGCTAACATTTCTCTTTTTGTTAAAGAAAACTTGGAGGGGCGCCTGGGTGGCACAGTCGGTTAAGCGTCCGACTTCAGCCAGGTCACGATCTCGCGGTCCGTGAGTTCGAGCCCCGCGTCAGGCTCTGGGCTGATGGCTCAGAGCCTGGAGCCTGTTTCCGATTCTGTGTCTCTCTCTCTCTCTGCCCCTCCCCCGTTCATGCTGTGTCTCTCTCTGTCCCAAAAATAAATAAACATTGAAAAAAAAAATTAAAAAAAAAAAGAAAACTTGGAAATACTTTTTTAACAACTTAAAAAACTTTGCCATATCTGTAAATCTTTTGTGGTACAAACTATTTGCAATCATTTCCTGTTTCATAATAAAGTGCTACTAAAATGGTATAATTTAGGGAGAAAGAGAAAATATGATTCAGCAAATTAATACTAAAGGAATTACAGTGTTAGCCAATTTCCCTGCCACCTCATCTCCTACCTCAACCTCCCTGTTATGTAACTGCTACATCTGTCATATCTATTTCCTTAGTGATGGATAGTGAGGGAATTCCTCTCCTTCCCCAAACTGCTTGCCCCAAACATATGACAACATAATACATGGCATAAGTCACATCCAATTTAGTGGGAAAAGAATAGTTGACATAATGAATTCTGTTGACTGAACTGACTACCCATCTGGAAGAAGGCAAAATTAAGCTAATTTTAATATTTTATATTTAAATATAAAAAACTAAATTTTTAGAAGAAAAACTAAAAGATAGTATACAAATTGGGATTGGGAAACATTTTGGAATAAAAATAAGAAATATAGAAATCCATAAGGGATAAGATAGAAATAACTAAACACAAAAATATTAAATGTTTGTAGAGTAAAGATATTGTAAATAAAAGACAGAAGATAAATAAGAAATAAAGATAAATATTAGTTACATATCTAAGAGTCAAGGTTAATATTAAAGAGTGCCTAAAATTATTGTTTATAAAAAAGAATAAATCACTGGGTGAATGCACAAAGCATATCAGTATGTAATTCATAAAGGAGAAAATTCAAATGGCCAATAAACAAAAAAAGATGTTTAACATGCTGTCACATAATTTGGTTATTAAAACTAAATACAATAACCTGCAACCAAGCTATTTAACTCTTGGCAATCTGTTCAATATAAATATAACCAATAGTACATAGACAAGAATGTTAATTTAAGCACATGGATAGTGGGGGGTGGGGGAACTGGAGACAGCATGACTATCTAACAATGAGAAAATGGTAGACTAGATGGGAGTACATCCATACTATCACATTTTATCTAGCCCTTAAAAAGAACAAGTTAGATTTCCATCTATTGACTAGAAAAATAATATACTATGAAGTGAGAAAAGTATACTTCAGTTTGTATAACATGATTCCATCAAAAACAAACAAACATAGCTACATGTTTTAAAAACTATTCTTATGTACATTTATATGAACATAGATAAAAGTTAGAGAAATACATATCAGTCTATAAAACTGGATACAACACGGAAAAAAAAGAGGATTTGATGAAGGTGGGAGTCAGGAAGTGCATGTGTATGTGAATTTTTGTTTTTTACTTTGTACATGTTGGATTGTTCATCTATTTAAAATTAGCAGGTGTTACTTTTGTGACTAAGAAAAATAATAAAACAAAATTATGGAAACAGGCATTACTCTAAGCTCTGTATAGGACATTTCAAATAAACATGGGTTAAAAGAGAACTTATCTTAAAAGGGAACAATCTTAAAATGTTTAATCCAATGAACAATCTAGAACACAAAGTTTCTGTTAAAAAGTGTCCATGTTTAAGTTAATTTTTATTTCCAAAGAAATCTAGGACAACAGTATAGTTAGTTCATCATGAATACCACTGGGCTTTAGTTTCATCTATAAGTAAGTGGGGTCAAGCAAAATCTCCTTCCTCTGATGTTCTATGATTCTTCTAGGATATATAAATATATATCATCAAAGGCAGCCTACATGCATTCTATGTGATTGGCAATGTGCAAGGTACATCGGACCTTGATCATATGGACAAGACTTGACACTTACTCTCAAGAAAACTCAGTCTGCCAGCGGGAAAAGGAGGCAGTTAATTCTACCCATTGCAATTAAAAGTATATTAACAGGCCTAGGAACATCTATGAGGTTATAAATAATTCCCTTTAAAAGGTAGCCTTCAAGGATTAACAGGAGTTTACAAGGTGAATCAATATTTCAGCATAAAGGACAAAAATTTAGGGAGAAAATAGAAGAGGATTTTCTGTACATGTTTGAGTGATGAGCAGCCCAGTATGAGTACAACACAAAGTTCATGGAGAATGTCAAAATACAAAGTTGCCAAGCTACTTCATTAGGGTTTCTCCTGCTGAAGAATATGAATTGTAGCCCATGCACAAGCAGTTCTCAAACTTCAATACACATAACACCTTAGGAGTGCTTATTACAATTCAGATTCTTATCTCCCTAGAGACAGCATGACTGTCTCACAAAGGAATGGCTGAACAAAATGGTAGTACATCCGTACTATGATAGTTTATCTAGTTCTTAAAAATAAAAAATTAGATCTCCAATAAATCTCCATCTAATGATTTTATCTGTTTGTTTTAGTTATTGTGTGGTAGTCTCTTCCTTCAGCAGGAAGAAGGAAATGCAGAAAAGAAAAAAACTAATATTTATTGAGTGATGATTATATGTTAGATATTTGCAAGATGCTTTCATTTTTAATCTTCATTTATTTGTTTTTAAGTTCTGTGAAGTATTATTATTACTATTTTGCATGTGAGAAAATGAAGGCTCAGGTGAAGAAACTAAAAAAATCAGAAAACTAATCTGATCCTGATCTAGGATTTGATTCCAGGACTTCTGACTCCAAGTTTAATTGATTCTCCTGGATTTGACTTTGATAAACTTTAGCTGAGGTAGTAAATCCAGGAAGAAAAGCAGATTGCAGGAGATAGATAATAAACTCCGTCTTAGGAATGTAAAAATGGACATTGCTAAAAGATATTATTGAAGAGGAAATGGCTAATAAACAGTTGGAAATATAGATGAAACTCAGGAGAAAACATGGATCGGGAATGATACATTTGGGAGAAACTTTATTCTATGTTGGTGAAAAGTTAAAGGTTAGTCATTTAAAGTGATAATAGAAGAGAAATAAACAACGAAAGAAAGAGAAGAAAATAATTCTTTAAGGAAAGAACCGAAGAAAATATAGTCATATATGAAGCCAGAGTAGAAAAGATTTTTATTAAGTTTTTTAAATTTAATTCCAGTACATTAACATACAGTGTTAATTAGTTTCAGGTGTACAACACAGTGGTTCAACAATTCTATACATTACTCAGTGCTCATCATGGTAAGTGCACTCCTTAGTCCCCTTCACCTATTTCACAACACCCCCCTCCACTTCCCTCTGGTAACCATCAGTTTGTTCTCTACAGATAACCATCTGTTTCTTGGTTTGCCCTCTCTTTTTTCCTTTGTTTATTTGTTTTGTTTCTTTAGATTCCACACACGAGTGAAATCATATAGTATTTGTCTTCCTCTGACTTATTTCACTTACCATTACACTCTCAACATCCATCCATCTTGCTGCAAATGGCGAATTCCCTCTTCTTTATCCATTCATCTGTTGATGGACACTTTTGCTGCTTCCATAATTTGGCTATTGTTAATGCTGCAATAAAGACATGAGCGCATGTATGGCCCTGTATTTTTTTAGGATTATTTATTTTTGAGAAAGAGAGAGAGAGAGAGAAGAGGTGAGGGAGGGGCAAAGAGACAGGAGCCAGAGAATCCCAAGCAGGCTTCCCACTCTCTGTGCAAAGCCTGATGTGGTGCTTGAACTCACAAACCGTAAGATCATGACCTGACCTGAAGTCAAGAGTCAGACCCTTAACTGACTGAGCCACCCAGGTGCCCCAATATTGTTGTACTTTTTGGGTAAATACCCAGTAGTACAATTATTAGAACATAGGGTAGTTCCATTTTTAATTTTTTGAGAAATCTCCGCACTGTTTTCCACAGTAGCTGTACCAGTTTGCATTCCAATCAACAGTACAAGAAGGTTCCTTTTTTCCATATCCTCTCCAATACTTATTGTTTCTTGTGTTTTTTATTTTAGCCATTATAACAGGTATGAGTTGATATCTCATTGACTCAAGACTATTGATATCTCAAAACTATTGATTTGCATTTCCCTGATGATGAGTGATAGTGAGCATCTTTTCATGTGTCTGTTGGCCATCTGTACACCTTCTTTGAAGAAATGTCTGTTCTTGTCTTCTATTCTGTTTTCATTGGATTATTTGCTTTTTGGGGTGTTGAGTTGTATCAGTTCTCTATATATTTTGAATATTAACACTTTATTGGATATGTCATTTACAAATATCTTTTCCCATGTAGTAAATTATCTTTTAGTTTTGTTGATTGCTTCCTTTGCTGTGCAGCAGCTTCTTATTTTGATGTAGTCCCAAGAGTTTATTTTTTGCTTTTGTTTCCTTTGCCTCAGGAGACGTATCTCAAAAAATGTTGCTATGGTCAATGGTAGGCCACCTATGCTCTCTTGTAGGATTTTTAGGATTTCATGTCTCACTTTTAGGTCCAAAATCCATTTTGAGTTTATTTTTGTATATGGTGTTAGAAAGTGGTCCAGTGTCATTCTTTTGCATGTAGAGAAACTGTCTTTTCCCATTGCATATTCTTGGCTTCCATGTCAAGGATTAATTGACCACATAATCATAGGTTTATTTATGGGTTCTCTATTCTGTTCCACCGATCTCTGTGTCTATTGTTGTGCCAGTACCATGATGTTTTGGTTACTACAGATTTGGTATATAACTTGAAGTCTGGAATTGTGCTATCTCCAGTGTTGTTTTTCTTTTTCAAGATTCCTTTGGCTATTCAGAGTCTTGTGTGGTTCCATACAAATTTTTATGATTATTTATTCTAGCTCTGTGACGATTATTCATTCTAGTTCTGTGAAAAGTGGTGTTGGTATTTTGATCGGGATTAAATTAAATCTGGAGATTGCTTTGGGAAGTGTAGATATTTTCACAATATTTGTTCTTCCAATCCATGAGCATGGAATGTCTTTCCATTTGTTTGTGTCATCTTTAATTTCTTTCACCAGTATTTTATAATTTTCATGACATAGGTCTTTAAACTCCCTGGTTAAGTTTATTCCTAGGTATTTGATTATTTTTGGTACAACTATAAATGGGATTGCTTTCTTAATTTCTATTTCTGTTGCTTCATTATCAGTGTTTAGAAATGTGACAGATTTCCCTACATTGATTTTGTATCCTGAGACTTTACTGAATTCATTTATCAGTTCTAGCAGTTTTTTGGTGGAGTCTTTAACGTTTTATAGTATCATGTCATTCTCAAACAGTGAAAGTTTTACTTCTTCCTTACCAATTTGGATGCCTTTTCTTTCTTTTTGTTGTCTTACTGCTATGGTTAGGACTTCCAGTACTATGTTGAATAAAAGTGGTAAGTGGATATCCTTGTTTTTTTCCTGACCTTTGAGGGAAAGTTCTGTTTTTCCCCATTGAGTATGATTTTGGTGTAGGTGTTTCATATAAGGCAAATATTTTTCATATAAGAGGTATGTTCCCTCTAAACTTACTTTGTTGAGGTTTTTTTTTTTTATCATGAATCGATGTTGTATTTTGTCAAATGCTTTTTCTGCATTTATTGAAGTGATGACGTTTTTATCCTTTCTCTTATTGATGTGGTGTATCATGTTGATTGATTTGTGAATATTGTACCACTTGTACAACCTAGGAATAAATCCCACTTGATTGTGGTGAATTATTTTTTTAATATATTGTTAGATTCAGTTTGTTAGTATTTCGTTGAGGATTTTTGCATCTAGATATGTCAAAGATACTGTGCCATTGTTCTCTTTTTGTATGATGTCTTTACCAGGTTTTGGTATCAGGGTAATGCTAGCCTCATAGAATTATTTTGGAAGTTTTCCCTCCTTTTCTATTTTTTTGGAATAGTTTGAGAAGAATAGATATTAACTTTTCTTTAAATGGTTGGTAGAATTTGTCTTTGAAGTCATCCTGGACCTTTGTTTGTTGAGGGTTTTTTGATTGCTGATTCAACTTGATTGCTAGTAATCAGTCTGTTCAAATTTTCTGTTTCTTCCTGCTTTGGTTTTGGTAGGTTATATGTTTCCAGAAATGTATCCATTTCTTCTAGGTTATCCAATTTTTTGGCATATAATTTTTTCACAATATTCTCTTGACAATTGTTCATATTTTTGGTGTTGGTTGGTTGCTATTTATCTTCCCTCATTTGTGATTTTTTTGAGTCTTTTTTTTTATGAGTCTGGCTAGACGTTTATGAATTTTGTTGATCTTTTCAAAGGACCAACTCCTGGTTTCATTGATATGTCCCATTGTTTTTTTTAGTTTCTATATCATTTATTTCTGCTCTAATCTTTATTATTCCCTTCCTTCTGCTGGTTTTAGATTTTGTTTGTTGTTCTTTGTCTAGCTTCTTTAGGTGTAAGGTAAGGTTTTCACTTGAGATTTCTTGCTTATTGAGGTAGATGTGTATTGCTATAAACTTCCCTCTTGGAGCCATTTTTGCTGCACCCTGGGGATTTTGGACCATTGTGTTTTCATTTTCATTTGTCTCCATGTAATTTCTTATTTCTTCTTTTATTTTCTGTTGACCCATTCATTGTTCAGTAGAATGTTTATAAACCTCCATATATCTTTGCTCTTTCTAGATTTTCTCTTGTGGTTGACTTCTAGTTTCATAGCACTGTGGTCAGAAAAGATGCATGGTTTGACTTCAACCTTGTTTAATTTGTTGAAACTTGTTTTGTGGCCCCAGTAGGAAAGAGTAAAGGAGGATGTGATTGACAACGCTGTATGTTGCAAAAAAGAGAAGAAATTTAATGAAGCTACCGGGTTAAATTACTCTACCTTTGATGATATCTATGAGAATAATTTCAGTCAAGCAACAGGAATATAGACCAGATTTCAATGAGTTAAAGAGCAGACAGGTGGGGAAGAAGGAGAGATAATAAGTTTAGATGACTTTTTCTATTCCTGGTAGTGAAGGAAAGATTGCCAAGGCAAAAAAAAAGGTTTAAGGGGAAAATATAACTAAGGGAGGGGTTTTTTTTTTTTTTGCTGTTTTTAGGATGGCAAAAACTTGAGCATAATTTAAGCAAAAGACAAAACCAATGAAGAAGATGTGTTAGAATACGATAGGAGCACAGGCAAAGGGAGTAAACCCTTGTTTGTGAACATCTCTTCCCCTATGGCATAAGGGAAAAAAGGAAAGGGGAATGAAGTGATGGATAGGTTTTCCAGTGAATGGGAGAAAATTAAGTGATCATCTTCCTATTAGTAAAGACAATCTATGCCTAAAATTACTCTAATTTTATTCAATCAGAATAAGTTTTGTTAAGGGAATTTAAAATAAGAGGTATCTGTGTCCACAAACTAGAATGGGAAAATGAGTAAAAGTAGAAAGCATGGAGAATGGCAAGAAAAGGATTAGTGGAAGAGGAATCAGAAACCACAGAGAAAATGGAGAGATAAGCTTTGTGTATAGGAGCCAAAAAATTGTGAATACAAAGATAACAATTATTCTGACATTCATTATGATTTTGGATCAATTCCTTAATTTCTCCACCCCTGGGAGTTTACAGCCTGATTATTCGCTTTCCCAACTATAAAACTATAGGACATGTCAAGTATTGTACAGCTAATGGTAGAATGGTAGTATTTGCCTATCTACCTCAAGAGTAGGGCACAAGAATTAGTTGTTTCAGAGTTTGAGGGATAAACATGATAAATCTGAAAGGAGCAAGGGGAGAAAAAATTATAGAGAAACACTCATTATGTGAATATATTAATGGTTTTTAAAATACATATTATTTTCACTAAATTCATTTGCCATTATTCACTTTCCTACTTTATTTTAGGTACTTCTATTCAGTTGTCTCTGTGCTTTAAATAAAAGGTATTGTCAAACATTTTTTGCAATCTGCTTTTTCCAATTTAATTGCAGTTCATTAGGAAAAAAATCCACTGACAAAAGAAGTTCAATGTTAAAGATTCATCAAGTTTTCAGATGGAGGCCAAATTTTTCATAAATGGTCTAGAGCCATTAATAACTAGTAATCTATTAATTGCTAGAAGGAATCAGAAATGGAAAAGTGATTTGCAGATAAACTGATTTAAAGCTAATTAGAGTTCCTGAATAGCCCACAAACTGTCAATGAGTTCAAAGAATTTCAGTTAAATTAGAATTCTTTGTGGGATTCAATTTAAGAGAAAACTAGAAATGGGAACATCAAAGGAGAGCAAGTGCCATTTAATTTATGCATGGTCTACTGAAGTTGTGAATACATTCACTCTTTCTATGACTTGCCTTGGTTTTATAACATTTTGTATGTTATTTGTAATATAAGTTTAAACAATATAGAGACAAATCCTGAGAGGTTACATACTAGAAAAAACACTGCTTCAGGGATTTCAGAGAGAAATAATTATTTGGTGAAATGTTACCAGATTGGTAGTGTTGTGTTTATCTGATACTTTTAGCTTAAAATATTATGCAACAGCTGGGCAGATGTTAAAAAGATCAAATCCTTGTGACACAGGAAATAACTGACTTATCTATGCCTATGATTATTTTAGCAATAAAAACAAAGCCAATAATTAAGATGTAGCTTGTAATAGTGCCTTTTAAGGAAAAAATATTTTTACTTGTAAAGCAGAACAGTTCAATACAGAACCATTGGGAGGTACATACAATTCCATCATCAGTGCGTATATGTGATACCATGTGATCATGTACCCAGCTACCAAACAGTTAAGTCATTAATAAATATTAACTGACTGCTCAAAATATAACAAACACTGTTAGAGAATGGAGACTCAGATCTGGTTACCAGACACGGCCAATTCCTGGTGAGGCACCAAGAGATTATTAACACTGTCTGTTCACTCCAATGAATATCATCTATCTATTTTTTAACAATACCTGAAGAAGTTAACTAGAGATTTTTTTAAGAATAGCAAAAGGAATTAATTGAGAAAAAATATGATAGTCTAAATATAATATAAAATGAATCTAAAATGTCAATTTTTAACTATTTATCTGAGTTTTAGAGTTATTCAATTCTTAATTCACTTATCCTTAATTCATTTCCAGGGTATTAATAAAAACTTCTAAAAATAATGGGCAATTATGGGCATTTCTTTTTTTATGTTTATTTATTTATTTTGAGAGAGAGAGACATAGAGAGCAGGTGTGAGAGGGGCAGAGAAAGAGGAAATCCCAAGCAGGCTCCATGCTTTCAGGGCAGAGCCATGAACTGTGAGATCGTGACCTGATCGGAAACCATGAGTGGGATGTTTAACCAACTGAGCCATCCCAGTGCCCTATGGTCATTTCTTTATTCAGGTTCTGCAACTAGTTCTCCTCTTCTTAATCTTAACTTATTCAAAATTCAGAATCTTATTCAAAATTCAGAATAGTCAACCAATACTTTCTGAAGAGCTGACACATGCCAGGCACGTGCTGCCTCCACAGAATCATATTATATTGTGATTTCCTGAGTTTCATGACATACCGTATTTTCATGCCAGAGTCATCAATTCATTCTGTGTGCTTATTGGCATAACAGTTATATACAACTCTCTGTCTCTCTGCAAATACTCTAGATTTAGGTGATAGATATAAACAGGCATGTTGGAGGGGGAGTTGTTCATTTCTTTGTATATCTGTCTTATCTGTAAGAGCACAACAGCAGTTGTTAATTTTTTTGTCATTCCTTTTATTAATATTGCCCTTTCCTCACTCCATCTGGTCCTATTATCCCTTATTTTAGTCCCACCTCTTTCCCTCATTCCCCTTCATCTCTCATTCTACCTCTCCATAACCAATGTCACAGAGAGATTTCTGCCAGATAGGTCCTGTCATCCTGCCTCTCACAACATCCCAACAGGGAAAATCAATGAGCCTTAAGGCTTCTTCTTAACTAAGGTCTTATTCAAGGATGAGTGTTATTCCTTCATGACTACCATGTATGAGTTACACTTAACAGCTTTAAAATACCAAATCAATTCAGTTTTATCTTAAGATGGCAATCAACTCAAACTTTTACCTTAAAATTGAAACTTTTATACTGGCCTAAAGCCCATGGCACTAAATTGAAAACTAAGAACAGCCAAAGAAGATAAAATCTGCAAATTTTGCAGATAAAATGGATTACTATGAAGCTGTGCCAAATGTCTATTCAATATGTGTTACAAATTAGATGGGAGCCTATTCCAACAAACTCATACTGAGTAGTTCGAGAATAATGAAGAAAAATAAGAAAAGGAACGTCTGACTTGAAATAAATGCTCAACCCAAAGTAGTCTGTTTTTTATCTTCTCCTTTTTTAAAGCATGTTTATATAGCAGGCTTTAAAATAACCTTGGAGAAATGAAATAATCACTGCCTCCCATGATGATTCTGTTGTGCAAAAAGAGAACCTCATTTACTCCTTTGTTCAAAAGATATTCATTGAATATTTTATCAATTCCAGTGTTGTGCCATAAAGATACAATGATGAAGCAGATAGAGACTATGCCTCTTGGATGAGTTCATGCTGGGAGCGTACCTGGAGACAGCATTCAACCCAGTCTTAGGAATTTACTTACTGTTTCCTAGAGAAGATAACATCTAAGCTAAGCCCTGAAAGATGAAAAGGAAATAAATTAATTCTATTCTTATTTTTAATGTTTTTATTTATTTTTGAGAGAGACAGAGAGACAGAGCATGAGTGGGGGAGGGGCAGAGAGAGAGACAGAGACACAGAATCCAAAACAGCTGTCAGCACAGAGCCCGACACAGGGCTCAAACTCGTGAACCACGAGATCATGACCTGAGCTGAAGTTGGACCCTCAACCGACTGAGCCACACAGTTGCCCCTGATTAATCCTATTCTTAAGTTTTGTGAGATTCCACAACCTTGAGACTATTTCTCAGACATTTTAATATAGAGATGAGAGACATAAATAAAATAGTTCTTTTCTATACAATATCATCCCCCTGACCAGCTAACCAGCTGCCTTTCCTTCTTCCCAAAGTGGAAACAAGAGAGAAACAAAAACAAATTAGGGGTGAGGTAGAAGTTTCTTGACAGTTTTAGAGGGGCAGGTTATAATCAATTATAGAGGAGTACTATCCTAACACACACATAAACACACACACACACACACACACACACACACACACACACACATACACCTTTTTTAACAGCCAAATACTCAGAAACTTCCAAAGCTGATCTAAAGAGAAGGAATTGAAAATTCAAACTGAATAGTGGGCTTTGAAAGACAAATATATGAATGAATGGTTGATTTTACAACTACAGACCTTATAAAAAAAGAAAGTTTTTGTTATTCAGAATTTTGACATATTCCTTCTGCTTCATTGTGGTTTCCTGAGTTACTTAAACTTATATTCAGGAAAAGGAAAGCCACATATACTAACTGATAATACATATAGCTAGCCATAGAACTATTAGTAATAAGAAGTCTTTTAGGAGTAAGTTCAGATCTTCAAATGCAGTTGAGATTCTTTCAGGCATCACCTCCACAACACCCACTATGAAAGACGTCTTTGAACCTACCTAAAGAAAGCTCTACAGATAGATCAGTAACAGGGCAAAATACAATTAAAAGGTGATACCTAAAGAAGATGGTGTTTAAAGAAATGGATCAGGTAATTGTCATCCTGGATTATTTCAACAAATAGTTCATCTTACTCCTTGCCCCATAATAAGTTCATTTTTCTGACTTTATTTTTTTTTTAATTTATTTTGAAAGAGACAGAGACAGTGAGAGTCAGGGGTGGGGCAGAGAGAGAGAATCCCAAGCAGGCTCCGCACTGTCAGCGCAGGGTCCAATGCGGGGCTTGAACCCATGAATCTGGGAGATCATGACCTGAGTCGAAACCAAGAGTTGGATGCTTAACTGACTGAACCACCCAGGGGCCCCATTTTGCTGACTTTAAAACTCATTGGTCCATCCAACATTGCAACTTCCCTGCTAACTACTTTGAACCTATTTTTACTTAATTTCTGAAAATTAATGATCCCTACATCAAAATTTCTCTCTCTGACCACCTCTCTTTCCACAAATTCCCATTGACTCATTCTACTGACCCTAGTTGTTCTAGAAATTAAGCACTTGCAACCTCTGATTCTTAGTCCTTCCAAATTCTTCCAGGCCACCTGAAGTGGGGAAAAGGTACGAGAAGTAGCCCCCACTTGCCTATGCAGATGCCTTATGTACAAACCAAAATTAATCACCTTTTAACACAAAACTGCCATTCCTTTAATTTTCTCTATCCTTATAAATTATAAAAAGCTTGCTAGGTGCCAAGCATAGTCTGGGTACAGCAATGTATTAATAAGGATAAGCCATCTATTATAACCGAAAAGCTCAAATTTCAGTAGCTTTAATTGATGATTTACTTCTCATCCACATCACAATCCAATGTAGGTCAATGTGAGGGGATGGAGATGGGCTTTACTCTACACCATGATTTAGAGACCAGGGCTTCTTCCTTCTAGTGTCTCTGACCACTAGTGGCTCCAACCATTAAGACAATTACAGAATAGTTTTATAGGAGAGGCCTGGGGTGGAATATCTCACTTGTACCTATATCCCATTGTCCAGAAGTCTGTTACATGATTCCACCATAACTGAAAGAAAGGCTTGGGAATGTAAACTTGAGTGCCCCCCAAAGAGAGAAGATGGGTATGATGCACACCTATCCAGTATTTGCAACTAGTAATGAACAAAACAAAGCTCCCTATATGTACCTAGTGTAGAAAGAGGGACAATAAAGAAAATGTACATGATCATATCAGATAGTGATAAGTGTTGCAAAGAGAAATAATCTGGGGTAAGGAAATAAGGCAATATCACTGCATTTCACTGATTCTAAAAAAATTTTTTCTTCACATTTTAACATCTCTAAAATCAGGATGCATATTATGAAACTGTCATATCACTGCTTAATTGGTACTTTTCTTTCTTAGTGTTATCCAAAGTAAGATTACAACCTACTAAAAATGACATATAAGATATTTTGTATAGAGTTATCAGGGAAGGCTTTTCTGCAATGATATGTCATCAAAGACCTTGATAAAGAGAGTGATATAACCACAATAATAGCTAGGGGCAAAGAGCACTGAGCATAAGAAACATCAAGGGATGTTCAAGGAAGAGCAAAGATGCAACAGTGGCTAAGTGGAATAGGTGAGGTAGAGAATGGTAGAAGGTGACGCTAGAGCTGGTGACCTTCAACAAATTATCTCACTTAATATGTTTCACTTAATATTTCACTTAACTGAGCCTGATTTCTAAACTGTGAAATAAACACAACAGCATCTACCTGATATGAATGTGTGAAGTTTAAAAAACATAATGCAGTGAAGCAGAGGAACAGAAATGGCACGGGCATTCTCAACCCTGCCTTTCCCTTCTTTCCGCCTTGATAATGATCTACCAATCATTTGATCCCCTTATACTTCCTCTAATAGAGGAGTGACAATAATACATTTTGGTTTTTCTAATATAATTTTAGGCTTCATATTTTAAGCTTTTAATGTAAATCCTCATCCATTCAAACACACCATTTCCTATAAACTAACAAAAGCTATACATACAATCTTCTGGCCCTTTTCCTCATAATAAGTTCTCAAAAGAAAGCTCTCTAAGTGTCACATTCTTTCTTTATTTCACTGAAAATGAAGCATTCAGTCTTTTTTTCTTTTCTCTATTATATATGTAGACTTGAGAGGAGGAGAACAAGGAGATGGATGAGGACTGGCAGATTACTAAATCTTGAAAAGGCTTTCCTGTTTTCGTTTAAACTGTATTCTCATCTCCCTCAAAAAAACTTTTGACTGACTTGCCCCACAAATCAGTATTTAAGATTTACATTCCAAGTCATTACATATTTCACTTATATTCTGATGGACACTCAGATTTATTTCAGATATAGACATTCTACTCTGACAAAGAAACCATCTGATCATGATGGTCTAATAAAAAGACTGATACCTTACTTAGTTCCTTTCCCATGTTCTTTTCCTATTTCCCATTTTACTTAAAGTGCTCCTTTAGGAAACCAGATTTTACTGGTTTGAAAAGGTACTGTATGAACTTTCCCAATAAACTAAATTGTCAAATATTTCTGTGAGATGTATTTATAGAAATATTTATAAATAAAACCAAAGCAGCAGAAAAAAAACAAGTTGTTAATAAATTTAATTTTAATGATAGGGCACAAAAAAGGTGAAACTCATAAAAAGAAGAAAAAGTACTGGCATTTATATAGTTTGGCTTAGATTTTACATAAGTAAATTCAATATTATAATTTAGCAACTGGACTAAAAGAAGTCACCTAAGTTTCTATCCTAACAACACCACAAATATAATGATTTCAAGGTGAGTTTCATCACACACTTTTATAGTCTTTTAAAACAGTCCAGAGAGGTGTATATATGTACATTAGTTTTAAATGACTGATTTATTTAATCCCAAACTATTTTCATAATATACTGAGTAGTCCATAGATTAGATTCCTACTTCTTACCCTAACATGGTCAACTTGAGAAGATGCCCTTGGCAACGAAGAGAAAATTGCTTTAGACAATATATAATATCAAGGGCAAAAGAAGGTGACATGTAGAAAAATAATCTGGGATGGTATAAACAGAGAAAATATAAAAAACTGACGTGGCTAAGGCTTTAAATTAACTAATATTTCCTTCCTGCATTATTCATATCCCTTGATTCCTCACCCCCACCCCCACCCCCAATTCAGCAGCAATAACACTCATTGCCTTGATAAAAAGAAGAAAAAAGTTTTATTTCTGGCTTTTGAACTTGAAAACCTTGGAATCAGAGGACAAAACGAAAAAATTATTATGATAAAACAATCTATAAGAATCCTAGTAAAGCTAAAAGAAAAAAAATTAACTAGAGAATAAGAAAAGTTCCTAGGACTAGAGAAATCATTGGAGGAAGACCCTGCCTAAACACCAGGTACAGGTGAATTTGGAGGAGTCCATGCCCAATTCCTGGGTAAAGTTTAGGGAAGCAGCCAAACTCCAAGGTTCTCCACATCTCCTGTGCTGCCCACAGAAGAGATGGCTGTATAAATTAGTCTTCAGATGGTACCCTAGGGATTCCTGTGACATGACACGGCTCAGGAGGCACAGAATGTTTCCTATATTTCTAAGAACAGTACAGGAATGGCCCAGAGAACCAGCTGCTTAAAAAGAAATAAGAAAGGACCCAGAAATTACCACCAAGACCAAAGTTCATTCCATCAAATGCTGATGAAGGCACCTGACACTAAAAAGGGCTAGATGTGTCCTCCCAATGATTTGGCCTTATGAAAGTCTCCTGGAATTTATGCTAAAAGGTATAAGTTAATAAGAAGGAATGTCACATTGACTGAATTATGGTTCTACCTTTCCATTAAATTGAACATTTAATTCTTATTTAAAAAATAAAGTTAACATTCTTGTACAATTTTGTCTTTTAGACTGAGATTTATACCTGGTAAATGGAATGAACCCTGTCTGATTCTAACTTATTTCATGCATTGAACTCAGACAGGAGCCTGAGTGGGGGTGGTATAAGACTAAAGTAGAGGAGTGGTGGAGAGGTGAAATGGTGACCCTGATGTAATTCTGCATCTCTCCCTCTGACTCCATTTCAGACTTCCTACACATATACTTTTGAGTGCCTCTGACAAGGCTGCAGCCAAACCTTGGCTTAAGTATCTTACAGACATTTTCTCTCTCCTTACTGCAACCTTTCTTCATTGATAGGGTAAAGATGATGACCAAAGGTTTAGAAAGTTACATAATCATTCAAGTTCACACAATTACTAAGTGAGGATTTGAACCTGAGTCTCCCTGGCCCTGAAGCCCATACCATATCCACCCCCCCAGGTGGCCTCCAATAGCAAGGTGCAGTCAAATTTTAAGGAAATGTAACTGTGGCGGGGGGAGGGGGGCAGAGGGGGTGGGAAATACTAGAACTGTATTTGAGGAGAATCTGTTTTTTTTCCACAGGAGTGTATGAAAAGGGACTTCTGATTTTGTGGGGAGAATAATGCCAGGGAAGGATTTTTTTTTCCATTTACTCATTCAACAACATGTTCAAGCACCCATGATATGTAAGGTACAGTACTCCAAACAGTGTTATCCTCACTATAGAAGCCACTCTAGTGCCAGAACTCTACTCAAGGTACATAGTAAGAACCATGAACACTATTCCTCCCCTCATTGTTTCTGGAGACCAAAACTGCTTTATAACACCTGGAAGGGAGCAAGGCGCACACTCACTGCTCTAAGGAATAAGGACAGTATATGTTTGCAATACATGTAATATTTTACCAGTTACTTGCTTTCCAGATCTCATATGACAAAGTTCAGTCAGCATGACTTTAAGGCCCTTCGGTATCTTCCCTGACCTCCCTCCTCAAACCTGCACTTCAGCTACCCTGTGCTATTCTAACTCTAAACTCCATCACCTAAAATGCCCTTCCTAACCTATTTTGTGCATTCCTCAAATATCCCCAGATTCTAATTCCTCTAGGAAACCTTTTAGGAACCCTCTCTTTGCTTGCAAAATCACTAATTCCTTCCTCTGATTCCATTCAGCAATTCCTTCACACTTCTACAAAAGCATTTACATCATTTATGTAAAATGGGCAATAGTGATCACAGGTAGAATTCAGAGGAGGAAAAACTCCATGGCAATGGAGGAGGAGAAGGTATCAGAGTTAGAAAAAATGGAATGTATAAAGTCAGTGAATTCAGAAGAACACATACATAGGTCAGCAATACTTTTTGGAAGAATAGATTAAAGGTAAAAAAATAAAAAAGAGGGAGAAGTTGAAGATTATTTACAAACATATGGCCAGAAAATTAAGGTACCCCAAGTATACTATTGAACCACATGAAGCAGTTGGGGCTGTAATTCTTGGTAACAGTCATGTTGGTGACAGACAATTTTCTTAATAATAGACACCTGCATCATGCCACTGACATTTTTTAAATGTTTTTTATTGATTTTTGAGACAGGGAGAGACAGAGAATGAACAGGGGAGGGTCAGAGAGAGGGAGACACAGAATCTGAAACAGGCTCCAGGCTCTGAGCTGTCAGCACAGAGCCCGACGCAGGGCTCGAACTCACAGACTGCGAGATCATGACCTGAGCCGAAGTCGGCCGGCCGCTTAACCGACTGAGCCACCCAGGCGCCCCTGCCACTGACATTATAATGGGGACAACCATAAGAAAATAAATTCATAATTAGAGGTGGAGATATACATAGTGTAGATATCTTCACCTTTTGGCAAAGGTTTAAAAAGAGGTTTGGAGGGGTTTGTGCTAAAAAACAACAATAACATCCTGAAAGATGAATTTTGGATCATATATTATAATAGAGCTCATTTCATTCTACATACCCAAGATACTTTCTGGAAACAGTGCATAATTATTTTTCCATGTACATATGTTGATGTAGATAATATGTCAACTATTTCTTCCAATCAATGATGTCTCATCGACTCTACCTATCAATCCCCCTGCCTAGAAAAAACTTTAAACTAGATTTTCACTTAAAAAAAGTGAATTTCTTTCCTACTTGCAACTGGGAAGTAATGGAAGTTCATTTTCCCAATGACCTAAGTTAGGGTGGGGATTGGAAAGGTTGTGTCAACTCACTACTTAGATTTCTCAAGGAATCAATAAATTGGCATATGGGCAGGGTGTGAGCTAGTCTCTGCAGAGACACTAGTAACTAACTTTACCTGCACGAAGGAAAATGCAGGAAGACTAGAATAGTGCTTGGCAGAAAAAAAATGCAGAAATAGACTAATTCAATCCCCATGATGGGGGGTCAGAAAGGGATGCAACGTTTTAACCAGTAAACATTTGATTTATTATAGCAACAGGTATAGAAATGGAGAGAAATTCATGGCCCTGAAAGAATCTGGTGACAGATGCATGAATGAATAGAAGTGGAGTCATCTCTGAAAAGGTAAAGTTGAGAAAGGGTAAAGTTGCCCAACAGCTAGGACCAGAAGATCAGTAAGCAAGTTTTGGTTGAGGTGAGGAGTAAATCAAAAAGGGCTAGAGAGAGAAGAAAGAAAGCTTGCAGAGATGTAATGAGTTTGCTCATTACAGTAAACTCTGCCCAGGCCACTTGGGTATTGGAAGTGACAGAGTAGCAGCCAACCCAGGGAAAGTGGTAGTCATGCCATGTCACAAAGAGATTTTCAAGGACAAACAAGAAAAGATCTTTCCCCCTCTCTTCCTAGTTTCCAAGAAGAAAATTAGCTATAAATAGTAATATAGTAACTATGGACAACTGAAAAATATCTACCCCGTCTCTATATCAAGGTTGTCTCCATGGGTACTGTTGTGACTCCAGGATGACAAGTCAAAGATGATGATCAGAATCTCTAGAAGCTGATCTAGGCCTTGTATCTGGACCACTGGACTGCCCTAAACAAGGACATCGAAGATGACAGGGTAGCTAAACAGAATAAGCCACCTCAGAAGATGACATGCCTCTTTGACAAGAAACTTACCTTCACAGGAACACAGAAGAAATCTCTGAGAACTGTTAGCAAGATAAAGGGTAAAAAATAAGAAAAACTGGATGAATGCAAAAGGTCTTAAGAGGTGAGAGTGGGATAATGCTGCACTTTTATTGATCCTCTCAGAAGGAACACCCTTAAAAAAGGTTGGTTTCAAGTAAAGTATTTTAAAGTAAAAAGTTTTGAAACTCTAAGTGGAATGCTACTTACAAGACAAAACCTTGAACTCTAAGTAACTTTGTTTTTATGTGTGCAGCTTAAATCTCTCTCCTTGCTGATAACAAATTCTAGCCTTTGAAACTATGAATGTACAAAAGAGAGCCAACTGGATTCACATTAAACATCAGAATTTCATTGCTTTGAAATGAAAACATAACATTTCCATCATTAAAACTATAGTCAAATATTTCTGAAGCTTCTTTGTAAAACAAACCAGGTAGAAAGATAAGAATTTGGTTTATGCCTCTAAGAATTTTTTAAACTACATATTTTTTTCATTTTCAGAATGGATCTTTGCTCCCAATATATTGAACTGAAATGATCTTGAAACAACTGGTATGTTGATCTTTTCTTATAGACTTGTGCTTTAAATCACTATTTTTTTTATGTGTTTGGCTTAAGTTTGTGTTTAGAAAGTTGGCCCTAATTAAATAGGAAAACAAAAATGGGTAAAGGTTGAAAATATAGAAATGCATGGCATTATATGTTTAACAATGATTATTCAAGAATTATTCTCCAAGGCTGATGTTTTGGGAGAAAATTCTTTAATGATTATTTTGCAATCTTAGTTTGAGGCTGTGGAATTTGTAACTTCTGAATGAGAAGGTATTGGGACCAGAAGATGGCAGTGGAATAGGAGAATCCTAGGCTCACCTCGTCCCATGAATAAACTAGATAAATCATCCCAAATACCCAAGAAACTGACCTGAAAGCTGGCAGAACAGACTTCACAACTAAAGGGAGAGAAGTGATCACACTGAAGAAAGGAGGAAGCACAGAGATATAGTTTAGGGGAGAAATGGATCCTGGCTGTGGAAGGGAGGGAGCTGTGGTCACAGAAAAGGGTGAGACAGAGATGACCACACAGGGGAATGCATAAGGAGAATGTTTCCTCATAGCCATTGCCTTGGGAAATTAGAGGGGCTGAATTTTGTGAGTTCTTGCAACCAGCTGGACTTAAAGCCTGGAGTTTTAGAGCTTGGCTGGGATAGAGCCCCAAAGGCACTACACTGCTCTTGGAGAGAAGGCAGGCAACCAACCCATGGCAGACAGCGTGGAAATAGCGATCTGAAGAGTGCTTGGGGCACACAGTGGGGAGACTATTTGCTCTTCTCAAGTAAGTCCCTGAGAAACAGCGTTCATACAGACACCTCTCAGGGAACATAGTTTCCCTTGCCTCTCCTCAGCATAAACACAGAACCACCTGTGAGAGGCAGTGCAGCAAGAAAAATGGCTGCCTAACTTGCTTACACTAAGCCCCACCCCACTGTGCTCTGGTGGAACTTCCCTTGTCAGTCACACTTCCTCAGTCCTAGTGAGGCCAGCCCTTCCCCCAGAAGACCAGCACAAACCCCTGCCCACACTATGTCTTCTGATCAGAGAGTTTTACAGCACCTCACTTCCAGTGGAGGTGGTGACAGATTGCATTTCACAAGGAGACAGAGCAGAATGTGGTAATTAAAACTCACCACACTCAGGCCAGGGACCAAACACTGCCCACAGCAAGCAAGGAGAGCCTCTGCAGATGACTGGCCTGAAGGATAGAGCATCTAGAGCACATGCAAAGCACATGCAGCACACACTGGATATGCTCCTGAAACACCCGGGCCTCGGCACTACACGACCTCTTCTTCAGAAGCAGGAGACCTCTTACTTTCAGAAGCAGGAGAAATAACTGGCTTGTTTAACATAGAGAAACAGGAAGAGACTTAGACAAAATGCCAAGACAGAGGAATTTATACCAAATAAAAGAACAAGATAAGGCCATAGCTAGAAATCTAAGCAAAATAGATATAAGTAACATGTCTGATGGAAAATTTAAAGCAGCAATCCTAAGGACACTCACTGGACTTGAGAAAAGAATGGAAGACATCAGTGACACTCTTACCACAGAAATAAAAGAGTTAAAAAAAGAATCAATCAAAGATGAAGAGTGCAAAAAACAAAATTAGAAACATACTTGATATAATAAACAGTAGTAGGCTAGAAGAAGCAAAGGAACAAATTAATGACCTAGAAGACAAAGCAATGGAAAGCAATGAAGCGGAAAAAAAGAGAGGAAGAATTATGCAAAATGAGAATAGACTTAGAGAACTCAGTAACTCCATCAAACATAATAACATTCATATTATAGGAGTCCCAGAAGAAGAGAAGAGAGAAAAGGGGCAGAAAATTTATTTGAAGAAATAATAACTGAAAAGTCTCCTAATATGGGGAAGGAAACATACATCCAGATCCAGGAGGCACAGAGAATTCCCATCAAGAAATACTGTAAGTAAACTTGCAAGATATAGTGATAAAGAAAAATTCTTAAAAGTACCAAGACAAAATAAGTCATTAACTTACAAGGGAAAACCCATAAGGCTAGCAGGATATTTTTCAACAGAAAATTGGCAAGTCAGAAGGGAGTGGCATGACATATTCAAAGTGCTAAATGGGAAAAATCTGCAGCCAAGAATATTCTATTCAGCAAAGCTATCATTCAGAATAGAAGGAGAAATAGTTTCCCAGACAAATAAAAACTAAAGGAGTTTGTGACCAATAAAGGAGCCTCACAAGAAATATTAAAGGGGACACTTTGAGTGCAAAGGGGGACCAAAAGTGAGAGTATAAAGGTAAGAAACACAAAAGCAGTAAAAATGAATATTTTTGTAAAAAATCAGTCAAGGAACGCACCAAAAAAAATGATATACAATATAACAACATATGCCTAAAATGTGGGGAGGACAGGAGAAAAGAATGGTTCAAACTTAAATGACCTACAACTTAATATAGACTGCTATATGCAGAAGAGGTTATATACAAACATAATGGTAACCATATTTCAAAAACCATATATCAAAAACCACTAATAAACATGCAAAGAATAAAGAGAAAGAAACCCAAATATATCATTAAAGAAAATCAGTAAAACATGAAAGACAAGAAAGGATCAGAGAAAATCTCCAGGAACAACCACAAAACAAGTAAAATAATGGTAATAAATACATTTTTATCACTAATTACTTTGCATGTACATGGACAAAACACTTCAGTCAAAAGACTCAGGGTGACAGAGTGGACAACAAAAACCATACCCATCTATAGGCTGACTACAAGAGACTCATTTTAGACATAAAGACATCTTTAGATTGAAAGTGAGTAGATGGGAGAAACATTTGTCATGTACATCTATGTCAACAGAAAGCCAGAGTAACAATACTTATATTGAACAAACTAGACTTTAGAGCAAAGACTGTAGGGGCGCCTGGGTGGCTCAGTCGGTTGAGCGACCGACTTCGGCTCAGGTCATAATCTCACGGTTTGTGAGTTCGAGCCTCGCGACAGGCTCTGTGCTGACAGCTCAGAGTCTGGAGCCTGCTTCTGATTCTGTGTCTCCCTCTCTCTCTGCCCCTCCCCCACTCATGCCCTGTCTCTCTCTGTCTCAGAAATAAATAAACATAAAAAAAACTTTTTAAAATTAAATTAAAGCAAAGACTGTAACAAGAGACAAAAAAGAACACTATATAATAATAAAGGGGACAAATCAACAAGATATAACAATTGTAAGTATTTACGCACCCAATACAAAAGCTCCAAAATATATAAAACAATTAATAGTAAACAAGGAAACTAATCAATAATAATACATTAGTAGTAGGAGACTTTTACACCACACACATGGACAGATCATCTAAACAGAAAATCAACAAGGAAACAATGGTTTGGAATAACATACTGGACCACATGGACTTAACAGATACATTAGGAACATTCCATCCTAAAACAGCAGACTATACATTCTTCTCAAATGCACATGGAACACTCTCCAGAATAGATCACATATTAGGCCACAAAACAGGCCTTCACAAATTAAGAAGATTGAAGTCAAACCATGCATCTTTTCTGATCACAATCCTATGAAATTATTAGTCAACCACAAAAAAAAAATCAGGAAAGACCACATACACAGAGGTTAAATACCATGCTAATAAACAATGAATTGGTCAATCAGGAAATTAATGGAAAAATACATGGACAGAGGGGAGGGCCTTCCAGGAGAGGGGCGCACGGGAGAGGAAGGTTGCGTGTAGGGATTCATGCTCCTTGCTGCCCAGGAAATGTCTTCACTTTCAGAATATGCCTTGCACATGAGTTGTCTCAGTGCCCGGCTACTCGGTGAAGTTGCCAGGCCCACTGATTCTAAAAACATGAAAGTGGTAAAGCTCTTCAGTGAGTAGCCTTTAGCCAAGAAGAAGGAGACTTATGACTGGTATCCAAATCACAACACTTACTTTGCACTCATGGGGACACTACGTTTTCTTAGCCTCTATAGAGATGAGCATCAGGACTTCAAGGAGGAGCAGATGCATCTAAAGAAGCTTCATGGCAAGGGGAAACCAAGGAAAGGAGAAGGGAAAAGAGCAGCAAAAAAGAAATAGTGTTGGTCGGTCCATCAGGAGAAAAAACTTCTTTCTCAGCAACTGACAGCAGAAGATGTAATCATCTTTCCACATCTTGGGAGGAGTGGGAGCTTCCTAACTGAAGATTATTTGGAGGAACACAATCATTTCTCTCTTAAAGTCCAATCCAGTTGAATTGCAACTGGTTTCGGGGACATGTTATAATTCTGCAAAGCTGTTTTGGCCTTGGTTTTTTACTCAGATGTTTACCTCTTCCTCTAAAGAAATTATTTCATAAATGATTGAAGAAGGACTCATTTGGGCTGGAAATGTGATGTTGAGAGCACAGGGGCAAACTCATCTGATGAGCATCCTTTAATGTCCTCAGTATCCCTTCTTGCTTCCCCCACTGCACCAGCTCTGAACTCCTCCATCTCTCTGACTGCTCAGACACTGTCTCCACCACCAAGCTCATAAACTTTAGGTACCTCTCCACCTAGTCCTTGGAGAGTATCTAATAAGATAGATTTGTGGGACAAGGCTGTACCTGCTAAGAGAGTACTGAGTGAGTACCTACTGTATACAATGTACTGGGGCCCTGGTAATACCATGGTTAGCAATAGAAAACAGTCCCTACCTTGTGGAACTTTCAGGCTTGTGGGGAAGACTAAATATTATATCATTACACAAATTAAATTTTATTAAATGCTACAAAGGAAAAATCCAGACTTCTGCGACAGTGTGGATCAATGAATGGCTCAACCCAGAGATAGCAAGAGACCCAAACTTCAGGTAGTTTAAAGAAGGTCTCCCTAAGCACTCCTGGGTAGCTCAGTTGATTAAGATTCTAACTCCTGATTTCGGCTCAGGTCATATGGGTCATGAGTTTGAGCACCATATCCGGCTCCATGCTGACAGTACAGATCCTGCTTGAGAGTCTCTCCCTCCCTCTCTCTCTGTCCCTCCCCCCATCTCTCTCTCAAAATAAATAAATAAACTTTAAAAAAAATACATGGAAACAAATGAAAATGAAAACGCAACAATCCAAAACCTTTAGGATGCAGCAAAAGTGGTTCTAAGAGGGAAGTATATAGTAACAAACGCCTATATCAAGAAGCAAGAAAAATTTCAAATAAACAACCTAATCTTACACCTAAAGGAGCAACACAAAGAACAACAAACAAAGCCCAAAGCTAGCAGAAGGAAGGAAATAATAAAGATTAGAGCAGAAATAAATGATAAAGAAAATAAGAAAATAGAACATATCAATGAAATCAGGAGTTCTTTTTTTTGAAAAAATTAATAAAATTGATAAACCTCTAGCCAGGCTTACCAAAAAGAAAAGAGAAAGAACATAAATAAGTACAATCATAAATGAGAGGTGAGAAATAACAAACAACATCACAGAAATACAATTATAAGAGAATATTATGAAAAGCTTTATGCCAAAAAAATGGACAAACTGGAAGAAATTATAAATTCCTAGAAAAATATAACCTCCCATAACAGAATCAAGAAGAAATAGAAAATTTTAATAGACTGATAATCAGCAAAGAAATTGAATCAGAAAACTCCCAACAAACAGAACTCTAGAACCAGATGGCTTCAATGGCAAATTATACCAAATACTTAAAGAATTAATACCTATTCTTAAACTATTCCAAAAATATAAAAGTAAGGAAAACTTCTAAATTCATTCTATGAGGCATTACCCTGATACTAAAATCTGATAAAGACACTACAAAAAATGAGAACTTCATCACCTCTGATGAACATAGATGCAAAATCCTCAACAAAATACTAGCAAAATGAATCCAACAATATATTTTTAAAAATCATTCACTAGAATAGCGAACCTAGAATTGGACCCATAAATGTATGGCCAACTAATCTTTGAAAAAGCAGAAAAGAATATCTAATGGAAAAAAGACAGTCTCTTTAGCAAATGGTGCTGGGAGAACTGGACAGTAACATGCAGAATAATGAAACTAGACCACTTTCTTATATCATACACAAAAATAAAATCAAAACGGATGAAAGACCTGAATATGATACAGGAAACCATCAAAACCCTAGAGGAGAAAGCAGGCAACAACCTCTTTGACCTCAGCCGCAGCTATTTCTTACTCGACACATCTCCAAAGGCAAGGGAATTAAAAGCAAAAATGAACTATTGGGACCTCATGAAGATAAAAAGCTTCTGCACAGCGAAGCAAACAATCAACAAAACTAAAAGGCAACCGACAGATGGGAAAAGATATTTGCAAATGACATGTCAGACAAAGAGCTATTATCCAAAATCTATAAAGAACTCACCAAAGTCCACACCCGAAATACAAATAATCTAGTGAAGAAATGGGCAGAAGACATGAATAGACACTTCTCTAAAGAAGACATCCAGATGGCCAAGAGGAACATAAAAAGATCCTCAACATCACTCCTCATCAGGGAAATACAAGTCAAAGCCACACTGAGATACCACCTCACGCCAGTCAGAGTGGCTAAAATAAACAAATTAGGAGACTATAGATGCTGGCAAGTATGTGGAGAAATGGGAACCCTCTTGCACTATTGGTGGAAATGCAAACTAATGCAGCCACTCAGGAAAACAGTGTGGAGATTCCTCAAAAAATTGAAAATAGAACTACCCTATGACCCAGCAATAGCACTGCTAGGAATTTACCCAAGGGATACAGGAGTGCTGATGCATAGGGGCACATGTACCCCAATGTTCATAGCAGCACTTTCAACAATAGCCAAATTATGGAAAGAGCCTAATGTCCATCAACTGATGAATGGTTAAAGAAGATGTGGTTTATATATACAACGGAATATTGTATATATAATATATACATATATATACATATATAAATATAATACATATATATATACATACATATATAAATACATATATGTGTATATAATATATGTACATATATATACATATATATAATACATATATATTATATATGTATATATACATATATAATATATATATTATATTATATATGTATATATATGTATATATACATATATAATATAATATATTATATTATATATAATAAATAAATATATATATTTATATATATATACATATAAATATACATAATATATATTATTGTATATTATATATACAATATTCCATGTAAATATACATAATACATTATATATATGTATGTATATAAATGTATATACATTTGTATATATATGTATGCATATAAATGTATGTATATAAATATACATTATACATTATATAAATATATATAATGTATATAATATATACAATAATATAATATATTATATATATTATTATATATAAATAATAATATTTATATATATTGTCTCATTATTTGGCAATGAGAAAGAATGAAATCTGGTCATTTGCAGCAATGTGGATGGAACTGGAGGGTATTATGCTAAGTGAAATAAGCCAGTAAGAGAAAGACAGATACCATATGTTTTCACTCATATGTGAATCTTGAGAAACTCAACAGAAGACCATGGGGCAGAGGAAGGGGAAAATAAGTTACAAACAGAGAGGGAGGGAGGGAAACCATAAGAGACTCTTAAATACAGAGAACAAACTGAGTGTTTATGTGGGTGGAGGAAAGGGGAAAGTGGGTGATGGGCATTGAGGAGGGTACTTGTTGGGATGAGTACTGGGTGTTGTATGGAAACCAATTTGACAATAAATTATATTAAATTAATTAATTAGTTAATTAATTAAAAAATCATTCACCATGATCAAGTGGGATTTATTCCCAGTAAGTAAGGGTGCTTCAATATTTGCAAAGTAATCAATGTGATACATAACATCAGTAGCAGAAAGGATAAAAACCATATGATCATTTCAATAGATGTAGACAAAGCATTTAACAAAGTACAAGCTCCATCCATGATAAAAGCCCTCAACAAAGTAGGTTTGAGGGAACATACCTCAACACAATAAAGCCCATATATGAAAAACCCATAGCTAACATCATCCTAAATGAAAAAAACTGAGAGCTTTTCTTCAATGGTCAGGAACAAGACAGTCCACTCTCACCACTGTTACTTAACATAGTACTGGAAGTCTTGGCCACAGCAATCAAACAACAAAAAGAGATAAAAGATATCCAAACTGGCAAGGAAGAAGTAAAATTTTCACTATTTGCAGATGACATGATACTATACAGATAAAACCTGAAAGACTCCACCAAAAAACTTCTGGAATTGATAAATGAATTTAGTAAAGTTGCAGGATACAAAATCAATTATACAGAAACATGCTGCATTTATATACACCAATAATGAAACAGCAGAAAGAGAAATTAAGGAATCAATCTCACTTACAACTGCATGAAAAATAATAATATAGCTAGGAATAAACCTAACCAAAGAGTTGAAAGACCTGTATTTTGAAAACTATAAAGCACTGATGAAATAAACTGAAGAGGACACAAAGAAATGGAAAGACATTCCATGCTCATGGATTAGAAGAACAAATAATGTTAAAAATGTCTGTACTACCCAAAGCAATCTCCAGATTTAATGCAACCCCTACCAAAATACCAACAGGATTTTCACAGAGCTAGAACAAACAATCCTAACATTTGTATGGAACCACAAAACACCCCGAATAGCCAAAGCAAACCTGAAAAAGAAAAGCAAAGATGGAGGCATCACAATTCCACACTTTCAAGTTATATTACACAGCTATAATCAAAACTATGGCATTGGCACAAACATAGACATATAGATCAATAGAACAGAGTAAAAAACCTAGAAGTGAACCCACAATTAGATAGTCAATTAATCTTTAACAAAGCAGGAAATAATATCCAGTGGGAAAAAGACAACTTCTTCAGCAAATGGTATTGGGAAAACTGGACAGCAACATGCAAAAGAGGGAAACTGGACCATTTTCTTATACCATACACAAAAATAGGGGCACCTGGGTGGCTCAGTCAGTTAAGTAGCCAACTTTGGCTCAGGTCATGATTTCACAGTTTGTGAGTTTGAGCCCTCCATCGGGCTCCACACTGGCAATGCAAAGCCTAATTGGTATCCTTGTTTTCTCTCTCTCTCTTTCTCTCTCTCTCTCTGACCCTCTCCTGCTCATGCTTTCTCTCTCTCTTTCTCTCTCTCTCAAAATAAATAAATAAAAACTTTTTAAAATAATGGGCAGAAGACAATAGACATTTTTCCAAAGAAGACATTCACATGACCAACAGACACGTGAAAATATACTCGACATCACTTATCATCAGGAAATGCAAATTAAACCTACAATGAGATATCACCTCATATCTGTCTGAATGGCTAAAATCAACAACACAAGAAACAAAAGGTGCTGGCAAGGATGAGGAGAAAGGGGAACTCTTTTGCATCACTGGTGGGAATGCAAGTTGGTGTAGCCACTCTGGAAAACACTATGGAAGTTCCTCAAAAAGCTAAAAATAGAACTACCCTCTGATCCTGGAAATACACTATAGGTATTTACCCAAAGAATACAAACACAATAATTCAAAGGGATAAATGTACCCTGGAATTTATAGCAGCATTATCTATAATGGCCAAATTATGAAAATAGCCCAAGTGTTGTCCATCAATTGATGAAAGGGTAAAGAAAATGCTGTGTGTGTGTGTGTGTGTGTGTGTGTGTGTGTGTGTGTGTGTGGTGTGTGTGTGTATAACGCACACAAGGGAATATTCTTGGACATAAAAAAGAATGAAATCTTGTCATTTGTAATCACATAGCAAAATAAGTCAAACAGAAAAAGACAATTCATATGATTTCACTCATATGGGAATTTAAGAAACAAAAATGAGCACAGTGGGGAGCAGGGAGAGGCAAACCAAGAAACAGACCTTAACTATAGAGAACAAACTGATGGTTACCAGTAAGGAGGTGAGTGGGGGAATTGGTGAAATAAGTGATGGAGACTAAGGAGAGCACTTGTGATGAGCACCTGACCTGGTGAAGTATAGAGGTGTTGAATCACTAGATTGTACACATGAAACTAATATTACACTGTATGTTAACTAACTGGAATTTAAATAAAAACTTTAAAAAATAAATGAGAAGAAGTATTGGCCAGTCCTCCTACCATCTCTAGTAAAATATGATCTTTAAAGAGATTTACAACTACAAATTGGAAAGGTCCTTAATATAGAAAATTTAAACTATTAAAAATTTAAAACCTTTAAATTTAAAGCTAAGGAATGTAAAGGCAGTAGAAAATATGGTATAATAAAATTAAGTGTTAGATTTTATTTTAATTGGGGGACTTTTTTAGCTAATTTTCCAAGTTGAATAGATAAGTGTCCTTTTTTCGAGGGGAGACAGAAATGGATTCATTTGTTTGGGCTTTGATTTCTAAAGGAAGTTCTATAACTTAAAGTACATAGCTACCTTAAATAGCACAACCTAGATTTGCTACACATATTCTATAATAGTTTTGAATACAGAGTACTCAATATAAAGTGGCATTCTCTGATCAGGTTGACATCAATCAATCCTAGTCTCCAGGGAGAAAAATGGCAATAGAAAATCACATTCAAGCATAATGATTGTTTTCCAATCTGGAAATCAGTTTAACACAAACAATAAATCAACTACAACATGGTGCTATGAGATTTGATGTACAGTGATGTGGAAGCTCACTCTGCATTGTCCAGACCCCTTAATGCCAGGGGAGAATGGGAAGGGCTGCACCTGAACTCAGCTCCCCAGTCTCATGACTCTCTTCTCCCACGAAAAAAAGGTCTGAAATTTCCCATAGATTTTATGCTCTCCAGGTGCTGAGCAGCTAGATTTCACAGAAGTCTCCTGAAAATAGCTGACATCTAAATTCAGACTGTCTGGCACCCATGTAGTCTGTTACCCCCACCATCCTATTCCCAACAGACAAGATTGCCCTCATGTCTTTCCTATAAGGAGGAAGGGTCCTACCCTGGAATGTAACCCTCCTACATCTTGCCCCTGACCCAGCTTGCTTCCCTCGATGTGGGTCTGTGTGCCCCTTTATACTGGCTCTCAGATCTTAAGTTTTCCAAACAAGCCTTTTCTTTAACTTATACCAAATGATGTTGAAAATCTGACCTTAGTTACCTTGTATAACAATCTTCTAAGGACACTTTGTATACAAAGAATGATGGCAGTCTGTGGTGAAGGGGTCTATTCAGTAGCCACATTGGCACGGAAAGAATATAGATAATTTCCCTGATATCATCTGCCCAACTACAGTCAATCCTCATTATTCACAGATTCCATATTTGCAAATTCACCTACTCACTAAAATTTATTTGTAACCTCAAAATCAATCTCCACAACTCTCTCATGGTCACTCATGGACATGCACAGAATGAAGAATAATAATTTGAGTTCACTAACACATTACCAGCTGAGGTCAAATGAAGAAACCTCTATCTTCTTATTTCAACTTTCTTACTGTAAACAACTTTTCTTCTTGTGGTCTAGTGTTAACGTTTTTCACATTTTTGAGCTTTCTGTTGGTGATGTTGCTGTTGAAAATGACCCCCAAACATAGTGCTCAAGTGCTATCTAGTGTTTCTAAGTGCAAAAGGCTATGCTGGTGCTTTACAAAGAAAATACATGTATTAGATTAGCTTCCTTCAGGACTGAGTTATAGTTCTGTTGGCCAAGAGTCAAAAATTAATAAATCTAAAAAGTGGTACTTCTAGGAAAAAAATAGGTTATTTGCTTATTTGTACATGAAGACACTCTGGAAGTGCTAAAGTAACATCTATATGTGCAATGAAGTTATGGAAAATATGTAAAGTGAACAAATTTGTGGATTCATCAGATTAAAACCAATTAAAAAAGCATAGTGGAGAGCACCATTGTAAGACTGAAAATCAAAGAAATTTATGGTCATGTTACCTAGGGTCAAGAAAATGTCAAACCCTTCTTAGCTAGTTCTGGCTGCTTGCATATTTCGAAAGGCAATAAAGAGTAAAAAATGTTAAACTTCCAGGAAAGCAGGTTCTGCAGATCAGAAAGCTGCAGAAGAACTTTTTAAAATACCTGCTAGGTGTTATACAAAAACAGAGTTATGTGGAAGAGCAGGCTGTCAATGCCTATGAGACTGACTCGTTTTACAAGGACTTTGGCAAATGAACCTATATGAAGCAAATGGTGTTTCAGCTGACAAAAATGCTGTGACCAAAGGCTCGCAGAAACTTAACCCTGTATTTATCATAAGTGCAATAGTTCAGTATTCACTAATTCAGTGTTTGTGGCAACTTTATAGAAACATCACTACTATATGTAAACAGATTAGACTGTAGTGGGGTCAATGCAGGAGAAATGTTTTCCATTTAAATGGAGAATTGCTGAAATGGTAAATGTTTGAGGATCAACAGAAACAGTAAAGCTGCTGAGTGCAATCTGTCTTTCTGGAACAAGAGCATTCCATCAACTCTGATACACACACACACACATACATACCCACACACACCTATACATACACACACATATATATATAATATATACACAAATATGTATCATATATATATGTAGGCTGATGAGGTAGAACAGATATATATTCATATACACACATCTATATCAGCCTAAAACCCCGTATGCAACCAATGAGTCAACAAAGAAGTCAAAATGAAATTAAAAAAAAATACCTTGAGACAGATGAAAATGAAAACACAACAGTTCAAAATCTTTGGAATGCAGCAAAAACAATTTTAAGAGGGAAATTTATCTCAGTTCAGGCCTACCTCAAGAAACAAGACAAATCTCAAATAATCTAACCTTACACATGACAGACCTAGAAAAGAATAGCAAACAAAACCTGAAGTTAGAAGGAAGAAAATAATAAATATCAGAACATAAACAAATGAAACAGATTAAAAAACAATAGGGGATATCAATTAAATCAAGACTGGTTCTTTGAAAAGATAAACAAATTGATAAATCTTCAGCCAGGCTCATCAAGGAAAAAAGTTTTAAATAAATAAGTCATAGGGATGAAAAAAGTATAGCATAGAGAATATAGTCAGTATTTTAATAACTTTGTATGGTAACAGTAACACCACTTATCATGTTAAGCATTTTGTAATGTATTTAATTGTCAATTCACTATGTTGTATACTTAAAACTAATATAATATTGTATGTCAACTATACCCAACATTTTTTAAAAATTAAAAAAAATAGTAATGTTTGCAGATAAATCTGTAGGTGTTGGTACAAGTTTTTTTACTAACTGTTGCCTTTTTTTTTCTTAGTGAAGGCACTGTTATTTTCCTTACTAAATCAACAATTCTGTTCTCTTTTAGAATAGTGCTATTTATAAGGTTGGTTTTATACTAGGCTCTATTTTGGTAAGTATATAATGACACAATGCAATATTGTGTTTTCAGACTTCTTTTTCTTAAACAGGCTTTAGAAGTCTTGCATAAATACTGGCATTAAAATTATTCAAGCAGTTTTGGGGCGCTTGTGTGGCTCAGTCGGTTGGGTGTCCAACTTCAGCTCAGGTCATGATCTCACGGCCTGTGAGTTTGAGCCCTGAGTTGGGCTCTGTGCTGACAGCTCAGAACCTGGAGCCTGTTTCAGATTCTGTGTCTCCCTCTCTCTCTGCCTCTCCCCCACTCATGCTCTGTCTCAGTCTCTCTCAAAAATAAACAAACATTAAAAAAAATTTTTAAAAGAAAAAAAATTATTCAAGCAGTTTGATTTTTAAAGTAACTAAATGTTAAAAGAAATGGAATGTTTGTCAGTCCCAGGTATAATACATAGATTCTTGGACAATTTGTTGATGTCAAAATTTGTGCATCTTATTCACAGTTGTCTCTGTCCCATTATGCTTTTAAAGATTACATTATGTTATGGTGTATTCAATCCCCTGGAGCAAGAAATATGATGGCTTCCTATAGGTGAAAATTCTTATTTTTACATTCAAAGTTATCATTTCTGCCTCCTATCCTTGACTTTTCTTATTTTCAATTAGAGATGTGGTGTTAAGAAATGAAACATAATTTTAGGCCTGTATATAAAGTAGAATATGGATGCAAATAGAGTTTGTTGAAACATCACTGTAAATTGAGTACTGACACTTGATAGAATTTTACTACTTTCACATTGATATGAACGGCCATAATAATGGCTTATCTTCAAAATGTAACAGGGTATTTCTCAGAAGAAAAAAAAGGAGAAAAAGTAATCATTCTTTTTGGGACATGTAGACAATTCTGGTACCATAATGAAGGGAAGGAGACAAATAATTGGAACTGTATTATATGAAATATAATGAGACAGAAAAAATGGATTAAAATATCTCAAAAAATACAGAGCCAGTCTCACATAACCTCTTTACTTTCCAGAGTTTCACATTGCTATACTGTTTGGTAAGTGTTTAGCAAAGGAGAGGTAAGTAGGAGTAAAACTGTTCTGTGTTAATAATATTCTAGAGTTTAGAGAACTTAATTTAAAGAAAAAGTCATGATCTTTCTACCCACTTATTTATTCATCAATATCCCTCTCAATGTGATTGAAATTCAAGGTTGAAAGGAGTTATAAAACCGAAGACTTAAAAGACAAAAAAAAAAAAAAAAAGACAATAACAGCAATGCAGAATTACAATTTATGAATCATTATTCAAGGAAAATTGCATTAAAATTTTTATGTAGTTATCCACATTGCACCCTATAATCAAGTGGATTTGGCCACTATGACATCATTACTTGTTCATTTTCAGCCTGGTTGATCATATCACCAGTAAATATCATGCACAGTGGAAAACTACTTTTAATTATTATAACTCCATAAGTGTTTAAGTTAAAATATATTTATGAATAAAAGTAGTTTAATAAAAAACAATGTATACAATATATAAGAATATATACAATAAGCAATATGTATCCATTAGTATCCAGATTATATTACAAACATATTACATTAACAATTCAAAATTTGAAAATTTCCACAATAATGAATTTTTTATATTCATCACTAAGAATTTTAACACATAACACTAAATAGTTTTTTGGTTACAGGGGAAATCTAAATGAAAATTATGAACTATACAGAAAAAACAATTACATCATTATATATTGAAACCTGTGGGATGATGCCAAAGTAATACTCACAGGGCTATCTATAAGCTAAAATATATTTATTATTACACAACTGAAAGTAAACAACATAAACTTTTGATTGACTAAACATGAAGAAAAACAAAATAAACCAAATATTAAACACTGAGATTCATCACCAGATACACCTTCAAGGAGAGACTTTCTGCTCAGGGACATAAAGGGAGTGTGGTCAGCAGGCAGCCTCCAGCTGCCAGCTTCTTTTGGGTCCACTTCAGCTGCAAAGAGCCCTCCTTGTTTGAGGCCACATTTTCCAGAGTGGCCTACACTTGGTAACTGAGGGAGGTGGGATATAAAGACCCATTATCTTTTCCTAGTCATGGAACGAGAAAGTCATAGGAATAAAAGGCACAGTATAGGGAATATAGTCAATGATATTGTAATAGCTGTATGGTGACAGTAGTCTCTTGCAGTGAGCAAAGCATAACATATAAACTTGTTAAATCACTATGTTTTACACCTGAAACTAATGTAACATTGATGTCAGCTATAGTCAAAAATAAATAAGTAAATAAATGAATAAATAAATAAATAAAAGAGGAAACCAAGATTTTCCTAGCTAGAGAAGAACTTATATAACCATAAAATCTCACTCAGAGGATAACCATTATGAGTCATGATGGTCTGAAAAAGCTTAATGGGTGTGTTTGGGTCTCAAAAATAGGTTTTGACTAGATTGAAAAGGACATAAGCATTTCTAAGTATTTGGGGGGAAGAAGTGATCTTAGAGATGATGATCTGTCAGATGAGAGGGTATGAACAAAAAGCT